>NC_139545.1:21172785-21632785 GCF_965153285.1 Podarcis tiliguerta | reverse complement strand
ATAACTAAAATACTGAAACAAGTCACTTATGTATCGGAAACATAATAGCCTAGTTGCAATACATGCCTGTCTGGGCAAATTAGGGTATCTGCAGTTTGAAGCGAACACTTAGCAGTTCTGCTCAGTTAACTGCTTTACAAGCAGCCCCACCACAATGCCTGTTGAACTAGTGGCCGGGTCCATAAGCATGTGAGGAACATTACAAGAGCAGAACAACCAATAATGTCGTGAACAACCCCCCACCGCCAACAAATGCAAACCAGAGGCAACAGAAAAGCAGGAGTAAGGATGTAAATTCCAGACAGCTGTGGTCCAAAAAGAGATGAAATCACACAAGGAGAGTAGAAGAGCTAGGAGAAGACATGGCCTGAGTTTTAGAAGTGTGCATGAGAGAGTGAAAAAGAAAGCAAGAAAGTGTAGGAAATATGTTCAAAACCACAATTTCCTTTGTAAAATGCAAGTTGAGAAGGAGTGTATAATTACATAATATGTTTGTGCACAGCTTTCCTACCGTAAATTAAAATGCTCATAGAGCAGCCAAGCACATGTAGTTTGCTACCAAGCTATGGGAGCCTATTAATTTCAGCTGGTGTAAGTGACTGAACAACTGGAATGATAAAGATAGAAGGGCCGGAAGTTAGGCAATATACTGTAACATGCAGCAAAGGAGTGGGCCAGCATTATCTCTAGCTACATCAGATTACTGAAAGTACATGTAGTACTATATACATTAGAAAAACAAATGTTTCCAACAAGGGCCAAGAACTGAATCAAATCACACTGAAGTGAGCACTCTGTTCTACATAGGAATGTTCCATGCAAAGTGAAGTTTTATAACAGCTTAATACAATCCAGTGAATTACTGTTGAGCAGGGCAGAATGCAAGTATGCTTAAAGTGCTTACATGTATTGTGACTTATTTACATTTCGGTAGCAGAAATAGTTCTCTAAAGGATAATGTATTTAGGGGATGGCTTCATAATTTATTGTATCAACCAGATAAGCATATTTAGGAAATATATATTGGTCACGATCAAGTTTGTTAAACTTGACCCTTTAGTTCAAATCAGGGAAATCCAAGCACATACTTAACCATTAAATCAGTAAGAAAAAAATGCTTAACCTGGATTGGGCCCATTTGGTTTTTTGCAGTTTCACTGCTATAGCTGCAGAAATCTTTTATTTATTTATTTGTTGAATTTATATCCTGCCCCTTTCCTCCTGATATTTTAATAATATCAGAATATACTATTTTTAAAAAACCCAATCTGTCTTAGATACTCAGGATAATTTTTTTTAATTAACAATGCATATTCTGAATATAGCATTTGGTGCTAAACTAATGTAAGGAGGAATGTTACTGCAATGCAACAAATGGATCAAAGCTATGATAGCCAATCTAATTTTTTTTCATGATTATCCAATATGATGTGCCAGATGAATAGTTCTTTATGGAAACATAAAAATACTATCAAACATTCATACCAGAAAATAAATACCAGTGCAATTTAAGCAATGCCATCGTGATATTAACTAAGTAATAAGGGGATCCGTTTTGTGCAAAATGGCAGGGCCATATATTGTGCTATTCAAATGACCAAGCAGCAGCTGTTTCTAGGCGCTACCACACTGTAAAAGCGAAACTCTGCATTGGGCTTCCCTAAACCACAAGCGCTGCCAAGATTTCTTCTTACATACTTAGGTCCCCTTTAACATCACAAGGAGGGGGGAAACACCCTAGCAAAAAAAAAAAGGGGGGGGGAGTCTTCATGTCACACTGTACAGTGAAGAAGTCTGAGAGCACCCAAATGACAACTGCCTATTTTACATGTGAAAATAAATAATGCAGTTGTGACAGTGAAAGAAAAGACTTCGTTCTATATATTTGTATAGTACAAATATAATTAGTTATGCGTTATCCTTGTTCTCGACAGGATATCACAGACTTGGATGGACCTAGTCTGACTCCTTGCTGATGTAGGAAATCCAGTACTACATCACACGATAAGTGGCCATTGACCTGTGCTAAAAAACCTGTAATGAAGGTGGCCTGTTCCACTCTCAAACAGCTTGCCCTGTTAATAAGTTATTAATTTCTAAATTGTGCGCCGCCTTTCCATGTCAGCTTCTTACTACCCAGAAGACTGTACTGCAGTAGCAGCAGCCATTTGTTTAAATGGTGATTGCATTAAGGTGATTGGCACGTTTGTTTTCCACAATGCAATTTTCAGCATCCCAAAATTCAGTAGGGAATGAATGGTATGTAACCATTTTGGAAGTGAATGGTATTTAACCATTTTGGAAGGCCACGACAAGGGTCGAAAGACAATGGGTGCTGTTCTGAGATGCACTTGTCTAAGATTATTGCATACTCCTGGACTTTCTTAATTGCCTTTCTTGAGCAGCAGCTTCCACTAGAGAACTGACCAATTGCCTTTTACTGTTGGGAAACTCGCATAACTATTCAAAAGTAAGACCAGTAAGACCTATTACAGCATTGCAGTGTATAGGATTGCAGTCTCAAAAGTCCTATTCCACAGCTGAACCATGCTGAGCAAATAACACTATTAAAAAAAAGCAAGATGCGAACACTAACTGGTGATATTAGGAATCCCAGACCACAATGTCTGGAAATTAAAAGCCAGTAATTCCACACTTTTCAGTTTAAAACTAAAACCAGTAGAATAATTAAAATGGACTGTTAGTAATGGTGCCTCTTGATCAAAGTGCTCTGTAATATTCAGCAAACTATTTTTTAAAAAGTGCGTAAGTATATGTACTAATATTCTTAGGTCAATAATAACTGGAAGGATGTACACTGCAGAATGTGCTTTCAAATAAGATTAGAGGTGCTCTCAATAATGTATCACCTAATACTGTTATTGATAGATCAATTATTTCCAACTATATGTAAACTTCCTGTTTCCTAAGATTACCGATATTCCCTCTGGTCTATACTCAAAACAAAAGACATACTAGATTTAAAATTAAATTATAAGATGTGTCCTATGTGGACTTTGCAATGCAGTTAGAATTCAGGGGTAGGGATAAAATCTTGGTATCAACTACACTAGCAACCAAGTGAGTTTATGGCTACAATATCCAAGGAAAACTGGAAAAGTCTAAGGATGGGTAACACGGTCAGGTGCTGACAATGGATGTTTCATCTTAATGCATAACCTTTGCATGAAAATAAAAGACATCTAAAGAAGCACACAGGTTTGAAGTCGCGGTTAACATTCTATCATAATTAGAAACATTTCAAGAGCCCTGTAATTTCCAATCAAAATTACAGTAATTTCCAATACACAAGCCATGATTCATGACAGAATTTTTACATTCCATGAGAGATTATAGTGGCCTGGTGTATGACACAGTGAGTATAGAGCTAACATAAACAATTCCATTTAATGTTTAAACAGCACTTGGTGTTTAGAATCCCACAATAAAAGAAACATATTATTGCAGAAATTATCACTTTGACAGTGATTGAAGGGTAGGCAGGCATGTGGCCTGTAAAGCTATAATTTTTTACAGTCCACAGCTTGAGTTTAATCATTTTGATATAACATTTCCAAAATATCCTTTTAAGTATTCCTTACAGCATATAACTTTAAAAAGAAACATCTTTTCTATATAATGAAAGATGGAGCGACTCCCAACTGCAAATATTTCCAAAGTTGAAGCTTAAATAACAAAACAAACTGCAACAACAGAGTCCAAAATACACCCCTAATACAGAGAACTTATATTATATTACTCAAGCTATAAGTGACACACACACACCCTTTGGGTAGTTTTAAGAAGCTGATATCATGGCTAAGGATAATCTACCACTCAAATCAACTTTGTATTTAACTGCCCTGTTTTCACATATTTTCATGCATATAATCTAATTTTGGTCATGTGTTTCAAGATCTGCTAACAATAATGTACCACTATCTTCAGTGAACATACAAGAACTGAGCATGATAGCTATGTGGAGAAAAAAAATCAAACATGCCATTTCTGTTTCCAGCAGGAAATTACCTTCACTCTGCACACTGACTTTCTATTCAATGTCATTAAAAAAAGAGTGTTCATATTAAACCATTGGATATTCTATAGGTAACACTTGTATTATACTGTCACCCAACTACTGGTACTTAAAACTGAAAAGCTTGTACAACAGCATTTAAAATGGTTTCTGGGGCAGTAGCAGGAGATGCTGAGAAAGGCTCTGGTTTGGGACAGAACAGACTCTAAACGATCTGTGCCAGCAGAATAAGGCAAGAAGGCAAAAAATGATACACTGAACCGAATGAGAACCAATAAAAAATAAATTAAAAAATAAGGTAGCATAGGGAAAGGTACACACAGAATTAGAGAGGAGCAAGAATTTAGTATTTCTATGCAAATGATAGATGCCTCAACCTTAGACCACCTGGTAATATTGACATAGTTTTGGGTAGACACTGTATACATAAGAGATACAAAGATAAGAGGAGAGGGTGATTCAAACCAGTAGTTGTACAGGGAGATAATATGTTAAGGATTGAAAAAGAGGAAGGGCTAACAGAGGTTTGCAGAGGTCAACAGTGGTGTAATAATAATGATTATGAATATAATGGTAGAGAAAACTATGGGGGAAAGAGAGGGGGGAAGATAAGAGTTAAAATTAATAAGTTAAATGAAAATAGACTATTTAGACTATTTATGATGATCAATGTAGCAGTATATAATTTGGACCTTCAGTGTGGTTTGAGTTGTGTATCTCTGGCCATTAGGATAGTAGCTTTCCCTCATATTACTAGGAAAAACATCAAATTTTACAACAGACAAGGCAACATTCAAAGAAAGCTAAGCACGTTTAAGATATTGCAAATTTTAACTGTTACCCAACATGTCCATATAGCATTCTGTTTCCCCCTCTAAATGCAGGCCAAATTAACTCCATATTGGAACAAATGTTGGAAAAGCAAATGTAGCTCACTGAGGCCTGATAAGGCCCTTACCTGGCTTTTAGTTGCTGCAACCTTTGCAAATAATGCTTGAGACACTTTAGCTCTCTTCATTTCCTGCTGAATCTCATCATAAATGGAAGCATTAATGTTCATAGTATTGTTTTCTGGTTTTCCATTCCTTTCTGTTGCAATAGCTGTAGTTTTTACCTGGAAAATAAGATATGAACGTCAAATTTCAAAGGATGCCCAACTGAGTGGCACTACAGCTGTAACAACACACTACTCGTGTAGTGTGGGTTGCCAGCGCCTGGAACCATTAGCACTCCCCCAAGACCCTTCCAGCAGCCCACTTTTGAATAAAGTCAATGAAATAATTATTTCAGCTAGCAAGCTTGAACCTAGTAAAGGTTCCTGAGCGCATGCAAAGCGCCTTTCCTTTTCATTGAGAAAGTGGGTGACCTAGGGCCAGTCTCAGTTTCTCAACCTAATCTGCCTGACAGGGTTGTTGTGAGGAAAAAATGGAGGGGGGTATATGTAAACACCTTGATATGTAAACAACAACAACAGGTTTTCTTGATTTATAGAATCATAGAATTGGGAGGTACCCCCATCTAGTCCAAACTCCTGCAATGGCCAGCTGGTTCATGTTCTTGACTAGAAATCATTGTGGGGCAGGCAGGGGCTGCATTCATAATGCAAGGCAACATTTCATGGAGCTGACCAAATAATCCACGCCTCTGGTTTCAGCAGTTGATGGGAGAGGCTGCAGAAATCTGTTAAGATGCACCATCAACTGAAGCCCTCCCAGACAAGCAAGGTGAAAGTT
Source organism: Podarcis tiliguerta (assembly GCF_965153285.1). Taxonomy (NCBI): domain Eukaryota; kingdom Metazoa; phylum Chordata; class Lepidosauria; order Squamata; family Lacertidae; genus Podarcis; species Podarcis tiliguerta. The sequence goes on along the minus strand of NC_139545.1, from coordinate 21,627,016 downwards.
TCTGCTCTTCGCTGCTGGGCAAACCTAGCAACTCCAGGCACCCAGACGAAACACGAGCAAATGTGTATGCTCTTTTTCTTCTAGGGCAGTGATGGCCAAACTTGGTCCTCCAGCTGTTTTGGGACTACAATTCCCATCATCCCTGACCACTGGTCCTGTTAGCTAGGGATGGTGGAAGTGGTAGTCCAAAAACAGCTGGAGGGCCAAGTTTGGTCATCACTGCTCTAGGGTCATTCCTGTCTCATTGATCAGTTCTTCGTAGGAAGGTTACCCAGCAAGTCAGACACAGCCTTTTATCGAAACTACATTTTCTAACATGCTTCATCCAAATAATGTCAAGAGCATGGGATTCTTTTAACTGGGTATAAATATAATAGTGAACAAAGATTAGAAGACTCTTTGAAAACTTGGAGGGGAATGACGACGAGAGATGAGGACAAATTACTTTATAGACTGCTTGGCATACCTTTATGAACTTGGGTTATAGGTTACTAGAAAAGGGTTGTTTCATTTCTCCAAACTCTTGCATAGCAGATCAGCTTCAAAAACATTTCCCTTCCTTTCTAACAGTTTCTCTTGAACCATTAAGAATATCATGGATGATTAGTCTGTTGTGCTCTGCTGAGCACTACGTATTGCTAATTAACCTTTCAGAGGCTATCTACAAAGGCTTTCCCCCCTCCAGAACTTCTATTGAAAGCATCAGTCACAATTTAATGTGTGTGATACTTTCTCTCTCTCTCTCTCTCTCTATATATATATATTAAAAAAAGTTTTTATAATATTATGTTTTCTGAAAAATAATAATTTAGTGTTAGAGTAAGGAATGAACTCAAGACAGAGCTAAGGAAGAAAGTGGAAGCAAAAGGACATAAAACCTTCACTATGTTAAATTGGTGCACCACCAAATCCCATAAGAAGAGTTGTTATTTATACAGCATCATCAGTGCATTAAGGCACTTCACAAAATTTGAAACAAATGCCTACTAAAATCTTACACCTAAAAAATTTAATACAACTAGGCATCAACTATGCAGTTATTTGTAATGGTGACAAAACTTTGCGAACATTTCTATGAAACTGCCATGAGCCTTTATTCTCATCTGTCGTAAGAAAATATAATTTCCATTCCTAGCAGCTCTTTAAAAAATATTTAGAAAAGACACATCTCCTAGCAATTCTATCTATCTTGGCTGACAATAAAAACAGGAAATTTTGGAGTCATTCATATTTCTTGAACGAAGCCCAAATTTACCCAAACAGGTAATTTAACAGCTTTTCACAAATATGGGCTTTCTCATATTTTTTCCCATGTGAAAATGAAACAAAAAACCCAACCCTTTTATATACATATTCCCATAAGTACTGTTTTAGTTTAGGAACAAAAATCTTTTTTAATCCTGGTTTAGCTTTTAATATGACATTGTACATTAAAATTCATAAAGTACTTCATTCCAGGCAAAACAAACTACTTTTCAGTTCAGTTCTTCAAATGGCACAAGAGGTATAATAAATGCAGTTGCTCTCATTCAGAATGGCTTTTTATCAGGACAAAGTTTACTACTCCATTATTACAGTGGCGCCTGGAAGCATATTTATATTTAAATGTTAGTGTTTCCATTAACTGTCCTCTCCATGGTTATTTCTCAAGGATGGAAGGTTGTATTTCATATTTTGGCCATTTCACGTGTGTCATTAAAATAAGACTTGGCACAAAGGTCAATTAGAACTATTTTCTATATAGTGAACAGCCAAGCATTTAGATTTCAAAGGTGTTTAAATGATCTTAATTAAGTGATACTCTCACAGAAAGAAATCCTCTGAAATTAGAAATTGTGAGCAGTGTATTTGAAGACAAATGCCTTCTCAGCAGCAAGAAGTCATGAGGGTCCAGGCAGCCTCTAATTCAGAAACTTTAGTTCAATTTATCTTTGACTGGGTTTCGAGAACTATTGAAGAATCTGCTTAAATAATGTCAGTGAAATTATAGATTATATATATATATATATATATATATATATATATATAGCTATGCCTATTGCTAAAAGAGACATCCATAATTAGTAATTAATGGCTGAAGATCTGTTATTGCTTTCCATTCAAAGATGTACCTCCCCTTCACACATTACTGTGTTCTTTGAAGGGCTCCAGATACAGGCACTCATTGTGCCTATAACTGATCAAATGGAATTAACTGAGCCTGCAACACCCTTCAGGATTTTAAGCATTATTTCAGAGCTAGTGCAAACCTTTAGGAGCTTCAGAGAACTATAATAATTTTGTACCTGCTTGACTTCACACTACAAGGCTAAATCTCTGCAATCCATCTGAGGACTTACTAAGACTGCTGACTTCCTTTTTTAAAAAAAGCAAACGAAATGCAGGCTGCACTGCTCTGGCAATTTTGATATACAAAACTCAATCAGAACTTCCAGCTGCATTACTGTATCTGAAAAAACAGCAACTATACAGCTTGCCTTTCTTTTGCACACACCATCACAGCACATCATTTAGCATCAAGCAGATCAGAAAGACTTTTAAATAGTTTACTTGTGTTGGTCGGCTGGGCGGTGTGCTTATAAGAGGTGTGGGGCCCATCGCAGAAGCTGCATTCAAACTTCTTTCCCTTTCATCCTGGTATATTCGATCTCTTTCTGCTTCCGGCAGCTGCAGGAAATTCTGCATAGCCCGAAGGTTTACCAGTAAAGATTGTGATGCGGTCTTGGGGTCTTCTTCCTTTCGCAGGATTTCTGAGAGCAAGCCCTGTAGAGGAAAAAGACACACACAGAGACACACACAAACACAAAGCCATATTACTCTATGCAGCCTTATATAACAAACAGCCACTGCTAATCATGATTTGCTTTGCTTCCTTAACTTCAGAAAACGCACAACAAAAAGGCATTCATCCTGCATAGGAATATATTACTGACAATTTAGGTAATACAGAAGAGAGCCTCAATTGTATTCCTAATTTTATTAAGCATCTGCTTTACGCACAATACAGACTGAATCTGCTTAATTGGTCTCCTCTTTTTTACTGACTTAACTTGCCATGAAATCTTTCTAAGACAGACAATAAGAATAAGAATAAATAAAATACAAGTAATTCTGCAGCATTATTGCATCACTGCTATTCAAAGTCTGCAATAAGGCATATATTAAAACGATATAGGCATATCTAGAAATTTGAGGGCAGTTCACAATTTACACAGAACTTGTTTACAAAAGAGAGCGAGCAAAATCCACCTGTAGATTGTCATGTTGAAAACAGTACTTTGCTCCCCCCCCTTCCCTGTTGCGCCCAACATTTGAAAAATATCATGACTAATTGTTGGATTGGATTATCACAGGTAATCATTGGAAACATGGCTCAATTGGTTATGGCAAATGTCTCAATATTTTTTCCTTCTCTCCTTCCCAAATAATTGGAAGAATCATACTCGCACAAAAACACACACAGGAAAATAGTAGGAAATTATCCAACAAAATTTAGAATTTGCAGCCAACTCACAATGGGGATTATTTACTCTTTTATTTATGCATTTGTAGTCAAGATTCAAAGGTAGACATCTAAGGGCTCTCACCCAGGTACTAATGGCCCTTTCACAATCAGCTACCACAAACAGACTCTAAAATGTCTGTATCTAAAATGATCTTATCTTCCTTTAGGAAATACACAGGAAGGAAGGTTTTGTTTCCACTCCAAAACAAAGAAACAGACAAACCAACCTACCAACCAACCAACCAACCAACCATCCAACCAACATGCTATTTTTGATTAAGAATGGCTTAGGTTTCTTGCCATATTTTAGGTAGCCGATCACTCAACTTGACCAAGCAATTGCATAGATTCACAGAATTTCAAAGTTGGAAGGCATCCCAAGGGTCATCTAGTCCAACCCCCTGCAATGCAGGGATCCTGTCCACAGCCATTCCTGGGTGGCCTCAAGCCATTAACCTTTTGGTCAACAGCCAGATGCACTGACCCATTGCACCACGAGGCTTCCATACGTGACTTAGCAGTGGGATTTACTTCAAGGATGGGAAACTTTGGCCCCCCAGACGTTACTGAACTACCTCTCTCTCCATCCTTGACCACTTGCCATGCCTGCAAGGGCCAATGGAAATGTAGTTCAGCAACACCTGGAGGAGACCGAAAGTTCTTCATTCTCGATTTACTTGATTAGCTTGCCTGGCGCTCCAGGAATGATCCACCCGTCTCGGGTTAGAGTGGCCAGTGAATCTGCATTATTAACTAAACCTGCAGCAAATACTTTTGATAGGATGATCCACAGGTTTTTTAATTGTTTGTTTCTTCTTCAGGCAATCTTATTATACCCACATCAAGATTATTATTACCACCATCATCATTAAATTTGCATACCACCATTTATGTGAAGATCACAATAAAAAAATACAAAATGAGAACGCAAAGCTTCAAATAAAAACAAAAACAAACTCATAACCCCACCCCTAGAATTCTAGAGGAAGGCCTTTTTATGAAAGGACGCAGCTGATGGTAGAGTTAACACTTCACAAAGTCATAGAGATGTGAAGGCAACCTGAGTTAATCAAAACCCAGACCAGGGAGCAAAGAGAACTTGAGAGAGACTTGGAGGAGTCAATGTCTGCTCCACAAAACACTATATACATTTTGAAAACGGCAAATTCAATTTTATCTTTGCAAAGGAATTAAAAAAGAAAAGCCCATGAAAAGTAGCCCAGCTACTTTAAGTACATCGTGTAGCAAAGAGGCTCAGCCTTTAAAACAGCTTACCAAGAAATAAAAAGATCACAACATTAGAAGAATTTGTCCAGCCAAGCGCTATGCAGGAAGAGTTCATAAACAGAGCACTGTGCTATAATATGTCATACCCAGTAGTACAAATGGTGACAACAGAAATGGATGACAATTTTTTTCTTAGGCAGTATATATTGTAAAGGCATTGACCTTCCAGGAAGAATAAATGTAATTATTTGTGGGTCAAATGTTAATTCCAAAACAGATTCAGGATATGATGCGACAGTAATTTCAGAGGAGAACTACATGGTATTCCAAGGCAGAGACTTTCACTGCACAGAGGGTGTTCTACTACAGAAATAATATACAAAGAGGAGCAGTTCATTGCATGTGTGTTACAAGGTGGTAACCTCCTCAGCCTTAGAGTACTTGCCCAAGAGAAAAAGAAGGAATGTTTGGAGACACTAGTCTAAAAAGAAGATGGTGACTAGTGTCAACTAGTGACCAGCTAGATGCCAATGGGAAGCTCACAAGCAGAAGAGTACAACAAAATTCTCCCCATTTGTGATTCCCAGCAAATGGTATTCAGAGACCAACACAGGAGATAGAAGTCTGCCCGGCTTCTGTGCATAAAGGGGAATAATCTCCTAAGAAATTGATTATGCACCGTTTCTAGCCCTTTGATAGTGTTCTTGTCCTCTCCCCAAATTTTGACTCTATACAGCATTTGGGGGAATCACTCTGGAGGTCAGCTCATCTCTGTTAGATTTAATAAGCCATGATGGGCGAGGGTTAAGTAAAAATATGGTTGGCTGAACCCAACCAAGCATCTTATCCAAATACCGTATTTTTTGCTTTATAAGACTTACTTTTTCCCTCCTAAAAAGTAAAGGGAAATGTGTGTGTGTCTTACGGAGCGAATGCAGGCTGCGCAGCTATCACAGAAGCCAGAACAGGAAGACGAATGGCTGCTTTCACTGCGCAGCGATCCCTCTTGCTGTTCTGGCTTCTGAGATTCAGAATATTTTTTTCTTGTTTTCCTCCTCCAAAAACTAGGTGCATCTTGTGGTCTGGTGCGTCTTATAGAGCGAAAAATACGTAATCAGGCTCTAATAACTGAAATTTATTTAGGAAATCTAGGGTTTAAACACTGCATCCTGATGGTTGTGAGCAACTTTATAATTTTATGATTATTATTATTATTACCCCACCCATCTAGATGGTTTCCCCAGCCACTCTTCAGAGTACACTGCCAATATATAACAGCACTCTACCAAGGGTTGCACCAAATTCCTCCTGGGCTAGACTTCAAAAGATCTCACAATATTCAGAAAAGCTCTGCTGGATGATACTGAGAGGATTCAACAGCAGAGGATAAAAACTGTTTCTGCACTTCCATCACTGCTAGAGTAGCTTGATACTGGGGGCTCTATATTGTGGTCAGCTGGATACACCATGAATTTTTTTGTAACTGCATTCCAACCATTTTCATTTTTCAAAATTATTTTGTGTGCATTACTAGGAGGGGTGCATGGTTCAAAACTGATGTCAGTTGCATTCTGCTCCATAATTCTTACTGAAGCAGAAAAACTTTATTTTATGTATTGCTTATAACCCACTTTACTGAGGAAGCCCCAAGTTGCAAACAGAAAACTCGGCACAAAATATTAGGATAATCTATAACAAAACATAGCACATATAAACATATAAAGCAAGTAAAAGCTATAGTCGTGTCAAAATAATGCAGTAAATATGTTAAATCCATACAGAACTTATACAATGATTTTATGTTTTGGTCTAGTAGAGATATAATAGCCCACTATTGGCAAAAGTGAAATAAATACATACTGGGAAAGTGGGTAATAAGTACTATCTTGGAGAAACCAATTATTAAAACACATTGAAAGGAGTAAGTGCAGCAAACCTTAGTTGTACTGATTGTAGCTGGATTCCTACTGCAAACAAATTTCAGCATATAGTTTGTAACTTCTTTCCTGCATTGCTTTTTTTCCACAACATGCCAATTGCTTTTCCACTAAAAAATGGAAGGCAGAAATCACTAGCGTGCAGGCACACACACACACACACGTCTCTATATAGACTATGTTCTTCCAAGCTCTTCACAGACCATAAACACTTGACCTTCGTACATGAAAATATTTGGACCAAGTATCACTACAAAGCCATCCAGTGTTTGCCATGGCAGACATCTTGTCACAAAGTCCCACAATTCAAGCGTACACTTTCAAGTTAAGAGGGGGGATGTCAAACTTACATTCATACTGTGTATGCTTTTCTTTGTCAGATCCAGATTGCTATTCACAGAGATTTGGAATGTCAAGAGGTCTTCTAGTATATCACACTGAGATGGTCTAAATACCTAAACCTTAGGAATGTTTCAGAGATGACTAGAAAGTACTTTGCTGACCACTGGCAAGTAAGCAAATTGGAAAGGCTGATAACAGATGGGAGCTGTATTGATTGTACCAAAATCTATGAAGAAAGAAATCCTAGAACTTGTCCAGTAGCACCTTAAAGGTAAAGGGACCCCTGACCGTTAGGTACAGTCGCTGACGACTCTGGAGTTGCGGCACTCATCTCGCTTTACTGGCCGAGGGAGCCGGCGTATAGCTTCCGGGTCATGTGGCCAGCATGACTAAGCCACTTCTGGCGAACCAGAGCAGCGCACAGAAACGCTGTTTATCTTCCTGCCGGAGTGGTACTTATTTATCTACTTGCACTTTGATGTGCTTTCGAATTGCTAGGTTGGCAGGAGAATAGCACTGTGTATCTAAAGAAGTGTGCATGCACACGAAAGCTTATATCCAGAATAAACTTAGTTGGTCTCTAAGGTGCTACTGGACAATTTTGTATTTATTTTGACTGCGTCAGACCAACATGGCTACCTACCTGAATCTAGAATCTTAGACCTTGTTCACAAAGGCAATAAAAGTATAATCACAAGTTGTGAACAAGCCATGCAGATAGCACAATACTAGAAATGACATAAAAAAACCCAAAATATTATCTTGTGACTGTTTTAGAAGAAACAGATCGTGACAACAAAATCTTTCATCATTACACCCATTGGGAGATGGACATTATTTGGCAGACACTAACTACTATTAAAGGTATATTGAGATACTCCCTTGCCTGGCATTATCTGCCACAGTGCTGTTGTACGAATGAATAATATCTCTGATAACTTTGGAATTCCAGATAAATTCATGACCAAAAATATAATCCAATTTGCAGCAACTGAATTCAGTCATTCTGGACATCTTATAACTTTTGCTATGTTACCAACAGTTAAAGGACAATAGCAGTACAGACTGCAATGAAAATCTTGAGGGGGGGAAATGACATATATACTTGCTCTTTTAAACGTCAGGTCAACGCTATTGATTCTACTGGATACAGTCCAGCAAATTGCTCACGGAAAGACAAATCAGAATACTATTCCAACCCTAGAGAAGAACCTTCTTTCCAAAAAGGCCTGAGTTGGAAAAAGTTGCTGCTTCAAATTAGCAAGCCAAGAGAAGTTATGAGCATTCTATAACTAATCCAGTTCAAAGCAGTAACTGCCGCATTTAAAGAGAGGAGACAAAGTTTATATTAAGTTTGGTGGAGAAAAACTTGATGGCATCAGCTACTGTGGAAGAAATTATATACCCAGATAATATTCTGTTAAGATGGTACATGGAATACTCAAAAGAAACCAACATCTTCCTATCCCCAAGAAGGGGGGATCCCAATGCACAAAGTAGTACTTGAAATCCCAAGTTAATCTACTGAGAATCAGCCAGAGCCATTTTGTAAGACTGATAGTTACCATATTTTTTGCTCTATAAGACTCACTTTTTCCCATCTAAAAAATAAGGGAAAATGTGTGTGCGTCTTATGGAGCGAATGTAGGCTGGCGCAGCTATCACAGAAGCCAGAACACAAAAGCTGTTCTGGCTTCTGAGATTCAGAATATTTTTTTTTTTCTTGTTTTCCTCCTCCAAAAATTAGGTGTGTCTTGTGCTCTGGTGCGTCTTACAGAGCGAAAAATGTGGTATATTACTACTCATATTGTCATATGTTCTATACCTAAACTACCCAATCCAGTCGTACCTTGGCTCCTGAACGCCTTGCGAGTCAAACATTTTGGCTCCCAAATGCCACAAACTCAGAAGTGAGTGTTCCGGTTTGCAAACGTTCTTTGGAACCCAAACGTCCAGTGGGGCTTCCGTGGCTTCTGACTGGCTGTAGGAGCTTCCTGCAGCCAATCGGAAGTCACGCTTTGGTTTCTGAACATTTTGGAAGTTGAACAGACTTCTGGAACAGATTCTGTTCTACTTCCAAGGTACGACTGTATGTTGATTTATTCAACTACTGTTTCTTTAAGTAAAAGGGATGAGATGCGTGGACAGTGTGGAAGTATAGATAATGACAATGTCTATACCTCCAAATGTAATCAGATCACCGGTAGCACTGGATTAGGAGTTCCCCATGTTTGTCTGCCCTTGAGAAAGACAACAGGTTTCTTGTCTAGCTTCCTGACCGCTATGCCCACTATGGCCTAGAGCACGGATGTGAAACCTGTGGCCCTCCAGATATTGCTAGACTACAACTCCCATCACCCCTGACCACTAATCAAGTTGGCTATGCCTAATGGGAGCTTGAATATTTTCGGACACAGACAATGACAGCCACCCTATCTTGCTTTTTCAGCTTTAAGCTAGAAATGGAAAAGCAAACTTTGCTTCCATACTTCTAAATACTTCTAAATTCTGTAGCCAGTGGGCAGTCCCTCCTCCTCCAGCACCAAATTTCAAATGGGGGGTGGTTTTCAATAGGATCACTCCCCCACCATCACTATGCACTCAGTTATGATTTCCCCCCTGGCTGCAATTGAGGGGTGGGAAGAGAGAAGACTGATATAAAGCCAATGCTATTTGGTAAAGGGAGGGTTAAATCCTAGGGTGGAGAGACAATCTATAGAGAAGAATATGGCTACAGCTATCTAATATGCTGATAGGTCATGTAGAAATTGTGCAGCTAATTCAGGTGTGTATGCGTGGAAACTGATCAAGAAAACATGGGAAAGCGACGTTTTATTCAAAATATATTGCAGATGCCCTTTTAGAAGTGAGTGGCCTGTGTGGAAGCAACCATGCAGTCCATTAACATGTGGAAGGCCACTGGCCCTCCATCCCAGGCTCAGAGTCATCCTTTCTCAACCTTGGGTCCCCAGATGTTGTTGGACTAAAACTCCCACTATCCCTAGCTAGCAGGATCAGCAGTTAGGGATGATGGGAGTTGTAATCCAGTAGCATCTGGGGACCCAAGGTTGAGAAAGGCTGGTTTAAGTGTTACACAACACTCCCTTCAGAAGAGGTGGTCTTGAAAGGAGGTATGCCCAAATCTTAAAATTATGCCATTTCTTTATTGCAATAAACTAGCGGTTTTCTAGTCATACGGGCTGTAGCTCATAGGTTTTACTGATTTATTCCTGTTGTGTTAAAAAATAAATGCTCTTATTGATTTTTACTGAATGCCACTTTGCAGAAAGTGGTCTGTAAATAATATTAAATAAATAAATAAGATATAAGCATAATTACTACAGTGATTATATTGCAACCAGCTACACCAGCGATTACCCCATTAATGCAGTCAAAGTAATTTGTCAATGTATTGTAATTCAGTTATTAAACTTTTGCTATGAGTGAAAAAAGAGGATGAGTTTAGATGTGCTAATTTAGGAGGTCTGTTTTTCCCCTTACAGGAGAAGTCAATTTAAGCCACAGCCACATCACACACAAAAAATGAACATAATCTTTACAAATCATTCAAGTATATTTCATTAGTAATTGCACAAATATGTTCAATAAGTTTCAGTGCTTTCAAAAGCTAATTATGAATTCTTTAAAATAGGGAGATAAATGAAAGTGTCTGCCAATATGAACTAAAACATAGCCTGTCTGGCCCCCACAGTTTGTCTGCTCTTTGAACATAATCACTGATTCAGATAGATTTTATCAGGCTCCTGGAACTTCAAAGCTCTCTGAAGAAAAATATGATTTGCTCCCAAATATGCAGAACATCCTCATATGCTGTCTTTACTGCAATGGATTGAAATCTCATATCCAGGTGGAAGATTATTTTCAAACTCCACCCGCAAGTTTGGAGTCCTGCCAAGTAAGTTATAAGCAGACACATTTATCTTTGTCGCTTATTAGCGAGAGGAGAGCTGTCATGATAGTGTAATAGCACCTTTTTACCTTTTACTCAAACAGTGATATGGGTAGTGTGCTTTTTCTTAAATTACACTATGAAGAATTATACGAACACAGTGGCAATTTCTGTTATACTTAAGCAGGCAAATTTCCCTCCACCACATAATTTACAGAACTCAAATTCAATAAAACATTACAGGATGGTCCATTACTGTTATCAATTTTGAATAATCCATCTTCATTCTTCATTTTACTGGAAAATAAGCAGCGTGCCAAAGACAAGGGAGAAAAGGAGGAAAGAAGAATTGAAGAAAGCCTAACTGGGTGGTGTGGGGAAACCGTTGATGTGGCTTTAAAATTACTGCATGGACATTGCAGTACCCGCATCTTATTTCTTTAAAATTGAAGCAGTTTAGGGGTAAGGGGCATCTACAAAATCTCTCTCTTTCCAAACTGCAAATGCTCTCCACACCCCATACTCAAACACCCCTCATTTTATCCGGATACACTGCCCTGCAGTTCATTGAGACTTCGAAGTCCCAATGGAAGAAGCATGGAACATTAATTACTTGCAAGTAGGTTCCCATGTTGTCTGTGTCAAGCAGCAGGCTAAGGAACCTGAAAACGGATCTACTTGTTAGCGGAGTTCCAGCCTGCTGCTTAACATGGCAGAGTGGAACCTTTCCTCCCAAGCATGTATTTTCAAGAAGGAAGTCCTCAAGACTAATCAATTTCACTGCCAAGCAAAAGAAAGGATTTAAAACCTTCCAAGAGGATTTCCTAGACCCTTCAACAATGTACTACTCTCTTCTTATTGATGATGATGATGATTTATTGAATTTATATACCACCCTATACCCGGGGGTCTCTCTTAAACTGCGGTTGTTGTATGGAGCACCGTTTATTGAAAATTGAAAAATTTATAGTTGGTGCAAATTCAAAGTTTGATTTCCCCCCTTAAATATCCAAAAGCATTTCTGCTCTTTTTCCTGTACTATTTAACAATAAAATAATGATGAATGGAATTGCCACAGCTTCTCTCTCTCTCTCTCTCTCTCTCTCTCTCTCTCTCTCTCTGTGTGTGTGTGTGTGTGAGAGAGAGAGAGAGAGAGAGAGAGAAAGAGAGACTAATATGTGCCATGGGAAAAGAGTAAAATCAAGAAATTAACGGATAATAATTTCAGAAATGAAACGTTAAAAAAACAACAACCCCAACCCATCATATTTGGAGATTTAAAATATGGGAAATAATATATACATGTAGAAGCCTGGAGCATAAGCAAGAGACATGCTTAGTAGAAACATCAGTAGAACAAAACTGCTTCAGAAGCATGTATGACCAAAACGACTAAGAAATCAAGAAATCTTACAAATAAAAATATCTGTTCCTTCTGTATGAAACACCTCTTTGTTTCACTTTGTATTACACATAATATCTGAAACAATAGTAAACTTGCCTTAACAGAGCTGATTTTTAGATAGACCCTCTATTTACTAATATCTTTTACATTAAAATGCTGCATGAAATTTTCTTTTTATGTAAAAATGAGTGAAAATACATAAGACAGTTGAGTGGGACACAAAAGAACAAAATACATTCCCCCTGCCCCTTATTTGTACAAGATCCGGTGGCAACCACCGTCTCTGGAATGGTGGAATATATATTACAGAAATCATGGTCTGTAACAACTGAAAGATGCATGAATTTGTCCTAGAATATGGCAACATCAACTTTTTGACAAGAGTGTTACAGATAAATTCATATGCACACTAGTAAAATGAGAGCTACTACTTAAGCAAAAATCGTAAGGCACCCTTCCCAATCCAGTGCCTTCTAGAAGTTGTTGGACTATAACTCTCATCATCCTTGACTGATGGCATGCTGGATAGAGCTGATGGATATTGTAGCCCAAAACATCTGCAGACCACAAGACTGGCTGGGGAAGGCTATCCTAACTTGCATGGTCTTCAATTGTTAGTGAATTCTGTGCACTAGGCAAAAAATTTAAGCTCTTAAAAAGATACTACTCCCTTAATCGGAACTGCTTTTTTCAGTGAAACTAGTTCTTGGTTGTCCAAGAACAATTTAAAAATAACTTCAGTCCGTAGCGTAAATTCCACATACAGAAATATCCCACAATTTATATTCACACACGTTCAACTTAATTAAAATTCAGCAGATGTAATATTACCAAAAAACCCTTACTCCATTTCTGTAGAAGTCACAGAGCTGGAAATAATCACAAATATTTTCAATTCACATTGTTTCAATGAGCGACTCAAGAATAAAAGCAGTTACATTTTCCAAAGCTCAGGCTGATGGACCTTGCTAATAGTTTGTGCAATAAAAATAAGTCAAACATTGATTTGCACTGATGAAGTAAAAAATCTAAAGTGAAAAACTGGACTTTAAAAACCCGTACTAAAATGGGGTTATCATGGTTGTCCTACGAATATTTTTCTTTTATAAAAAGTGGGGAAGATTTTGTTTGAGTCAAGATTAATGAAAACAAATGAAGGGCTAGGTGGAACTATCTGTGCTCATTTGGAGCCTTAGAAACAACTGGGCCGTTGTGGCAGAACTTGAGAATGAGCAGTCAAAGTAAAAACTATACCTCTGGCATGCTACAATCTGGCACCAAGACTGCTCCTGAAGTCGTCACAGATACAGACTACAGAGATTACTCTTGGACATCCAATGTGCAAACAATCTACAGCAGGGATGGGGAACATGTGGCCCTCCAGATGTTGTTGGACTACAACTCAACAGACCACTGGGAATGTTAGCTGGGCCTGGGGGGAGGACAAAATCCAATAAAATCTGGAGGAACACAGGTTCCCCACCACTATCCTACAGTATGAGGTTGGTGTCCATACCGGTGACACAACCTTTGTTTGTTTCAAGTAAGGAGGGTATGTGCCATTTCTGGCACAGTAGCTCACTGGAGAGGGGGAAGCATACAGCCCCCGACTACCAAAAAAAGGGAAAGAGTTAATGAAACAGAATGTTGTTCAGAGGTACACCCACAAAAACGGGAAAGATGAACACTCAAATGGAGAACGTGGCACCCCTTTAAAAGGGCTATCAACTTTTTTGGGGAGGCAATTCATTCCTGCTACCCTACCCTATCCATATATTTTTAATTTAATATATGGAATATATATTTAGAATGTATATTCTACTCAGAAGATTTTTATTTTATTGAATAAGTTGATTAGGTTTTCAAGAAAAGGACACCATCAGCTTGGCTGTGAAAATATTTGCAGTTTAGGAATGAGTGACTGAGCATTCTGAGGGGATCCCCCTGCTCTGTCTGTCATATGCTTTCTTATTCTTTCATAACTATTTTATTTATTTTGTCTCTACCAATGTAGATTACAAAGACCAAAACAGTGTTGCAATGCATGAAGAAACTTCTCCATGTATATAAAGATTTTTCTAATTAATTTTAAGTATTTCTGATGAAAGTATGTGCTATGTTATCCCTTTTTTACTTAGTGAAATCTTTGTACTTTCAAAATTTATTCAGTTTATAAATTTTGCATTATTAATTGAACTGATGCTGCCTGAGATACTGAAAATTAATTTTATTGATTGTTTACTCCAGCATTTTTATAGTTAAGGCCTGGCTGTGGTTTTTTGATATTATTATTTTTACTTTGGTATGTTCTTGTTAAAAGCTTTGGGCTTCATTTTGGAAAAGTAAGTGGGGTACAAACATGAAATCAAAGAAGAAGAATCCAAATCAAAATGCAACAGTTTCCCATTGGCACTGGTAAAGTTTTTGTAAAAAAAATAATAATAATAATCATTGCAGAATTTGTATCCTGGGCAGATATTTCAGTAGCTGGAATAATTGGCTTTTCTTTTTATTAAGCATCTGTGATCTTCATTTTTTTGCCATTTATGACTGTTTACATACATTGTTTTGATACCACGTATTACCATTTATAATGTATGTCTATCATAATTCATTGGTCTCTTTTATGGGTAGCGCCAGTTTGTGTGCTCCTATCTCTCCTGTTTGGTTGGCATCTCTGATCTAGTCTGGTCCACCCTTCCACCCTTTGGTTTCTTTACTGGGGAGTCAAAAAATGGCAGAACATTGCTTCAGAATGATGAGGTAACCTTGTTGAAGCTTGCTATTTATTTTTGTGTTCCAAATGTTTCATGAACACTTTTCAGCTTCTGTGGGTTGGAGGAGGTCGACTCAAGGATGGCAGTGGAAAAGATTATTAAGGCTGCCAGTTGCAACATGCATTCAGAAGACATCTTAAGGCAGCCCTGTTCAGGGAAGTTTTTAATCTGTGATATCTGTATTTTTTTGTTTCTATGGAAGCCGCCCAGAGTGGCTGGGGAAACCCAGCCAGATGGGCGGGGTACAAATAATAAATTATTATTATTATTATTATTATTATTATGCAGAATCTACCCTTTTCTTTCAACACATGGGGAGCAGACCCTCTTAGATTTTGCTGTACTTCCAATTCCCATCAGCATAGCAAATAGGAACGATGGGAACTGGAGTCCAACAGTATTGTGGTGGACACAGGTTCCTGCTTTAACACTACTGGTGCAGCAGAAGAGGTTACTTCATCTCTTGCCTACTCTTTTATTGGATTTTTCTCTCAACTTTACACAACAACATCCAAGATGACACTGGGCAGGAGATGTAGCAGCAACATCATCTCTTGCTGCATCACTAATTGTTAATTTTCAAAGTTGCCCCAATAGTCTGCAACCAAAGCATAACAGGTACAACGACTAATGCCATAGTATGTGTCAGTGCCCATTAAACAAATGAATTGATTAGGCAATGCAAACATTATAGATGCGAAGCACTTTATGACTGAAGTGAGCTACTTCTGGCTGAATGTTAAATTACGTTCCAAAGTCTGGGAATAATAGAAACTATTTATACTAAAAGTGTGCTTTGAAGGCCTATAAGATGTTGCACTTTTTAACTGTTTACTTCCCCAAACCATGGTTACTAAGTAAAAAAAAGAAAGGGGGGTGTATGCAGGAGAACCAGCTAAGTGTGGTCATAATTTCCTAGTACATTTCCTAGAAGCTGCCAATTTTGCATCTACCAATGTTTCATTTATCCATCACGGCAAGTCTAAGTTTGTGCAAATAATAGAATAATGAACAGGGGAGATGGCAAAAAAAATTAATAATCTTGCTTTTTTTTTTGTTTTAAAGAAAAGTCTAACCTGAGTTCTGTTAAATGCCACACGTGCAAAAACTGCCTGCGAGATTCCTGCTCGTTTCAATTCATCACGCACCCACTGGTAGATTTCGGAAGACACCTCTGTGTTAGTTGAGACCTGCTGCTCCAACGGCTTGTTCATGGATCTGCTGACCGGAGGAGGATGGTTCAAGTACTGTTGGTTTAAGGACTGTTGGGCTAGAAGTCTGTTCACTGCATACTGCTGGTTTAACAGTTGGGCCATTACCAGTTGCTGATTTACCAACTGAGGACTAATGGGAGTAGATACAAGTCCAGGATGCAGGTTTGGAAGTGGGGTCCGAACAGGTGGTTGACTGCTATGAGAAAGCTGAACAGGGGATGGAGGCTGTTCAGCCGTGTTCCCTGGGACTGGTTGGTGTCCAAAGTTGACGTGGTTGGCACCTTGTTGGGATAGTTCAGAAAGGCTATCCATTTCAGCTACAGAAGGAGAGGGGAAAAAGAGAGATACTACTTAGATGATTTTTTTTTTACAGGCACACACATATATATGGTTGATAATCTTCACGAAAAGATTATTCTCTATTTGATTACAGAGCACCACCAATAAAACATTGCTAGCATTTTCCCAGATGTATTTTTTTTTTTATAGACAATGCATTATTTATTTAATAAAATTTATTATAAAGAAAAATCTCCAAGCGGATTACAAGAAAGCCAAAACAATAAAATGATCAGCAAAAACAGTTCTTTAAAATATTCAAATAATAATTGATATCAGCAATAAGTGATAAAAATGTTAAAACACATGTAAACAAACATTCTACCTATCTGGATAGGAAGGTCTGTTCTAAAGAAAACTGATTTTAGCAGATGCTGAAAAAAGCATCGTGAAGGCACCTGCTGGATGCCAATAGGCTCTTGGAAAACTTGAGAAAACTTTTTACTCCCAAGAAGAGGGCAATTGGCATTACCAGTTCTGTAAAGCTTCAGCTTACAAACACTGAGTCTCTCATATATTACAATAAAAATTACCTTTGTATTCAGCCTGTTCTGTTTTACATCCACTATTTAAAGTCCCCCCCCCCAAAAAAAAACCCAGAGTATTTTAAAGATTTTTCTTTCAAGTTACATTATTGTTGTTATTATTGGACAAATATTAACTTCTGGGTGTATTCCAGCCAGTAGTTTTAGAATGGTTTATTATTATTATTATTAGCATTAGCATTTGGAAAAGTGAATGCAATGCTGTTATTAAAAGCACGGCCAGCAAATCGCTGGCTATGCAGAGGTGGAAAACTTGTTTCTTTTCTAATGGCACAGCTAATATGGGGAATGAAATTCTGCAACAGTCTCTCAAAAGTTATGGGATACTATAACCATACACATCTGGTTTTGAGAATACATAGCAGAAGCTTATGCGAAGCTCCATCATTTGAATGTTCATCGGAAAGCTTTTAAAAAATTTGAACAAAACTGAAAATAAATGCTGAATCCAGAGTATTTATTTCGGAAGGTACTGAAGTTACAAGTGATTTCTGTATATTAAACTGTGGTTCGGTTAACACAGGCCTCATTTGTACATTTGTGTACATATTTTAACACCTCGTCACTTTTTAAATAGCCACTGTTTTCATTCCTGGGTACGGAAAAACTTGTGAAGAAATTCCTGTGAAAATCAGGCTGCAAACTGCCCACAACAGCCTTGCGGGCAGCCTTTTCTGCTGTTGTGGGGTGCTGATTTGTGACATTCTGCTAGCGGCGGCTGACAGGTGCTGCAGACTTGGCCATATACAGCAACCCGTTTTCACACACATTTTTCCATAATCCCATACCTAGGGAGGAATATCTGTAGAAGTGACAGTGCCACTTACAGTTTAGTCCTAACTCAGAAGCAAGCCCCATCCTTACTCATGAATCCAATGAATTCATGGGACTTTCCGCCTGGTAATTGTGTAATAGGACCGCAGCCTAAGAAATGTAACAAGGGCTCTTGATGTCACACAACCCAGTTTGCAGTTAAAAGTGTAAGCAGGCTCCAATGAAAAACAATGTGGCTAAAATGTGGCACAAAGTGATAGGAAGGCTCTCTGTGTTACTCTATCTGTGACAGCTGTCCCACCACACGCAAACCATCACAGGCGAACCATCGTTTAATATGGCAGTCATCAAGAGTAAGAATGCATGAATTTCACCAGTAGTCTGACCCCTTTTTCCTTCTTAGAGCAGGTCAATGGCTGCTAGCATATTTATATATTTATTATATTTTCACTATCTAAGCTTAACTTTTCCTAAAAAGGTAAAATAATTTAATAAAAGCATATTTTGGCAAACTGTTATGTCCTAATCCCTGTCTAACTTGGTCTTGCACAGATAAAGATGGGCCTTAATCCAGTTAGTGTTTTGGTTCAGATTGTGGTTTTATGTGATGTTCTGGTGATTTTTATGGTTTTAGTATGCTTTTTCCATTTTAGAAAAGGCACACAAATGTTGAGATAAATGGCTTAACTACAGTGGTACCTCGGGTTACAGATGCTTCAGGTTACAGACTCTGCTAACCCAGAAATAGTACCTCGGGTTAAGAACTTTGCTTTAGGATGAGAACAGAAATTGTGCTCCGGCGGCGCAGCAGCAGCAGGAGGCCCCATTAGCTAAAGTGGTGCTTCAGGTTAAGAACAGTTTCAGGTTAAGAACAGACCTCCGGAACAAATTAAGTACTCAACCCAAGGTACCACTGTAATGTAAATTCTATCACTGACTGAAATGCAATTTGGATCAGATTATATATAGACATCCATCACTTGACTCTTGATTTGACTTCAAAGAAACATGAAGCTTCAAATAGGAACTGACTTCTGTTTTCACTCCAGGGTGTTTTGCACATTCAGAAGTTATTAACCCCATGTTTCAGTAAACCCTGTGATGTGGAGGAGAACTTCGTAATGGAGATTCAGGGATAATCATGGTGCATACACACAGTCAAAAGAATCCTTTGGCTACAGGGTTCACTGAGAAACCATGAGCAAAAAAGTATGGTGAATTTAGTTTTTCTTAAATCAAGAGATTATTTTCTTAAACCAGTATTTTAACATACGGTCATTATTATTATTTCTGCTATGATGGCTATTATGGTTTTCTGCTATGATGGTTTTCAGTATTCAAAATGTTACGATTCCCTTTTTTATTTTTTATTTATTTCTAAAACTTTGAGAAAGCTAACAGGTGTCAGTATGCCAATATTAATGAATACTAATTTTTAAAACTACACATTATTAACATTCAAGCATTTACACAGCTTTCTTCCTCTTCCTTGGCTATACTGTACAAAAAGTGTTCTGGGAGCAGGAAAACTTTCTCTCATCTCTTGTACATATTAGCAAAAACAAGTCCAAGTTTCCAGAATTTAAATAAGCTTAAAAGTGTTTCAAATCATAAACAAGTAGTCACCATTACTTCAATTCTTATCTTTATGCTTACCCATCATATCTTTTGCCTTCTTGAAATGTTTATACCACCTCCCAAATTCCTGACATTTTGCTGCCGAGACGTTTGCATAGTAAGTGCTGTTCACAATGGAAGAAATCATACTCTGAAAAAGGAGGCAAAAGCATCTGTATTATTGAGATGTTTAACAAAAGACATTATTTTAATTATCTGATGGATAATATGTTAAGATTCAATACCATATTGAATTCTAATTCTTTAGATCCCTGATATTTATGCCAGTATCTTTGACAGAAATACCAGCGTAGCATCGCTTGCAAAAATTATGTCATATTTTTATCTAGCCCATGACCCTCTGGGGGCTGTTTTTCCACACAAACATACATTAATGGAAGACAACACATATTCTCCCTTGTGTTAAAAATCATGTAAAGTTTTGTTTTGACACATTTTAAAGCTGCTATGTTATGAGGCTTCCAGGGAAAGAAAATGCAACAAAATCTAAGCTTGCACGATCTTCTCACACATGACTATGTAAACACAGGTACACCCACGTAGGGAAAAATGGCAAACCCGGAACAATTTATAATGAATGGTCAAAGATATCTGCTTATAGGTCTTATTGAAGGAGCCAACAAGGTTCAATTTTTGCTTCATATTCATTTGGTATTATTTAATTATGCACACCTAAAATTCTAATAGTATTTCTATAAAGAATAAATTTCTAGAATAATTTTATCCCCTACTTCCCCCACTAAAGGTAAAGGTACCCCTGCCCGTACGGACCAGTCTTGCCAGACTCTAGGGTTGTGTGCTCATCTCACTCTAAAGGCCGGGAGCCAGCGCTGTCCGAAGACACTTCCGGGTCACGTGGCCAGTGTGACAAAGCTGCATCTGGCGAGCCAGTGCAGCACACGGAACACCGTTTACCTTCCCGCTGGTAAGCGGTCCCTATTTATCTACTTGCACCCAAGGGTGCTTTCGAACTGCTAGGTTGGCAGGCGCTGGGACCGAACGACGGGAGCGCACCCCGCCGCGGGGATTCGAACTGCCGACCTTTCGATCGGCAAGTCCTAGGTGCTGAGGCTTTAACCCACAGCGCCACCCGCGTCCCCTACTTCCCCCACTAATCAAGTGCTATTTTCAGTTTTCAGGCTCAATAGGAAATAATCCTTAACATATGCAAGGAAATATCAATTTAATACATTAAGATGAATCTGAATGAATCCACCCTCCACTCATAACAGAGATAGTAATTGAGCTTGTTATACCAGGTACTAAAGTGAA
Source organism: Podarcis tiliguerta (assembly GCF_965153285.1). Classification (NCBI taxonomy): domain Eukaryota; kingdom Metazoa; phylum Chordata; class Lepidosauria; order Squamata; family Lacertidae; genus Podarcis; species Podarcis tiliguerta. Next base: position 21,606,131 of record NC_139545.1, on the reverse strand, counting down.
GTTGCATCCCCCCCCCCGATTTGCAACTCCATCCCTCACCTTCAGAGGACAACACAATTTACCCGTTGGGTGTGGCACAGTACATTAGACCTTCTTCCCATCCTTACAGATGGGTGGCAAGCCATCTAAGTTTCTTTAATCATAACTCTTACAATGAACCAGAGGGGCTTGATCAGATAACTACCTTGTTTGTAACACTACTTGTCCTTTATGAATCTATAAAGCTGGGTAGCAGAGGATCAAAACAGTACAAGGACTATGTATGGTGAAGCAATGGCATGAGGCAGAAATCATGGAAGTCCAAAATCGAAGTGCCAAGATAAAGACATCATGAGAATTAACACCTGTGGGACTTTTCAAGTCTATAAAATGACAGGCGGCTGTCAATCCTGTTGTCACGTGCTAGCTAAGTATCATATCAGAAAGACAGCTAAAAGATTACTGTTGTCAACTCTCTGCAAGGCAATCTTGTGTTCATTCAATTTCACATGAAAAGGACTTTTTCATATATATATATTATCTTTCAAATATACAACTCCCAAGTGAATATAACACTGCAATACATTTAGAGGTTCGCACTGAGATTTTTCTGTAGCTGGCTTTTACCATTTTTCTTTGCGCTTCAAATACTTCTAAAGTTAACTTAAATATTGCTAGTTGGCAAAGAGATTTGCAAAGACGTATTTTCAGTTATTTTCTCCGTGCTGCCTATGGCTGCAAAAAGCTTTAAAATACAGGCAAAAAAGGAAATAACATAAAATATAGCAAGTTATAGTGTCACAGATAGTGACACTGGTAACAGCTTTTGCCCTTTCCTGGGAAAGGGAAAAAAATTGGACAATTTAAACTGCCGACAGATCTCTCTGTCTCTGCACATCCACTGCGAAATTGCTTGAGTTCATATGTGTCTCTAAGATCAAAAAGTACCCAAATTTATACATGCACAGTACTTGTAGTTCTTTTTCTGAGTCTGATGAAGATTTGATCTGAAATGGTGCCACCTTTCCAAAAGCCCTACTACACTGGGATGCTACCATCTGCCACAAACTGAGCTTTCTTTTACAGCCAAATACATTATTTATAATTATCTCTTCCATAACTATGTGGCAATAGGGATTGATTCCCACCCCCACCCAAGTTCATTTCTGCTTCATCTAGACAGCTTTAAAATGTATCCTATATTCTGAATCCTAGCCTCGCATAATATGGGATAAGATGGCATCTCAGTAATTTCGTATACATTTTGTGATTTAAAGGGGCGGGGAAGACCTGAGGTCTCTCATCTGTTTTTTTTATATATATTGTTTTTTCATAAGACAAGAGAAGATTTATCCCTAGGTGTACTTTTATATCTGATCCAATCTTCATCAACCAGTACAGCATATTATAGATGGCCTTTCTTAACTATGACCTGTAGGTTCTCTCCTAGTAAATGGCTTATGATTAAAAATGCATTGTTGTTCATTCTGGGAAGCAACGGAAAAAACAACATTAATCAGGTCAGTTCAATCATCTAAACCAAAACTGTTCATGCTTTGCTGCCAAATCAACCAGCCACTACAAAATCTGTTATCTGTGATTGCTCAGCTTCAGGTCACAAAACCATTTATCCTCCACTGTCCCCAAATTCCATGCCGCCGTCCCCCACTCACCATTTTTAAGTATACTTTTTTACATATCTGTAAAGAAGACCATGAACAGCTTCATCAAAGAAGATACGAATTTACAAAAAAGGTGCTATCCGACCTAGGAGGCAACTTAAAAAATCGATGTTCTAAGATGACTGCAAGAACAGAGATATTTAGTCTATTTTTGCATGTGAAAAGTATGCCCTTCCAAAAGTATCATAGCCAGAACTTTCATAGTCCTTTCTGATTGTTTAAACTGGAAATGAAAAAGAATCATTTATATAACTGGCTCATTGTTCTTGAAAGCTTTCAAGCTCTATCAGCAGAGGGGGCAAGGGCTACAACAACTTATTTACACAATTATCTAAATACGATTAAACAGCTGATGGACAAATATTAAACTGGAAAATGTATAGTCATTTCAGCTCAATGTAATCCTCTTTCTGTAAACACCCAAGATGATTTCCCCCCCAACTAGAACAGTCCTGACATCTCATAAGCCTAAGGGTGAATAACAAGAGATTGTTTTTGATAGTTATAAATATTCAAAAGACATGCAGACCATCTGCTTTCATATTACAGGTAAAGCAAGTCTGAAATGGTGACTGCTATACAAAAATGGTTCTTTTAACAAAGTCTTCCTCTCCTCAAAAACTATAAAGACAGATGTCAAAAGCTGTTTATACAGGGTAATCAGGAGTGTGCAAGATGCAATATTCCTTTTATGCACAGAGCTTGCTAGAGAGTTTCTCTTATTTCTTCCCATCCATGTGTTGCCAGCACATTTCTAGGAATTTTTTTTAAAAATCTTTTGAAAAATGGAGATCTCACAAATACCCGAAAAGATGGCTATTTGTATCACGAATGCTAATTAATATCAGCAAAGGGGTTCCCCCTAATTCTATTGGAAAGGAAGCATGGATTTGAAATGCCACACTGTAGGTGGAAGACAATGAAAGAATTAAACAAGGTTAATTGTATACTATCCTGTCACTCAGTATTTCCACATCACCACCTTGTACACAAGTCAACATCTGTTAAATTAGGATTTGCTATAAGCAACCCAAGTCTCCCCCCACCCCACTTCAAATAAGGTTTTATTTATGCTTTAACATTAATCACACTCTCCACGAGTAGGCTTATAACAACATAATGATTTTGTCAAGTGGCAAGTTAAAAGATACCTTATCTTCGAAGCAGAATATTAAGAGCACTGTCCATAAACCCTTACCGTCAATTTTCAGAACTGAAAAATTATCTTGACAGTAACCTTTTAATGTATCACATTAATGACCCAGCAGTGTTAAGCACCTTGTTTTTATAATTCTCAATAAAAGGGACATTTAATGAACAATCTGTCAAAGTACTGGTTCCTTTTCTTCTTTCTGTCTCTCTTCCCTTCACCCAGTACTATTAAAGGCTGTTCCCAATTCTGTAGACTCTCTTTTCTATTCGACACAGAAGAGAAGTGAGGAGTGGGTAAGGGAAGGCCATTTCAAACATTAGGGTTTTTTAAAGTGCTTATGATAACCTAATTTTTCAGTTTCTGAAAATACATATACAGTGGTGCCCCGCAAGACGAATGCCTCGCAAGACGGAAAACCCACTAGACGAAAGGGTTTTCCGTTTTGGAGGTGCTTTGCAGGACGAATTTGCTATGGGCTTGCTTCGCAAGACGAAAATGTCTTGCGAGTTGCTGCAATTTTTTTTCGCTCCCCACCCCCTTTTTCTAAGGCACTAAGCTGCTAATAGCCTTTTAGCAGCTAATACGCTAATCCCTTAAGCCTTTAATAGCCGCTAATAGTTGCTAAACCGCTAATAGTGCTAATCCGCTAATGGGGTTGCTTCGCAAGACGAAAAAACCGCTAGACGAAGAGACTCACGGAACGGATTCTTTTCGTCTTGCGAGGCACCACTGTACTCACAGCCCCCCAACAAACACGTCATGCATATCCAATGTAAATGATACCAGGATCCATGACTATGGACTTCAGATTCACATTGCATGTACCTGAAGGGGAAAAAAAAAAACCCACAACCCTCCTGTTGATACTCCCACCCCACCCACAAGCCTTGCTTGTGTTGCCCTCATTCATTACATCCTTCTGTCTGCAATGGAGGACAACCACCAGATTTTGTTCTCAATGGACCAGGGTCTGTTGAGCTATTTAGCAAAAAGAAAAGGAAAAACCTAGTCCTTACACTTCAGCTTTGCAAGTCAGTATTGAAACTGATGTCAATTTTAAGACGGAGTGATTCCTAAACAACCACCCGAAAGAAATTGCTATATAATATTAGTATAACAAAAAACCAGCATCCCTCATTTCTTCATAAAGGTGAATAGATAGAAGAAGCTTGGTGGATCTGAACATGAAATAGATTCTAAACCTTCAGAAAAAGGCCAGCTCCTACCCGCTTTTCCCAGTCCCTGAAATATCAGGGCTTCTTCAGAAGAGCTCAACAGGCAGGAGGAGAAAGACTATCGGTACAGAGGGGAAAGGATTTGTATTCTAATTTGTATTCTATATTGCTTAATATAACTCGTGGATCTCAGGAACCCCTTAAAAACATATAGGACCTAGATATTGGCACATAAATTCTTCCCAAGGACTGGAATAAGATTTGGGAATCATGACCCTTAGAATGTTTTTTTTTTTACAGTTTTCTTAGAGAAAACTCCTTAAAATTATTACACAGGTGGTATCCCACTCATTTGAAAATGTCAGAAATGTCTTCTTCTATTGTTACTAGAAGCTCCAGACACTTTTAAATAAGATTTGGCATTCCTTTTTGACAGATATAGTGGAACCGTCATTTTTAAGACAACCCTTGTTACAAGCGTGGCAAATCTGGAACTGTAACTTGATGATCTGATAATGCTGAGAGTCTTCACTTGGACTTTGAGTTACTTTTACTCAAGTGCAACTACTCATTCTACAGTCAAGAGGTGAGCTGCAGCTTGTGAATCTTCAGAATTGTCCTCAGGGATAATATATAGTGCCCTGCAGTAGGCAATCCATTAAATACAAAGTTGGAAGTTATGGCTGCTAGCTCCTGTTTTCGACAAAGTGACAGAGTTATCAGATGCAACTGATAAAAGGTCAACTGGACACATTTGTCAGCTCATTGATGACCTTTGCTGAAGATGGATCAGCGAGTAGGAAGTACACCATCCTATGCATAGGTAGATTTCTAAAGTTTAATTATGAAATTGTTGCTACAATACACCAATATTAGGACTCAAGGTTTTGGTGTTTTTTCATGTTTAAATGGAAATGTCTTGTGATATTTCAAGACCTATTGATACACCTGAGACAGTTTCACCCTAGAAAATCCACAATGTCCAGGACACATCTGGAGCTACAATAATAAAAGGCAAGGCATTGAAGGCTACAATACAAATAGAAGCAGAAGCCTATGAAGGTTGACAAACTGAAACACAGATAACCCCATAACAGATTTATTATTCCAAGTATCTATTACCATGCTAAAAGCTTTAGCCTGCAGTAGACTTGGGTCCCATTCACATAACTTTCCCTTTCATTGTGCAGCTTTAAACTGACAGTTTGAATTGGCACACAGTGACCAACTGTGCAAATAAGTTTGTCAAGCACCAGAATGCGCAAGAGCTGTTCTATACAATACTGTGACAACACTCGTAGAACATTGATAGCCTACCAGTCTATGCAAAACAAATTAGGCCACATACATCCAGGAAAAAGAAAGGAAAAGGAAACTATCTGAGGTAGTTTTTATTCGCATTGTTCTTCATTTGAGAGGAAAAGCGAAGGACCGTATCACTTCAGATTACAGAAAACACATTTAAAATATTTCCCCATATTAGAAAAGAAAGCATGCTGCCCTTCTAAAAACTAGTCTGACAGAGGGGCCTTTCAGATGTCCTTTTTACAGTCTATACATGGTAATTTGGGCTCATGATGGTGTCAGGGCAGTTATATGTGATGACATTTTCAATACTGTCTGTGCCTATAAAAGTCTTGGGGTGGACATACTGCTTCATTTCTCATGTCCTGTAGCTTCCTGCTGAAATACCACTGCAATTTTCACACATTTTTTGGGGGGTGGGGGGAATCAGGCAAGTGGCTCACCCTGCTTGTATTGCGCCATAATGCCCTTCCAGACTGAAATGATTCCCTAACACTGGGCATCATTGTAGAGCAGCCTTTCTCAACCTGTGGGTCGCCAGATGTTGTTGAACTACAATTCCCATCATCCCTAGCTAGCAAGGCCAGAGCTGGGGATGATGGGAGTTGTAGTCCAACAACATCTGGGGACCCACTAATGAAGTGGAATGATGCATGGCTGGTCCAGTATAAATCCACCACTAATTTGTTATTATTGTGTCAATGACATGTTGCAGAATTACACCTAGGAAGAAGAAGAAAGTCAGTCGGGGGAGCGGTGGCATAGTTCTCTGGCTTATGTCCTTCATGTAGGGAATATTTTATAGGTGAAGATTTGTGGGTGATGGCATTGCCTTCACTCCAGAGTATCTTCATTTTACCTTAGTGGCACCACCATGTAGCCAAAATCTGGATTGCCTACCTGATTGATTGATTGCATTTATATGCCATCCTTCACCCACAGATCTCAGGGTGTTTCACAACATAAACATGATGGCCTTAACTATTGCTAGGAATAAGGTGAACAATTTGGGGCTGGGTAGAGAAAGCTGTGAAAAGGCTTGCTCTGAACCAGCACTATTTTTGCATGTGTTCTGAATGTGTCAAGGGAATGCACTTCCAATAGGTCAACACTTACATGCTCTTTCATTTCTCTCCCTTCTCCCCCCCCCCCGCAAAAAAATTGCACTATATGAAACACTGTTTGCGAAAGGAAAAATCTTCATGCAACTTCCCCCGCTTTTCAACATGTGAAAACCTATTCAAATAAGAATGGATAACATTGGACCAGATATGTGATTGTTATCAGGAGCGTACAAAAGGAATGGGATAAACAACAACCAGGAGGACTATCTTATATCTGCTTCTGTTTAATACCAACATGAAGCCATTGGGAGTGGTCATTAGGAGTTTTAGGGTGAGGTACTATCAGTATGCCGATTACACTTAGTTCTATTTCTTAATGAGTTTTGAATCAGGAGAGGCTGTTCAGTTCCCAGGCCATTGCCAGGATACAAATGATGCAATAGGTGAGGGAAAAAGCAGCAGAGCTTGAATCCTGTGCACGTAACACTTTACACAGAACAGATGCAACAGGCCCCCCCATCCCAAGTGGCCTACAATCCAAAAGAGACATATAGACGCGAAAGGGGAGGAGAGAGGAAGCAAGGGTTAAATGTGTGGTTATTACAAATATTTTGGCTTAATTACAATAAGGTATCAGGACTAAGGGCGTGAGGCAGTGCAAAATTCAGAGCAAACAGAAGAAGAAAAGCAAGGATAGATGCAATGAATAGAAATAAGATTAGGTGAGAGATGGACTCACTCCGGTAAAATGTTGTGGGAAACAAATAGTACAACTAGATTAAAATCTGATAAACTCATCATCAGATTATTTGATCAAAGGACAGAATGAATCTGGCACGCCAGCAAAGAACTTAATATTCTCCCACTCTCATTTCCTAGACTCTCACCTGATGCGTTTTCTCCCTACAGCCACTTGCTTAAGTGACTCTTCCATTTCCCATTCTCCCTAGCTGCAATGGCAGTCTCCAGACTGGGAACTTTGATGTTTTTTCCTACATTCTGCCCCACCCTTAAACCCCACCCCCAAAGAATTTTCTAATGATTATATGCCATACATTTCAGGAGCAAGTAAAGGTAAAGGGACCCCTGACCGTTAAGTCCAGTCGCGAACGACTCTGGGGTTGCGGCGCTCATCTCGCTTTACTGGCCGAGGGAGCTGGCGTTTGCAGACAGCTTCCGGGTCATGTGGCCAGCAGGAGCAGGAGAAAGTACACAAAGCCAAAGCCAATTAGCGTAATAAAATTATGCTTTAAGTTAAGGCAATTGTCAATAATATTTCACTTTTTTGTTCTAATGTTTAGTTAGCAGTTGAATGTTATCTATATGAACTGTTCAATGCTTCATATTCAAGTATAAATGTTATGAATGTTGTAACATCTACTATGCAAGTAACCATGGCACTTTGACAACATTAGGAGTTACATTAAATTAATACAATCCTTAATAGAATAATATAAAAAGATCAACAAATAACTTTTAAGCCTAGATTTAAAAGCCTCTGTAGTCCAAGCTTGTTTCATTTCAATAGCAACGATCTCAAAGGCTAGACAACAGAGCAACTAAAGGCTCTGATGTTTAAATTCTCTCTCCTATTATGTTATAGTATTGACACCAGTCTAGAGTAAAACTTTCCAACAGAATGGAAAGTCTATTTCAGAATGGAAAGTGACCTCTATTAGGTTAGGGTTTGTAACCAGAAACTTTTACTGTAGAAATATGAAATACATAGGTACATTAAGAAGCATTAAAAAGCCTCAAATTCACTACAAATACTGTCAGTTGAGGAAACCTGTACAATATCTTACAGTACACACGATTAAAAAAACAAAACCCTGACATGCTTTCTACCATATACAACTTCTGTAGCCCCTTCCCTTCCATTAATGATAATTTGTTGTTTTATGTTGGACTCCTTATCTATCCCACAATGATACTCCTTTTCTATTATATCTTTACAGTCCTGAAATGTTTATATTCATCTATTCAGCTCAAGATGTCTAGTTGGTGGCTTTACAAGACCCCCCCCCCCACATGCCACAAAATTATTTCTTCTAGTACAGATAATGGGTAGGAGCCAAAGTGTTTCCCTCCCTGAGGATTCAGGTGACGATGAATAGGAGGAAGAGACAAATGGTTATTGGAGGTCTCCCACTCAAGCCCTGGACCAGGAGCTGAGCCTTTCTGATGAGAATCTCCCTCTGGAAGTCTCACAGACCCCCTCTTCCTTGGATTAGTGGGAGGAGGTGGAGTTATCCAATGCCAGGGAAGCCCCTTCAGTGCCAGAGGAGAGAGCTCCATGGCACGGACTGAGCTGTCAAGGGAGAATGAAAGTCATTTATTGTCTCCGAAGCAATGACAGCACCTCCACAGGCGGGGCAGACCCAGTTTCCAATAAGGAGGGCCTGGCTGGGTCTGCACATCTGTTCAGAGGGGGGGGGTAGATGCGGGCAAATGTTGGAACATGCTCATTTATGCAGTGTCTCAGACTGCAGCTCCTGAGCCTGCAAACCTGGCTTCTGGTCTTGTCCCTGAAATGCATTTAGGGAACCCTAAAGCTTGGTTTGATCTTTGCTTCATCGCTGGTGTCCAGAGGCGTCTGAACTAATTTCTTCTCTTCTCTTGTTGCTGAGTTTATGCTGTCTGAATAAAACTTGGCTTCTTACTTCCAAGAAAGTACACCTGTTGTTGTTCTTGGGTGGCAGCCAGGACAGTTCCTTCTGTGAATGAAAGAGCTGCTTCTATTCATGGAAATGAATGAGATTTGTAGAGGCTGCCTATTGGAGGAAGCAGGGGCAGCAATTTTCACCCATTTTCTCTTTTACCTGCAGCTGCCTGTGCTGCCTTGTGCTGTTCTGGGGGATCGCCCAAGCCACCAGAGAAGGCTTTCAGGGGGCACAGAGAGAAAAGGGATAGGCAAAGACTGTCTTCATCCCCTCCTGCAGGGTGAGCAGAACTCTGATGAGCATAAGTCAATTTCCAACCCATACTGGTGAGCTCCCTGCAAATCATTGTCTAGGAAACTGGGAGCCAAATGTAGGATTTTCACCTTCTTGTAACCATAGTAAGTATTAACCATATTATTATTCATACACAAGCAATGCTAAACTATGATTAAAGGCAGGCAAGGAAGGAGAAGTGAGTTTTCTCTAAAGAAGGAAGTAGAAAATAGGAAACCTTGGTTTGCAGAGAGTCGAAACATCATGCCTTCACTTCAGTGAGGCTATCTATCACCCACCTCTATGAAGACAGAAACGGTAGTTTCTATTATGAAAGCAATTTTTGCATCTAAGATGACTGAATAACAGGCCTTAATCATTCGGGATGATCAGAAATGTAAATAGTGGGGGGAGTGATTAACCTAAAGTAAGCAACATTTTTTTCATTGCAGTGGCAGATTTGACGAATGTCGTACTTCATAGAAAATGTATCACTGTTAGGTGTGATCAAGTGAATGTAGGTAGTTATGATTACTAGTACAGCTAAAATAGCTCTCATCATACTGAGTTTGGTATTTTTTGCAATTTGGGAGTGGGGGGGGGAATCATCCAATGCACACTTATCTGAAAGTCCCATTGAACTCAGTAGGGCTTCTGAGATGACGCACATAGGATTTACTCTATCAATGTTCTATCTATCTGCACTGGACCTGAAATAATTTTTTCATATCCATTACTTTGGGTGAGAGCTACTACATGTTTAAGCCATTTCACAGGTCTATGGTTTACTCGGGCTAAAATTAGCTCTATTTGACGACACAGTAGCAACCCTTCAGGACAGCTGGGCCACAATGTTGTGAAAACACTGTCAAATATTATTTTAAAGTTCCCACATAAAATGAAAACAGAGGTTTACAAATTAAAAACAAATAGCAAATTAATGTACACAGCTTACGGCACTAGTATATTTAACAGAAATTATTGTTGAAATAAGCTCTGTGCTTGTGTCTGCTGTATAGAACCTGAACCAAGACTCTCAAAGTTCTGCGCTCCCCCTGCAACTCTCTAAAACACAAACTAGCATGTGTCTGTTCTGTATGTGTCAGGCACTACTACAACTCTTGCAAAAGCCACCTCACGGCTGGGCAGGTAAAACTGATTTTTTCATTATAGTGCAAGTGTGTGCAGACATATTACACTGCTTACACTAATTGCAATTGCTTTTTTCAACCCTCTAAGAAACTATATATAAAATAGTAAAATTGTCATCTATGTAGCGCAGGTTGTTTTTTTTTTTAATCCAAAACAGAAAGTATCTTGGAACCAGTCTGTTGTTCATGTAGAAGAATATGTTTTCTCCTTCCATGGAAACATAGCTCAGTTATACTTCTCGGTTCTTTTTCCTGAACAGAACAAACAGGGCAATAAGCAGAATGAGAAAATTATGCTTGGTGCAAACTAAAATCCGTAGGAGCTCAAATACTTTGTAATAGGTATGGGCATTACATAGTGCTGTAGTTCTCATATACAGGTACATGAGCACAGTCATCAGGTGCTGCTGAAAGGACATTTGACCTGGAAAGTATCAAAGGGAATATTATTTTTAGGGGTATGTATTGGCTCTGTGTAATTTCCAGAATTAGGAGGTTAAACAGGGGTGGAGTCCCCATTTTCCCAAATCAGAATGTACTGTTAAAATGGCACACCAAGCTGGATCAGAGCCTCCCTATCCTGACTCACTTTGTGAACTTTAAAAAAACACTGCATTTTTAATGTAAATTCTGTGTCTTTTTAGAAAAACCAAACTAACTATGGAAAATAACTATGGAGCTTGTGGAGAGGCGAGAGGAAGATCCTTAATTTTGACAGACAGCTCTAGGTTTTAATGAGAGAATTATTTTCCCAGGAAACACCAATCGGAGTGATTTGGGAGAAGGATGTTGAAATAAATATTAAACACTGTGCTTGCTTTTTACTTGAATCTATGCTATTTTTTCTTCCACCACCTATGCACGTCAGTGGTGATACCTCTCTCCTATAGGAAACAGGTTCTATTGCAAAAAATCTATTGCTCTTTTTGGGTGCTGGGAAAAGTCTGTCACCCCATCAACAGTTATTGTGGTAAAAGGGTTGACATTTCCCCCCACTTCAGACTTTCCTGGGGATACTCTGCCATTGCATTTACCCACCCCCAAATCGTAAAGTCTGGGGGTGGAGAATGACTTGCAGGACAATGGCTGCCTCTATCATTCTGAAATGTAGCAGGCTTCATCTCTTCAGAAATAGTGCCCATGCCTGCAACTTACATCCATGTCTTGTAAAAAAATAAAATACTTTTTTTTCTTTTTAAAACAAACAAAGTTTTAAAAGTGGCCTGCATTAAAACGCCTTGATGTGTCTGCCTTTAAGGTTTAATCTAAACTAGAGGGGCTCTTTTGCTTTCAAATTTCATCCATTTCTGTGAAAAAGAAAAGTTATAACCATTTTTAAATTCCCCATTAGAGTGAAATGGGTGGGAGGAAACAGAGCTTCATTTTTTAACAGATCTAATCTGATGAATTTCAATCTGAATTGGAAAGACACAGAGCAGTTCTGAAACAGATCGGGCTGCTTCCCAAAGCTACAGATGCAAGTTGAATCTTGTGACTGGTGCACACCTCTAATTATTTTACCCTCGTGAATATGGCATTATTAATGTTCCCTCACATAAAAATACCGAAAATGGCTTATCTAACAAGTCAGGAGAAAGTACCAGAACATTCCACAGAAGAAGAAGCTAAAATGGCAATATGGAGGAGAATGGAAATGTCCCAAACATACACATCCATTCTTAAGAATTAGCAGCAGCATCAATAAAAAGTAGAAGAGCAAGACAGAATTTTAAGGACACTATATATTCTTCTACTATTCTGGCCATGTGTATAAATTTATTGTAATCCTAATAATTTTTTTAAAAAATGAATGAGGGGATAATTACAAAAGTTTTCTTTCAAGCGTGTCTGTAATCTAACTCCGGTGCTTAGTATTTCCATGGTTGCTCAGGGGTAAAAGAGGAGAGGGAGAATTAAAGGGTGGGATTGCAAAAGAGAGTAATTGGAAAGTCTTAATAAACCACATTTGTGTCGGTCTATTTTCTTACTATGTTCCAGTGGGATACCCCTTTAGTTTCTTTCCCCATTACTATCCTCCACTCAGAACTTTGTTTTACTCTTGCCTGGTATTATTTTGACAAAACAGGCAAGAGAATTCCGATAATCTGATTGGTTATAGGATGTTGTTGTGGAAACGGACATACCACCAACTTTATCTAAGCAATTACAGATAGGCAAGCACCATCCCCCACAAACTCGCTCCGTAATTAACTCATTTTACGTAAGCTTTCTCTGAGAACTCTGACAAAATAAACAAACAGATCTTGAGGTCTTTCTGAGAGTTCGCCAATAAATCCTGAAAACACAAAAACAGAGAAAATTTTCCTCACCACCACTATTTCCATGAGCCCAACATTCCCAAAACATACCCTGGCAAACTGCAGACAGAGGCAGGGAGCAATTCAGCAACAGTATAGGAGTATTCTTTAAAGCCTAGAATACTCTATTGCTATACGTAAAATGCTCCCTATGCCTCCCAGCTCCGTCCATTAAGCAGACAGGCACTGGGAACTCAGAAATGGATGCTGTAGCAGAGCCATGTAGAATTTTAAAGATGGGTCCTCTCTCACTTCAGCCCTCCTTGCTTGTGGCACCTCTTTTTGGCAAATACAAGAGAGTTTTGAGAATAGAGAGTCATAAAAAAGCCCCAATTTTTAGAACTGGAAGATTTGGGCTCAGCTCATGGTTTCTTGTTTCTGTTTCTCAATTTCAAATTTAGAGAATATCACTATAAGCAATATTCTACAGCCTTTTAAATGTGTCTGTGGGAATGGGGAACATTGTTTTGTGTTTTGGTTTAATTGCTTACTTGTGTTTTATCTTTGTATTTGATTCTGTGAACCTCCCTGGTATCTTTTAATGAGGGACAGTATATACATTAATCAATCAATCCATCAATCAATCAGGAAATGTGACTCAGAAAGAAACATGTCATCACACAAGCAGACATGCAAGCTAGGGGCCTTGATTTACATTGGTCCGCAAATTTATGCTTTGCAGATGCCCCCCGCCCCACCTTAACACAGGAATTTTTAGAAAACAACCTTCTTGTACAATCTTCTATTCAAGGATAAAGTTGCTTGGGATGATGAAGGAGGGGGGGAACCCTGAAACGTATAAACATCTGTAAAGGTGATATAAAAAGGCTGTGTTGTGCATAAAAATGCACTGTAATTTAATGATATCACAAGGCCATTCTAGAGCTTGAGGCAAGCGGTGTATATTGCTGCTCTTTGACACAATTTGATTTTGCTAATGAAATAAAGACGCCTCCTTTAAAAGCTTTAAGGGATGTGAAATACCAGGCCTTAGACAACAGATTCGGCTACTACCTGTTCCAAACCCTCAAGCAAAAATTGCCTAATGGCCTGCTGATAGAGATGTCTATCTTGGGATATGGGGAGAGGCGGAGGCAAGGATTAGGGTTGCAGTACCTTGTCAATTTTTACAACAGTGGGGGAGAGAGGTTAGCTTTTAGAGCATTTCCTATTAGATTTTTTTTTTAGGATTCACTTATCCCAGAGTTCAAGCTGAAATCACAAATCTGGTTTTTACCATTATTACAACTGCTGAGATATACAGTGACTGATGCTGTTGAAGCATTGTGAACACATGTAGGTGTGCACACACAGCAACATGTGAACTCCTCAAGTTGAACATTATTTTATATGGCTGAAGTATAGTTGAAGGCCAATTATGTAATATGTAGAAGACTGAGGCAGTCAGTACCTATATACCATAACCAGGAATAAGTTTCGATTTCGTGTTTTGGGGGACCTTTGGGCAAGGTGGTCCTCTTCTTAAATGAGCACACCTTTTCCTCAGCAGTACTGCCCATTCCCTTGCCTTCTTCCTCTCGGATCAATCCATACGGGAAGAGGAAGAACGTAAGGTGAATGGAGGATGCTGCTCCACTTCTTCAGGCCTATTCAGGGCCAGCCCACGAATGAGGCAAGGTCAAGCGACCGCCTCAGGGAGTGGAATCCTCAGAGGCAGCAGAATGTATGCACTCTAAAGCATGTATTGCCAACTGCTCATACTGCAGTAGCAATGGTTGTGGCACGCTCTTTGGAGGCCACTGATCTCCTCCCACCTCCTAACGGAGGCTGCCCTATTCTTGGGCTCTGCACCCACCCAGTGCTATTCAGAGTGGGCTTCTTTCCATCCCATGACAGCCTTTGATTCCCACTTCAACCATCAGCTAAGATTGATTTCATTCCCACCTCCACAGCTCCACCCGCGTCCCCTGTCCCATCCTGAGAGCTGCTTATGTTTAGTGGCAGATGCCCACCTTGCTTCTCAAGTATTTATGTTGATATAAGCATAATTCTTTACAACACAAAGCATTTCACATAATTTAAGGCATTAGCAGGAATACCTGGCACTGGTAAAGAGGAAAGAAGTGGTTATAATTCAAACTGCTATCCCTGTCACCAAACTCAACACATCTCATTGGCGTCAAGGCAATTAACACTACCAAGACTTGTTCTTCCTATCTTGTGCAGATCTATGGAGCACAGTTTATACATTAACATGGCCCTACCTTGGAGAAGGAGAGTGTCAGCACCTTGTCCCCAACCCTTCTAAAGTTTGAATGCAAAATTAAGCATTCTTACAAAACTTTATATACAGATCCTGATTGTCTAGACCTTGATAATGAATTCT
Organism: Podarcis tiliguerta; assembly: GCF_965153285.1. Lineage (NCBI taxonomy): Eukaryota > Metazoa > Chordata > Lepidosauria > Squamata > Lacertidae > Podarcis > Podarcis tiliguerta. The sequence continues at coordinate 21,591,021 of NC_139545.1, read as the reverse complement.
AATAATCCACCGAAAAGCATACATGCAGTCACTATGTTGCACTTTGTAAGTTATCTTGTACTTCTTTATGCAAACAATATGTATGAGAACAACAGGGCAATATTACTCTCGATCAACCTGCTGTGGAGGTAAGAAGTTATTTTGCACAACTGCTGTATGCATACTTTCTAGTGGATAAGCAACGGCATCTCTCACAACATTCTAGTACAGAGAGGACAAAAGATAGAAAACGCCCAGTTCTAATATTGCAACTTTCTCCTTGCTCCCCGCCCTTAATTCAGACTAGACCAAATAAACATCAGCTTTAGTTTCCACTGTTTCATGCATGCACAGAAATAACAAATTAAAGCCCAGGCACTTGCTTCAAAAACCACACACAATGATTATACCAAAATCAACTAAGAGTTTTGTGGTATCTCAAAGGCCAACACATTTACTATGCCATAAGCTTTTGTAGATTAAGAGTCCAGTTTATCAGATGCATGAAATGTAATCCTCAATTGGCAGGTATTTATTACACAGATGGGTCGCGGATGGTGCTGTGGGTTAAACTACAGAGCCTAGGGCTTGCCGATCAGAAGGTTGGCGGTTCGAATCCCTGCAAAAGGGTGAGCTCCCATTGCCAACCTAGCAGTTCGAAAGCACGTCAAAGTGCAAGTAGATAAATAGGTACTGCTCCGGCGGGAAGGTAAACAGCGTTTCCATGCGTTGCTCTGGTTTGCCAGAAGCGGCTTAGTCATGCTGGCCACATGACCCGGAAGCTCCCTCGGCCAGTAAAACAAGATGAGCGCCACAACCCCAGAGTCGTCCGTGACTGGATCTAATCGTCAGGGGTCCCTTTACCTTTATTACACAGATGCATAAGTGTAAAAGTTGGAGTTAAACAGCAATGAAGTAGAAAAAGGATGCTCTGGGATAATTTGGTTCTTACTTTCTTTTTTTGCCATTTGACTCCGAACTATTACCTTTCCCACTCTTTTATGTCCATGTGTATAAATACCTGCCAACTGAGGATTACATTTAATCCACAAAAGGTTGCACCATAATAAATTTGTTAGTCTTTATGGTGCCACAAGACTCTTCTGTGTTTTTACTGCAGGGAGACCAACACAGCTATCCCTCTGGAAATGATTATAACTTCACTCCAAAATTATTGTTATAAAACAAACACATTTTAAATCTATTTTTGAAGCCAAACAGTTTATAGGAAAAAGTAATCAAACTAGGGTTCTTCCCTATATATCTATATCTAAATAAGCTCAAATATTCTTTACAATGATTAGGATGAAATGCAAACTAAAAAAACCCTGGGGAGGAAAGCAAAGCAGAGCTGATGTGCCCCAAGGGCTATAAGTTAATTTTGCTTGGTGCAAGGAACCTTGATAAAATGGATCATCGGCTTTTATTTATTCATTCAAAAAGTCATTATGGCTGTTAGGAAAGTCTTAAGAACTTGACAGCCATATAAATACATGGAGCAAAACCCCAGAATCATACAAACCACAAAAAAAATTTTTTGAAATAATTATGGGGTAAATTAAGCTTGATTGGCAATGGCCATAATTCTTCATAGCTTCTGATGCAAAGTATGGTTTTGCATCCATCCAAACCCATCTCAGTCATAGATGGGGCCCTCTTTTCTCTCCTCATGGTGCTTGTGTCTGGGATAACCCAACAAGGTAATATCCTTCATTACAAAACTATTAATTCTTGCCCAAACAGATCGTCTCTTTTAGCTGTAACAAAACCAGCATCATGAACCATGCAAATCAAATTGAAGCACAACATTTCCAATATATATATATAATGTTATATCCTGGTTTTGCCATATAAAACTTGGAAGATATAGACTGATCGAAATTATTGTAAAATATGTATTGTTTTCCAGATTCTTGATTTCAGTGCTCTCAAGTGCACTTACAGTAAAAATTATTTCTTTATATAATTGCAGCTTATACTGGGAGTGCTACATAAAGGTACAGATATAAGCAAATATAGCTTAGCATTGCATCATATCTACATTTGTGGACAAGCTGCAACTAGATTGCAATGACATACCAAAATAAGTAAAATGCTTTCTCTTCAGATAACTGACTTGCACGTCTCCTGCCTTCACATTATCAGATAGTGTTGTAAAGTGACTACATTTCTGTGCACAGTTCCAAGTAAATCTCAAGGAAAGAAAGTAAACTTACTTATGAGTAAACATGCATCACGTTGTGTTGCATATTCTCTAAAAATGTGCAGACAGTTTAAGAACAGTTCACAAAGGACGCATATATGCATACGAGCAATGTATATTCACAACATGCGTCCTATTCTTTCTCTGGAAACCTCCCTTTTTCACAGGATTCTCGCACATTTTTCCAGGTACTGAGCTGTATGTGACCTCCTTAACTTCAACGTCCACACATGCATCCAGAAAGCTAAGGAATGGTTGTGCACAGTTAAGTCTAGCAAATATACTGCTGGAATAGTTTATAATTCCTAAAGATAGTAGTGATTGATTTCTCTATAAAAGCCACACTCCAGTGTATCTCTGAAGCTTATATATCGTATTTTTCCGTTTATAAGACTAGGGTTTTTTCCTAAAAAATGATGTCAAAAATTAGGCGGTGTCTTATACTCTAAGCCACCTCCCCCCATTTTCTTAAATCTGAGTCCCTCAAAATATACATGAGGGTGTCTTATAGACGGAAAAATACGGTACTTCCTAAATACCCGTGTTCTGTCTAAAAAAACTTATTCTAAAGGACTTTCAGAAAGGGAAAAAGATGGGTTACATATAATGGTGCTCCTCTGCTGATGGAAAGCATTTTTGATTCAGTCAGTGGAAGGGGAGAGGGAAGGGAGATTTTTCACGGATTCCCTTTCTCTCCCCCCCATAGCCCCCCCCCGTCTCCCCCAGAGAGTTGGGGGGACCCTTTGAAGCAGCATGAAAGGTGTTATAGGAAATAGGGGACACTGGCAAAAATCACTTTGCTTGGCAATTCACTGATGGAAACATCTGCTGGATCAGAGAAGCTTCTGTCAGCAGAGGCACATGAGCTATATTTTAAAGACATAAAATGTCCATTTTAATTATAAATTATTTATATGAAATTGTTTTACTATAGGCAAGATAATTCTGAGTAACAAAAGATCCAAGCTCAGACAAGATTTATGTGGAAACAAGACCCGTTCTTTCCAGTACGATTCACTTCCAAGTATGTATTTTTAAGGCTGATATCCTAAACACAATAAAAATCCAGCCACCCTACTGACCCAAATGTAATAAAACCTATAGATAAACCAACAATTCGGCTAGAAATAATCACAGAGCTAGAATAGAAACTAATAAAATCTGTAGCTCAGGAAATGATCAGCTTGATTCTTGTCCCTGCCACGGAATACAGAGGACGCCTTTGGTTTCCTCAAACCAACAGATTTTAGCCTCTATCTACAATATTTAAAATAACAAGATTGTCTTGTGTTAAACAGTTGTTCGAAAGATTTCTGAGCTAACATACTTTATACATTCTGAAGCTAAGATCATTTCAAGCAGTTCAATAACGACTTGGGAGGCTTTGCATCCTATAAATTAGCCATTCGTTACTATTTACAAGTTATGCTTTAAATGTCACAAAAGCCCTTTCTTAGCTAGTATGCTAAGTATATGCATATGCCTGTATGGTTGTGTCAGGACGCCCAATGGTGCATGAGACTATATTGTCTAATGCCTTCTACTCAGTGCTATTTTTCTAGAAAAAGAGGGGCTGGAACTCACTATGAACGCCTCCTTTGATCTCTTATAATGGCAACGGCGCTCAGCTGAGAGGTGCCTGGACTGAGTTCCAGGGAGTTCCAGCTGGGGGGGTGGTGAAAGCCCTGCTTCTACTCATGAGTCGATAGGTGAAACCTGAGTGCGAAGCCTCTTTTTTTATCTGACATCTCCACTGTCATTTGCTTCACTGTTCTGGGAAACTTGGCAAGCTGGTAGCAAAAAGTCTGGAGAAAAGCCTGATCAATTTCATGAGCAAATGAATCTAATTTTTAAAATTGGGTATGTGGTTTGTGTGTATGCCCGCACACACGCACACACCCTGTAGGCACAAGTAATAATAATATAATGAAATTTAGGTGAGGAAGTGTCAGTGAAATCGGCAACATTTTTCCCTTCTTGGGTTGCACCAGAGAGCAAATGGGTGGGGAATAGTGACTCAAATAGTCAATGGACACATGCTGCTGGTTACAGAAAAGAAAGGAGAAATCAGGTAATCTTGCTTGTCAACAGTGACCAAAGAGGTATTTCTATACAAGGAAGAGAGGTTAAAATATGGAAATGAGCCATTCACATAATGGAACAACACTGGGCACTGAACTAAAAGGAAGCACTTCAAATAGAAAGCACCTGTTCACAGGCGGCACAAAAACGACACCACAGGAAAACTGAAATGCAATTGATGCGCATGCAGGAAGGCACATCTACAATGTTTTAACAATCTGATGCTAGCACTGCGTTTATTTCGTGAATGCACACCAACAGTGGGAAAGAGCTCAAAAGCACTTTTAAGTGGCATGTCTGGAATCTGTCTTGCTCATTATACTGTTATTACGTATTTGGATTTGTCCTAATAATTTTTTGGTTTTTCTTTTGCAGATGTTTAGAACACATCATACATTCACACAAAACACCGAAGTGACTCTTTATTTTTATAAATTAGCATACTGAACTAGTTTGGTTTGATATAACACAGCATTCAAATTCAGCAGCAGGTGTGACCAAGTTTAACTACTGCCACACACCCAATGTGCTCTATTAACACAAGTTACAATAATGCAGTTCAAATATCTGACATAAAAAAGCACCAAACTCCAGCTTTGTATTGATATTATTTCAGGATGTCTTTCACAGGATTAAACCTGAATAGTTGTTTAAAAATAAATCTACTACAATTTAAGGTCTGATGAGGCAGTAATGCAAATTTGCGTTTTTTGGGCAAGAGATTCCAGCGGCAACAGTCTGTAGAACCTCAAATCAATGTTGCCTGTGGTGTTTTATTATTTATTGCATGTTATGCTAAGTACCTGTGAAAGGGGACATTCCTTGGCCAATGAACTCTGGTTCATATCCTTCAGTAAGTCCTTCAGAGCATTTCTTACTGTTGTGTGAGACCATTGTTCAGGAGGCAAGTCTTCTAGTTTAGGGCAACTATTTGAGACATAGATTAGAAAAAGGATTATTACAAGATTGCATTCTGCTGCAGAACATTCCTTTAAGACAGACAGATTTCATTTTGTGCATCAAGCAGATGCATCTGGAGATTGCTCTCAGTCTCCTGATTGTTCCGATTAGTTAATTACTTTATACAACACATCTGCTGTATTGATGCATGAATTATACATCAGCTGCATGTGGCGACTATTTTTTCATGTTACTTCTACCTTCCTGCTCTGATGCGCTTGGTAAAACAATTTAAGGTGTAATGCCTTCTCACGACTGATCATGAAAAGAATTAATATATTAGCTTCCCCCACTTTTAGTTTAGCGAAATTTAAAAAACCTCGACAGCAACAATAAGAGCGAACAAGTCATTCTTTTTTTTTTCAAAACGCACACAGATGGTGCTGTTCATGATATGCAAAAATATTTTTCTCTTAAGTAAACTTTATGTAAAATGCCTTCTTGTAATGCATCATTTAATTGACTAAAATGCAATATACTTTTAATGAGATACCAAAAGGAAAGCTATGAATCGCAGCTTTGTGAATATAAGGTTTCTACAATATTTTGGGGCGTGGGGTGGGTCCCGAAGAACTGCAGTAACAAAAGAATGCAGGTATTATTCTGAAGGGTGGCCTGCCTTAACTCAGCAGGAACTGAATATTCACAATATATCAAATTCTAGACTGCCACCCTGCGTGACATACCTGTGCAACTGGATTTTCAGTGTGACCACGTGATAAACATCCTGCAGCATGTCAGCTACTGTAGCATCAGGGGCATCTGTCACATAGGAGAGAGGAACTGGGTTCCATTTCCCAACCTGGATTAGTCCTGCACCAGACAGAAAGATTACAGGAAAAGAGGTTTCAATCGTGGGGCTGGTAATTTTAAGAAAACAGGTAAAAGAATCCATGATTACGGGATTCTTTTATATTACGCAGTTATTTTTAAAATTCACAGTCAACCAAGTATGTCCTCTCCTCTTACATTAACAGATGAATGGATATTGAGCGAGTTACTATACTGAAAAACATGCGTTTGTAAATTTCCCTGTAAGAAACAATAAGAGATGGTTCAGTCCTGGGCGGCGGGGGAAGGTTAACTTTCTCAACTGTCCACCTGCTGAAACGTGTCTCTTCCTTACTTCAGTGGTATAGATTATTAAGGATTGTTACTCCACTGAAGGCATTTAAAAACAAAGCCATACTTCCGATGTTTCACACGAGCAAAATATATGCTAAGAAAAATGCAATGCAAAATTTGAAATATACATTTTACATGGCTGCCGATTATAAGCACTAGCACAGCGTATCTGAAAATAAGGAATACCCTGTCCGCCCAGTCCCCCCACTAAAAGTAAATGAAGACTGTTTCGCAATTTATCAAGAAATGTTTACCTTTTGCTTGAGCAGCAGAGCTATGAGAATATCCAAGCGACAGCAATGCCATTTCAATCAGCTGGTTGAATAGCATGTCCTTCCTTACCAAAACAAATTCTGCATGCTCTTCTTTGCAATCATACTCAATGGAGTTTTCATAATGTTCCACTACACAGAAAACTGGAAGCATGGTTCCTGTAACACAACAATTTTAAGAAATGAAAATTTCCTTGTTACTTACATGCACTTTCTGAATGGGTTGTCAAAGAAATGCTATGCAGCTGAAATCCTACCCGCAGATTCCTGCCAGATATAGGCTACATCACATGCATACATCTACAAAATGCTATAACAGGTGTATGTACAGGTCTTGGTCTGCTCTAGAATTCAGTACCTGCTTACAGAAACAGTGGGGTTGGCTGCAGAGAAATAATGTTGGTTGTCCTATCTGATTTGTTGTGAGCGTCTGCAATGTGACTACTTAAATACATACTGCAGAAGGCTTCAGAGCAAGCCATTGCAATGCCATCAACATAATTCTGTTTACAATAAAACTTCCCTAGTAGTGCCAAAAATACTGAATTACTAATTGTCACAAAATATCACCTTTGTCTGGCTGTTCTTCAAATTTCACATTTACAAAACAGTGCAACCCCCCCCCCCAAAAAAAAACCCCAAACCCCACCCAATCTAATGCTAATTGTTTTTACTGTTTGGAAATAGGCAGGACATACTCAAGTTACATCTAACAAGATACACATTCTGGAAAGAAAAGAAAACATTCTGGAAAGAAAAGAAACACACACACCTACACAATTCTAATTATGTCACATTTACTGTAACCCAAGTTACTGCCATTATATGTACTTTGAGCAGCTAACTAGTAAAAAATAAAATACTGTGCCATACATGTGTGCACATAATTAACTTCCCTTTTTCTTTTTAAATTAATTTCAAGGGACTATTTTTACATTGCTGTGGTCCCAATGTATCAAGATGAAGAAAAGGTTTATAAATCATACATCACATCTCCCATTGATCTCAATGAGATGACAGCATTGCCAGTGAAACAGGCTAGGCCTTTTTTAAACATCGGAATATTTGTGGCTCTTAAAATTTCGCTTTCATTTGAGCTAGATTTGGAGTAATAGCCCACTGTTCACGCAGCACCGTACAAGTATCACTCACTCGCTATAGGAAGGAGCTGTTCTTGCGAAATTACAACTGATGACTTAAATGAGAGGGAAGTTGCATGTAAATATAAACACCTACATCCCAGTAAGCCAGCGGCAGAACTCTGGCTACCTACAGTGATGCAGATCAGACCCCTTTACTGACAAGACTTGAAAGGGTTAAACAGCCGCTACACGGGAGATGTCTCATGGCATAGTGCCAGGAGGGCATAATCTTTAGCATAAATGATGGCAAAGGTTACTTTAACAGGGCGCCCAGGATCGCCAATTAGTCCTACAACGTTAATGCCTCTGTAAGCACTGCCCTATCTACATTTACAGAAGTCATCCAATCCTGCAAAGGTATATAATGCATATTGCACTTGTAAAAGTGATTTATCGAAGACACTGAGGTAACTTGAACTATAGACTCTCTTTGTTCATTTGGTTCTCTTACACATACAGTAGCAGATTACAGTGAAAGGCTCCATTTGAATTACCTCTGCAATGAGCAGTTCACCACCAGAGAAATCAGTTTGGCAAATCAATCCTTTCAGGATTGCTCAGAGAGATGTACAAGCTTCTCTTGGTTTGCTGAATAGGTTCAGCACAGACCACAAACCTAAACATTTGCCAATAATTTGCATCTTATAGCAAGATGCTTCAGGAAGTTGTGTTTGGGGTTTTTTTGTTTTTTGTTTTAAAAAGACAAGAGCATGAATATCATAATGTTTCTTCCTTGGTTCACTTGTCAGAGCTTGGATAAAATCTGCTTCACAATATGCTTTGACCCATCACTACCCAAATACACAAAGCATGGGAATAGGGGACTGGATGGGATTGGAACGACTATTAAAAGCCTAACTGCAGAATCTGCACAGATTTTTGCATGCTTTAGAAATACAGTATCAACTTGTGCTTACTCTATGCTTCCCTCCTACTGACTGCAAAGTAAGAAAATTACATTATTGGGGAGGGGGGAGTAGACAGCCTCCCAACTAAAGCACCCTGGATTTACTCCAACTGTGCTAAATACAGATTTATTGTGGTATTTTGTATTATAATGGGAAAGTCAGTGTTGTTATTGTGTGAAAGGCCTGCAAGCTCCAGCATTTAAAACACAAACGCCCTTCTCAAAGAAGCAGCGCCTCTTCTTGACTACTCTTTTGATATCCCCCTGTAGCTACCAAAAGGTATCATCTGACTACAGATGTTAAATCTCAACAACCTGTCACAAGTGCCCTTCTATTAAATGTGAAAAATGCTAGACAGGAGACCACAATCTCAGCTAGCTGATCACTCTTGCAAGTACTTGGCAAGATCTCCAAGTGCAGCAACTTTATAACCTTCTAGTATTAAAGGGGAAAGCACTGGTCAGTGCTCAATGCTAAAAATACAGCATGATTTAAACCTGAAGGCAGTGTTAGAGGTTTTGCCGAAGGTTTATGAGTCTATGTAAACAGCACGTCTGCCATAAGAAGCAGAGAAGTCTGTAGAATCCTTGTCTAAAACTGTCCTGGCATTAAAGTTTGCTGTGCAAATATCACATAATACCAGAGACAGCTGAAATCTCCTATTTAGGAATTTATGGAACTTATATGTTTGCAGGCGTCAGAAAGTCTTTTTTATATAGCCCCAGTGCTTCACAGCATAATATTAATGCACTCTGTTTAAAAAGCAGCAATAAATTATATTTTTAATGCCTTACCCTGGCTTTCTTAAGATGCATACATTCTTGGCAAACAATCAATAAATAGGGTAATCATGAGCAGAGGCCAAAGAATTTGCTGAAGTGCTGTTTTTCCATTTTTAATAGATACAGATCTAACAATACGGACTGCTGTGTCTGTTCATTCCAAGATCAATATATTCTTTGTTTTCGCCAATCCAAGGAAAAAATAAATGATTGTATGATAAATGTTATGCATCAGAATGAAATGCCATTGCCTTCTAACTCTCTGTGTTTAATTGTCTTGGTTAAATTTTGTATTTTGCTTAGTAAATGCAAGAAGAAATCTGAATTATAAACTATACTGAGAAATCTGAATTATAAACTATACTGAGAAAAGGAGTGCTAAAACAAAAGCCAAATTATATGCAGTACATTTAGATATAAATTAACATGACTGTTGTGTATGATCCACAAAAATCATGTATACTATTAATTTTACTTTAAAATATTCATAATACAAGACATAACGCAGACACACACATACCACAATCAGTCACCGGCTCTAAAAGTGTCTCTTTCTTGTGAGAACGTCTAATTACAGCAAACCAGTCATTGAACAATATGACACCCAAGTTGTTCATTGCTCAGTAATGAATTGTACTTAAGGAAACAAAGTGCGAAAAATGGTCATCATAAAGGAGTTTTCCACTGAACACCAAAAACGCTTTGCATCACTTTCTTGAAGCCAACTAGCAAATGCAGTCAACCTTCCAATTTTGGACTCTTGTCAAGAGTAGAAGGAGAAATCTGGCTTTTCAAGAACCTATTATTAATTCACAAGCTATAAAAGTGTTTTGCTCAATGCCCCACACAGAACAAGCTTATTACAAGAGTTATCTTTGACTGGTAGCAGTAGTACTAGGTTCTCAACAATATGGGTAATCTGAAGGTAAGGAGTCTTTTTTTCCCCTATTAAAAAGGACTCCACCCATAAAAATGCTCCACCCAATAATACAGTTCAACATTCCAAATGCCAGGATGAGATACACGTAGTACAGAAAGGTAGTACTGAAATACAAATTATTATTATTTTTAAATCTTGGAAATATGTTTCTTCTAAAAGACACTATATTGGTTTTTTTAAAAAAATAATGTTCCATATTCAGAATTATCGTGTTACCTTTTCTAGCATGTGTTTTCATCAGATGTCCAGAGTGTTTTAAAGGCACTCCTTGCATTTTAGTTCCTGTACTTCCAAGTCTTCCTCTTCCTAACGGGCTCCCATTCTGCTCCAAGCGGGCAATTTTGGCTGGTGGACCCTTCGGATCGCTTACATTGTTAGACATTTCTGAATGTTCTTTCCCCTGAGTTGTCTCGTTCAAATGATCCATACTCAGTCCCGCCTCTAAAGATCACCTGCCATGATTTAAAAAAATATATATGTGTTGTATACGCGTGCGTAGTTTTATGTAGGCAGCTTTACACATGTACATGATACATCTGTATAGCATGTTCACATAATATTAAATATGTATCTTAAAGAAAAATACACTCTCAGGAAATTTGCTTCATTGTCAAATTATCTCAAAATCTTAGGAATTTCTAAGCCTACTAAATACATTAACTGATTTACAGGATATACAGGATTTGGATCTTAAGAATTCAAGAGTGAGAATAGTAGGTGTGACTGATTAAGTAGCATTCACACAGTAATATACCCACTGCTATAGGTCTCTCAGGTGTATGTTGTAAGGTTATGCTTTTGCACCAAATTTCTTACTTTATCAAAATATTTCTGTTTAATAAAGAGAAGTCGTATATTGTTTTCTCCTTAGGAATAAAGAGGATAAGACTTTCAGCTAGGCATGCAACAGATCAAACTAGTAATATGATACATCCATACGTATCTTTTCATATATAAAAATACCCAGGTTCCCATTGCTCAACAGTCTCTGGGAATTTCTTTTATGTAGCTTAACTTTTTTAACTTAGGAATTAGGTTGATCGACAACAAATAAAATGATGTAGGTATGTGTTTTCCATATTCAACAGCAGAGTTAAGAAATGCTAGGGCAACTATCACACCTTATAAAAGTCACGTGGAAAAAACATGTCTCTTTGGACAATCACAACTTTGGGGCCAAATCATATTACAAACCTTTCAGTACTTAAAGAAATCCTTGATATATTTTGGATAAATATTAGAACACTCACAAGAGATGTGAAATGAAATAACAAAACTACATACAACTTACGGTATATTCAGTACTGAAACAGACACCACTGCTTTAGAAATTTTAATTCAGTTCACCATGATTGCTAATTTGTTTTTAAATCGCAATGTTCAATGATACACAGTAAAAGTTACAGATAAGTACTGTTAATACTGACATGTCACAGAGAGAGGGAAAGAAGCTGTTGACTCCTTTGCAAATGTGTGAAAGGTTTCGATGATACTTTCATTCTGGATGAATACTTACTTTAAAATACGGTCTCTCCCACCTTTCCTAATTAAGGTTTATCTACAATGCCTGCTTTATTATATATATATATCCAGTATGATCTCTAAGAACAGGTGACCAGTCATTTATGAAACAGTACTTACACCACTGAGCATAAACACTGAAACATGGGGGCAGGGAAGGTACAATTAAAGAGAAAGAAATAGACTTGTGAATACAGAATGCAGAATAAATCAATTACACTTCTCCAGTTCTGACGAAATCTTCATTTTGGTGAAGATGCTGTATATCCCTATTGTAATTTGTTTCTTGTTTAATCATACACTGCTTTGTCTTGCATGAAGAGTGTGTTTATCTGAAGGTTTAGATGCAACCTTAAGAATGCCAGCTGAATAACTATAAAGTTTAGAATATAATGGTTATTTATCCTTACACTCTAGGGTGACATGCTGAGAACCAAAGGTTTACCGTTGATTGTGGTCCCATCTGTTTTTGGTTATGAGTCTCATTAACAATAAATATGCCTACTTTAATCACTTTTTTTAATCAAGATTATTCTTTTTCATTACATTAACTGCTATTTAACCCAAAACTGCACATCTAAATTACCAGCATCTATAGCATTTGGTAGTGCTTCACCAGAACACTTTGTCTGAGATTCTAGTTTTTCTCTTGTACTCAAACAGGCAAGTCCCTGTCACTCTCTAAAAACTAACACTCACCTGCTAGAAAGAATAGCCATCACAAGCCAGCTCGCCATTACCTCCTGCCCAACCAACAAAAGTGATAAGATTACAATTCATTTAATGTATATTGCCTAAACACATGGAGCAGGTCGTTTTAAATTGGACTTCGAAGACCCGCCCACTATGCATCCTTTTAGCTCAGCCACCTTGTAAAAAGATTTGTGTCGCAAAGCAAGATTGTATGCACATAAAACACCTAATTTACTAATTTTGAACTCTATGCTAAAGTTCATCAAAACCTCCACCTGAAATAGTAATGAGCAACTGTCAGCATGGTTTGCCTGTAGCAACTCTGAAGATGACAGGGCCAAAAGCTTCTGCCTGTTTCACCTTCAAGCATTTGTTCTATGCACAAGTTTCCAGCACAAACATTAGTTTCAAGGTACAATTTCCTAAGTGCACTACTAACATAGCAATATGACATTCTAAGCATTTTTCTTCTAAAAAAATGGAACTCAGCTGTCAGAGCCATCCTTCCTCTAGGAGAATGGAGTATTGTATTATACCTTCAACACTTCGAGAGTTAGCCCCCTCCCCTTTCTTCTCTTTCCCCTCCTCCTCTCTCCAGATAAAACCCCTTAATCACATTTAAGAGAGGCTCTGTTCTTATCCATTCCATATGGCTGTCATAATCCAGGCCAAGCTTTCACTGTGACCTTTTAAAGAGACAAAGAAGCAAAACACTATCTAGAAACAGGAACACTGCAGTTTTGAGCGAAATTTTATAAAAAGACCTGAAACTCACCACTTCAAAACTTGACAGCATATAAATAATGGAAACAAAGGAGATTTCCTTTGCACACCGATCTCTTGAAGAGGAGGAAGAAGCTCAAGTCTGATGTTTTCTAAGTCCTTTTTTAATCAAAAAAAATTAAGGAAACCTGGAGGATACCTCCCTCCCAAAATTCTATTTTTCTGGGGAAGGGGAAACACATAAGCAAAGCATCACAGCCATGGGAGGGGGAGGCAAGAAGCAGGGGAGAGGGGGGAGGAGGGCAGAGGTTCCAATTAATGTACTGAGAATCCTAGTCTCTCCAATAACGGGGAATGAAAAAGTCTAAAAAATTAACCAGACAAGTGTAATGCTCACAATAATAAAAGTTTCTATTAAAGGAGAAGAAAAGTAAAACTGAGATAAGTGGTAACCTGTCTAACTCTGCTTTCCAAAAAAGTGTAAATCAGAGAATGAAGATGGGGAGGAAACGAAACAGCTCTTCTGCCTAATATTTCTGAAAACAGAAAATGTATTGATCTTGTCCCTTACAATTATTTTCTAATAAGACGCAGGCACACAAAAAAATAGAAGCTAAAGACATCCCTTCCCCCTTCCCCCCAAAAAACTAATCCAAAAACTTTCTGCATAAACCCTCCATAGAAAAAGAAACATAGCAAAAAAAACGTAAAAAGGATATTAGAAAAGTTCCAGTAAAGGCACTAAAATTCAGTTTCACTATTGTCCTTGCTGTTCGGGTTTTTTTTTATAATCATCATCATAATAATGCAGAATGCCTCTCCTTCCTCATTAACCCAGAGAGATTGCGTTTGGGGAGGGAGGGAGGGAGGGGGGAGCGGAAGGAAACAGTCACCACCAAAAGTAAAAAAAAAAAAAAATCACTTCGGAGAAGAGAATTAAAAAAAATAAAATAATAAAATAAATCTACTTCCGAAGACTTAGGGAGAAACGAAAGCTGGGGAGAGGAGAGGAGGGTGCAAGAAGGGAAAATCAGGTTACCCCAAATAGTAATAACAAAATAAATCCTGTGAGCTTTCAAAATTCTTGTTGTCCCTCGGCTGGCTATTATGGTTATTTAGGCCGGTTTGGTGGTTGTTGCTGGATGTTACAGGGTGGTGTGTCTGCGTGTTTGCGTGTGTGTGTGTGAGTGTGTGTCCCCCGGACGTTCGTTGCTTGCTTGCTTGCTTGCTCGCTCTCCCTCTCGCTCGCTCGCGCTCTCCCTCTCTCTCTCTCTCTGTCCCCATTAAATTATTAGTTGACTCATCACTCCTCCTCCTGCTCCTGCTGCTGCCGCCGCCGCCGCCGTCCCTTCTCCTGCTCCTTCCTCTATTGCTTTCTGCTCCTGCTGCCGCCGCCGCCGCCGCTTCTTCCTCCTTCTCCTCCTCCTCATTTTAATACAAAATAACACCGAGGGCCACCGGCTTTTCCCCCCCTTTCTTTTTTTTAAATATGTATACAGCCCAAGACAGGAGGAGGACGTAGCCTCCCTGCTGCTGCCTGGAGCTCTTGCCCGGCGGCCCCGGATCATCCGACGCGTCCTGGGAGGGAGAGAGAGACACAGAGACAAGCAAGAGGAGGAGGAGGTGGCGGCGGCGGCGGAGTAAACTGGGGCGGGAGGGGGGGTGGAAGGGAGAAAGGACATCTAGAAGGGGAATTGGATTAAAAAAGGGGGCTGGAGGGTTAAGGCTGAAGGGGGAGGGGGTTAAAAGTGAGGGGGGGGGGAGAAAGAGAGAGAGAGAGGCAAAGGGAGGGGAAAAGAGAGAGCCGAGGGGTGTGCGATTTCCGGCACAGGGCGCGCAAGAATTTGTAATCAGCTTGATTAGTGTGAGGCGGCTGTGCATTTATTACACACAATACCCAGAATAACAGGGAGCAATGCGAAAACTGGGAGAGGGGAAGAGATGCCGCCGGCAGCTGCACGAGGCGAAAACGATTAGGGAGTGCGGAACGGGCTGGCGAGAGGGACAGGCCAGAAACAGCGGCGGCGGCGGCAGAAGCGGAGGCCACCTTCCTTGCGCAAGGAGAGAGGGCGCGCAGGGGTTGGAGAGTCTATGGAGAGGGGAAGAGGAATCAAGGAGCCGGGGAAGGGAAAGCAAGGAACAGCAGGCGCTGCTAGAGTCTTGCAACCGTGCGATAAACACACACACACACACACACACACACACACAGACACACAGCCTTCCCAACATCAGCCCGGTAGCAGCCATGACCTAAGCAGGAGAGGGCAAGGGCGCACGCACGCCCATCGGGTGCCAAAGGCGAAGGGAGGCAACTCCGGTAGCGCACTCAACAGACTTGGAAACAAAGTAGGAATCGGAAGAACGCGGGCATCTGTGCGGGCAGCGAGATCGCCGGGGACCGGGGGGGGGGGAGAGAGAGCAGGTGCCTGCGAGGCATGGAAGCATATGGCTGGCAGTCATGGTTCCATAGCGAGGGAGACAGGATGCAGTGCGCCTGTGTATACTCTTGTTTGGGAGCGGGGGCGAGGGGGGGGGACCTTAGAGGTGAAAGTTCTCCTTTCGAAAAGTTGGCAGGGTATCAGCAGATCTGCAGTCTACATGCCAGTTCAGGTGACCCGGCTGCAAGCAAATATTACATTTCGGCAGGCAACGTTGTCTGTTGTAAACACGAATGTGTGTGCACTGCGTTGTATTTCCATGGAAGTAGTTCTGCACAAAGAACAGGTTGCATTGAAGATGCTTTTTTGGGGGAGCGTGCCACTAACAAGCAGAATAATTCAGATCTCTAGGACTGGGGTCTACAAGCCCAGCAAAAGCCAGATTGTGCCCATTTGTAGGAGGTCCTTAGCAACATGTCAAAAGGTAACAATTGGCAGTCATTCAATGGAGTCATTCCATATTGCGACTCCAGTGTACTTCTGTGTCTGGTATTGTAAATAGTGATACTGTCCATAGTTAAGGTCACAGGTATTTTACATGAAGTGTCTTGCAGACTGTAAGTGCAAGAAACCTAGTAATAAAAATGGATTAACCAAGAGAACTTTCAGGCTTAAACCTAAGCTTCTTTATTTGGATGTAAATCATGTTGGCTACAATAGGTTAAGTTCACATATGAAGTCTTTTCCCATTAAATGGGGGAAATGGACAGGGTACCACGACACAGGAGTTATGATCTGACAGTGTAAGGAACTTCATATACTTCAATTTTTGTTTTGCACTGAGGGAGGGGTGAAAGTGAAGGCAGAGGAGCATTAAAACAACTCCTTAAAGGTGAAAGAATATTACAAGAATAGGACCCTTGTCATCCTGTCCCAGTGCTGCAATCATCCAACAGAGAGAAGGACTGAATGCTGCCGTTTGTGATGAAAAGTTGGAAATGAACAATAGTACAAAGACAGTATGAAAAAATGTCTAATGCTGTTTATCTTTGTTCACGTGAATAAATTCACAATAATAATGAACAGTCAAATACATGAAAATGTGGTACTGAATACTTTCCAAGTTAGAAAGCTATTGGTCGCTGGTTGAAATGGAATTTAGTATACCTTCCACATTGGTGGAAGGAAGACCAGTGCTTAGGGACAGAAAAGTACAGAAGGTGGTAAATTATTTATTTGCAACTATAATAATTATAATTATGAGCACTATAATGCACATGCTGTACCAGCTAGAGAAGGAATAAGGCCACACTGGCAGATAGGAAGAAACAGTCTGCAAACAATCCAAGGGGATAGATGCTTATATACTGATAATGATGGGCGGTGGGGGTGGAATACAAGTTCACAAACATGCTGGCTGTGATCCAGAGACCAGTTAAGCCAGACAACTTGAAATACAAGATACTTTCATCTTACTCCTTCATTCTTTAACCCAAGTACAGCAACATAATTAGCTTCTGGATCAGGCTAATTATTAATTGATGTGTATGACTGGCAGAATCTTTACTTGTGTTACCTCAAATGCAAATGTATTTTTAAAACAACAAGAAATGAGGGTGCTGTCATATAAACTTAAGGAGTTTTCCTAAATAGGCAACAGGAAGATGATTCTTTCATAACATGCACAATGAAAAATGCAGCATTATGAACTTTGAACACAGGAAAAGTACAAATTGGTAAATGCTCAGAAAAAACAAGTGTATTAAACGCACCCACACCTTACTATAACACCAGAACAAAGCATCAAAGTTACACAGAGAAATATAGGCTGACGTCTACTGAAGTAAACACAAATACCAAAGAGTGTGTGCAGAAAATGGTAATGGGGTGAAATGTATAAAATATTTATAACAGCCAGCAATGCACAGAATAGATTATTGTGTTAGAAATAAAGAGCATGGGGCCTGAAACATAACAGTGTTATACAACAGAGTTATTTCAAGGAGTGCAGCTGAAGGTGGAATAATTTAACATTCAGTGTGTTTGTGGGCTTGCCCAGAGACACACAATATTTATTGCTGGTGACTTCACACATGCATCTTTATCACTCAGTATCCCCAACACATGCAAGTGATTACCTGCACCCACCACAGATCAAGCAATTGCATGCTTTTGCATCCCTTTGCATTATTTCATGAACTGTTATTACGTTGCAGTTCAGCTAATGACTATCCGGTGATGAGCTGTGTATGAGATCATCCAGGGAGACCCTTCTCAATGTTTCTCCACTGGCAGCAGTTAATTTGGTGAGGACATTTAATGGGCCTTCTTTGTGTGTGGTGCCACCATAGCCCTGGAATTCCTTTCCACCTGAAATTCATCTACCACTCACTTGGTTGACCTTCAGGTATCAGGTGAAAGTTTGGCTGTTTGTTCAGTCCTTTAGACAATAAAGTTGCAGGTTTGATATCCTTGCTCCAGTCCAATGTATGTATTTCTATTTGTTTTAATTGAAATGGCCAATTTATTCATCTTATTGTACAACATCTAGAGAGATTTGGATGCAAGGCTGTATACTGGGAATTAATATAGATAAAATAAATATGCATGAATGTGAATCAGCCCCAAGCTTGTACTCTTTAAGCCAATTCATCCAATACAGTCTTGTGGACACCAGTGACACTACTCCAGAATAACTTTGCTCTTAGTTTGCCTTCTCTTTCTACTTGCATTAGCTTTAAGAGTTAAGACTATTACTTCACTGAAGTTTGAGTACAGGCCACAAGCTAGTTAAGACAATATCTGTGCATTTAAGACTTTTTAGTTCCAATACCATGAGTAAATAGGTGGCTCACAAACCACTTGGTTCAGAACAGTCCCAAAGGCTTAAAATTAGATTTTTAGGTATACTGTTTCATGCAGGAGAGAGGGGGAAAGGGAAGTCCTATCGCACCAGCAAAAGTCCATTCTACTGGAAGACAGCCACAATTGGATATCACCCTCTTACAGTGTAATCAGCAAGCTATTTAAAATTCTGAACCTGTATTTATACTTGTTTAATCCAAATTAAACTGATTTTAATCCAAGTACACAACTTTAAGTGATTTCTCAATCAACTCTAAAACGAAATCCACATTCTAAAATAGGTGACCAGTTAGACTTTTTGTGTCCTTTGCATTCATTAATCTGAATTCTGAATAGGGTTTCAACCATGGAAGCATATGTCAAGCACATCCAGTCCTTGACAAAGACTTTTAAAAGTATCCAGATTGTGGTTAGATACAGTTAAAATCTTTTAACAGTAAGCTCAAATCACCAAATCATAATGAAAGGGATTCATTGGTGTTTTGAATCATCATACAACAATTTAGGTATCTTTCCTGGAATATCATGGTTAAGGATAAATTAAGAGAGTACTGTGATAAAGTAATGAACCTGAAACAAAAAACTATGTAGTACCTAAAATGGTGATAAACAGATATCAATCAAAAGCAATCAATATTAGTGTTCTAAAAATGCATATACCTCCATATCACAAATTGCTTCTCTGTAATGGGCTAAAACTTGGAATGCAAACAAACTGAATGGTATGGAAATGTAGACATAGGAATTCTAAATGAGAATCTATGGGTTATATCTAAGTAGATGCAATGAAATTAATGGGCCTAAATCTGAGGAACTGAGGCAGATAGTGGGGATGAAAGATGAAGTTCTAGGCCTAATAGATGAAATAAAAACCGACAAATCGCCAGATCCAGATGGCATCCACCCGAGAGCTCTCCCAAAGAACTGAAATGTGAAATTGCTGGTGTTCTGACAAAAACAAATAACTTGTCCCTCAGATCAGCTTTCATACCTAAGCACTGGAAAGTAGCCAATATAACATCAATTTCTAAAAGGGATTAGAAGTGGGCTGGGGGGAGGACCCTGGAAACTGCAGTCCGGTTACCTTAATGAACGCCCTAGGAAAACTGGAAAATATTGTTAAAGATAACTAAGCATGTAGAACAAGCCTCACTGAAGAAGACTCAGCATGGCTTCTACAAGGACAAATATTTTCTCATGGACCTTTTAGAATTTTTCTTAAGAGTGTCAACAAGCATATAGAAAGAGGTGATCTGGTTTAAAAAGTTTAGTAATCATGGAATAAAAGAAGAGGTCCTCTTGTGGATCGGGAATTGGATCAGTATTAGGAACCTGCCACAACATAGATCAAAGCTCTCTACAGATCCCACCCTGCAAATGGTGCTACAAGAGGTACCCACTGTATTACTACTATTAGGCTAAATTCTGAAAAATATTAATCAAAATTAACATCATGACTTGATCCATCTCATGCTGGTGGCAATAAAGATTTGTTAGGCAAATTAAGTGGGAAACAATATTCTGGCAATTAAAGACTGGTTGAGTAAGTTTTGGGACGTGGCTATTAGAGGAAAATGTCTAAAATCAAGGGTGCACGTACTCATTAACTGTACAAATTTCAGAATAAATGGTGTGTGTTTATATTTTTAAAGAGGCTATGGATAGATGGCTTAGAAAACATTGGAGTACACGTGGAATAATATTTTGCTATGGTATAATGGAGTGGGGTGTTACTTCATATAAAATATTAATTTTATTAACTAAATGAAACTAATGGATGGGGGAAATAGTTCGTCTTCAGTGGCGTAGCGTGGGGGGTGCAGGGGGGGCCGGCCGCACCGGGTGCAACATCTGGGGGGGGGCGCTCGCACTCGCAGCTCTCTGCCCCTACCTGGCTCACGGGTTAGGGGGCACAAATTACTTGCCTTGCCCCGGGTGCTGACAACCCACGCTACGCCACTGTTCGTCTTGTATACTATTTGTAAGCAGTCATTGCATTGTGTTTCTTTGCAGCCTATCACTGAGCTGTTCCTGCACCTGGTAGTTTCTTTATCTCTTTAGCTTATAGCAAGGACAAAATATTCCTCCTAGAAGCCCCAGCAGTAAATTCCAATTTTACTTTTAGAACTCAGGGCATGAAGTTTATATCAAAATAGAGAACAGAAAACACTCCCGCACAATGCAAGCAAAACTTACTTACTAGTTTTATTTTATACACTGAAATCAGACATGGAAAGGGTTTCTACTTTCAGCTGGCTATTTGGAAGAGTATGGAAAATATATAAGCTATCAGTTATTTTTATTTGATCATCTGATCAGGTATTAATCGAGGCATACATACCTTTAAATTAAGGGGTAAAACAAAAATTTGTGTGCCAAATGTAACAGTGCTATATCCCTAAGTGACATTGTGACTGATTGCTGGTACTCAGTCAGATTGGACTCATTTAAATTTATGAACATGGCTAAGTTAGGGCTATTAATTTCACTGGGTTTACTCTGAGTAAAACTTAGTTGAATACAATTACAATGATAGTATCAGCACATTTCTGTAGAGAAAATGTGAAGGCTTCAGAAATACTTGTTAATACAGATCTGAATATTGGAAGATGCACAACATTGTAATTGATTTGTATGGAATCAATAGTTGCAATTACAGTTAGAAACTGCTTTCTGATCAAACAGGTTCTTTCTTAACCATTGGCTTTACAAGTTATTATATTAGCAAATTATTGCTCAGATTAGAGCGCTATTTTGAATCACATAAAGTTAAATGTGGCACAGAAATGAGAGATGATCAGACCCAAATGTATGTGCAACTGGGGAAAACTCAGCAATGCACAATCTTAAGAAGTTTTCAGATACATTGGTACCTGTTGTCAACCTTAGATGGGCCTTCAGCAATTTCGTTAAAAAATCCTTAACTGCTTAAATGCTTCCTTAAATGCCCTTCACATTATTTTCAGTAATGCTTATATCAATTTTGTAAGAGAGGTCTGTATTTTATCCCCACACAAATAGGGAGAGAGGCTATGGCTGGGAAAGTGCTTGATTTGGCTGGTCAATAAGCTGAAATCCAAACAACCATTTGAATTTGGATTTCCAGTTTATAACTTTTGCTCTTAACATTTACATTGCGGCTGATGCAAATGTTAATAAATATATTAACATTTATATTGCACATGAAATAGTGCTCCCCCACTTAACACAGAAAAAATGCTGCCATAGCTGGCTTGGTAGAAAGACAGAAAGTTTCCTTACACTGAGTCAGACCATTGCTCTATCTGGCTCAGAACTGGTTACAGTGACTGGCAGTAGCTCTGTCGTCAGAAGAGAGATTTCCCATCCCTCTGCGGAGTAACAAACGATTGAACCTGTGACCTTTAGCATGCATGTTCTCTAACCAACGAGTCATGCCCTTTCTTAACACCCACTTTAACATCTATACAAAGCTTTGGGGTTATGGTATTAATTAGCAATACATGTTTGTAATCTCAGCACTATATTCTCAGTAGGGTATACCACAAGAAAGCTGTATCTCTCTCAGAGTGATCACACAAATTTTGCATTTATGTTCTCTTTGTTATGTTCTGAGAGCATTCTATGAAATGAAAACTGCTGTAAATTCTCCAGGCTTGTAATTAATTGTAGTTGCAAATTCCTTTCTTGTGTATCTGCCACCAATAAGGCAGATCCTTTACAGATTTATCTGGAAGTAAACAGCATTTAACTTGAGGGGACTTGCTTCTGAGTAGACACAGATCACACTCTTAACCGCTTTATATGCAATACATTATTTTAATAAGCAGAATGTGGATCATGTTACACAAAAGCTAGATTACTGGTAAAATAAATGGACTAAATGAAGTTAAAGCATTTTCCTTAAATTAACAGTATAGTAAGCCTGCCATTTACATAGCGGTCATGTTCCAGGGATTGAGCCTAAAGCCAAAATCACATATAGTCAAAACCCATTGGGTTCAATGGTGGGTAGAATTGCCAAAGTCCTTTTTGCCAGGACCACACCTCCTTTCCACCCCTTTGTGTTGTTTTGGGTTTTTCCGCCAAGCATGTAAACCTAAATGTGCACAGGTTAAATCATTTGTAGGCAAACTAAGGCCCGGGGACCGGATTCGGCCCAATCGCCTTCTAAATCCAGCCCACGGACAGTCTGGGAATCAGCATGTTTTTACATGAGTAGAATGTGTTCTTTTATTTAAAATGCATCTCTGGGTTATTTGTGGGGCATAGGAATTCGTTCTTTCCCCCCCTTCAAAATATAGTCCGGCCCCCCACAAGGTCTGTGGGGTGAAAAAGTTTGCTGACCCCTGGGTTAAATGTACATAAGTTGCAACACATTTATGAAGAAGAAATCTTTGGGTGTCAGAACTAAGAAAAATGAAGCCTAACCTACAGGTAAGTTGCTCTGAAATGGTAACTAGTAGTTGATCAGATGGGTCATAGGAACCCTGTGGCATGGAACTACAGAGGGGCATGTGGGTTCTTTTCGTTATGAAGGGATTCCAAACAAATGCCTTGAGTTGTGTACACAGTGGGGGTTGCTTTCTTCACCTCCTTTTAGCAACAGTCCCTCATGTCACATAAAGTACAGCACTGTTACAAAAGTAACATAAACCCAAACAAAGGAAGAGGAGAGAGATAATAAGTAGCAGACATACATCCTATGAATAGTTACTTAAACATGTTTGCAGAAAGTAGCTTTAAGCAGTTTAAATGTACACAGGATGGCAGTCTTAGAGCTTGGAGCACCACATACAACTTCGGGCAAATTTTAAACTATGCATAATGGACATATTCTGAGGTAACAGAAGTAGTAACCCACTAAAAGGTGCTTTTCACTATACCTGTCAACTGACAAAACATCCTTTGGATATGTTGGCATTTTCCTTTCGGAAAATATTAAGAAGATATCTGCTGAATCAGATACCTATCTAATCCAGCATTCTTTTCTCACACAAGCTAACCAGATGCCCATGGGAAGCCTACAAACAAGACATGAGCAGAATATCTCTCTCTTGCTTGTGTACCCACACAATTGTATTAAGAGATATAGAGATTTTAAACCACGACCAACCTGCCACCTTTTGCCCCATGATGACTTTCCTACTGCAAAGGATTTTTGCAAAGCATAACAAAGCAACACAAATTAGGATAAACAAATATTTAGCAATTGCTAAAAACATGCAAGTTTCCCCAATCTAACCAACTGTTGACAAAGTGAAGTTCTCAAACATTTTCATTGGGTTGACCACCATTAAAGAAACCAGATCGTCACCCAATCAGACTGATATTCGCTACATCTCCAGATAACATAGCTCTTTTTCAAATGGCTCCCCACCCCACATCCTGCATTTAAGTGCTACACTGGGAATTACTAAATATAGTTCGGATGAAAATTAATGGGCAAGGGTGAAAGTTAGCATTGTATAATAAGTAGGTCTGCTAGATGAAAAACAACTGGCCCATAGAGCAACTTAATCCCTTAGATACCTGTGGTTTAAAGTTATTGTTTTTAAGTACCATGCATCTTAGAGAATTCAGTATTTCATAATGAAGGGTAATAACACGTTTAAATGTTGTCTATTCCAGGCACTAAATAATCAGTAGGCTAAGGATTTGAGTTAATAGCTGGAAGAGGAGTGGATCTTTAAAAAATCTGCTTTTTGGAACATGGTATTTTAGAGTGGCTAGGGTAGTCTGTGTGACGCATTTACACATAAAATGTATGTTGGAAATATTATTTTATGTACTTTTAACATTTATGTCCTGCACTGTGATCCACAAAGACCCTCAGAGAGGATTGCAGCATTAAAAGTACAATGATACACACACTTACTTGGGCATAAGTCCCAATGAACTCAGTCGGGCTTACTGCTAGGAAGACATGTACACTGCACATATCTAAAACAATATCAGTTAAAGTGATAAGAAACAAGAAAATCTAATGTAAGGGGGCAGGGAACAGTCCATTAAAAGGACATCCACTATTTGTTCTGAAATAGAAGAAGTTTGAACTATCTTCCAGAAGACAAAGATAAAGTCCACTGGGTGGTCTTGATTGGAGATGGAATTCCAAAAGCTGGAGTTACTACTGAGAATATCTTGCTCTTTGTCCTTACCAACCTGGCTTCAGAGAAGGGGCTCAGAAAAAGGACATGTCCTGAAGAACTCAGTGGAGAAGTTTTTCCTTTGGGTAACTTGGAACTAAGCTATTTGAATTGCATTCAAAATCAAATTGGGAAGCAATTCAGACTGATAGATATAACCATTTTTAATCTAAAAGTTCCTGGAACTTCCAAGCCACCACCTATTCAGTGGTGCCCCCAAAAGGCAGACAGGAAACTGAATGTAAATGCAGGTGTTCCAAAAGTAGATACTGTAACAGTTATCACAATTGCCTTGTTCAAGAGGACAGGAACATCTCTTTTGCAGAGACAGCTCTCTTCGACTGGTTAAAAGAATTAAAAGAGCACATCTGCAAGGCTCCTGCTGGCATCCTCAAGTGAAATCACCTAAGACTATTCCAAGAATCACGGACTTCTCCTTGGTTCATGTCGTAACATATGCAAGATGCTTTATCTGCAAGCAGGTCACAGTAGACCACAGACAGTTCATTTTCATTCAAAATCAAGTCCTCAATTATTGCTGAATCTCCTCCACCCCCAAAATGATTTGGAATTGTAAAGCAGAAGACACAGGTTTACCTGCCAATAAAATACACCCCCCATTTATTTACCTGGCTCGTGGTTTTTTCCAAGGCTGTATCTTCCTTACACAATGAATTTGGAAAGTTGCACCTTCATTTCCTCCTTTCCCCCTCCATGAAATGTCTTCCAGCCATAGAACTACCACAAAATAAACTGGGAGGGAGGCTTTCTTGCCTTAACACACACACACCTACTTTCTTCCTCTGAACTGAAACAAAAAATTATCTAAAAGTGCATAGAGCAATACAGCATTTTCCTTTACCCTTCTTCCTGCATCTCTTACCCAGAGACCACCTAACCTCTCCAGCTCTCACCAGGAGAACAGAAATGAACAGCCTCTATGTACAATCACTCCCCTGTAAGTTATGCAAGGCAACAAATGATCACAATTGCTCTTTGCTATAACAACCGGCAGGAACGTAAACCAGAATGATGGTTCTGAAAGAACCACATCAATTCCCATCCGACTGCTACTGCAGGTGTTCACCTTCTTCAGCTAACCATCCTTCACAAGTTAACTTCTAGACAACCCTGTGTTCCTTCCACACATTTTCCTGCATGTGTGGATACACAGAAATGCATACTCAGCATCTACCCACTAGAGTAGCCAACCCAGAAACTGGAACTGTAGAAAGGGACAATACTTTGTTCCAGCTGATGTTTTGGGCCAGAAATAAAGAAATAGCAAGAATGTGTCAATAAATTTAAGAGTCTGGTAGGCCAGGTCCAGAGTCCATCTAGTCTAATATTCTTTTCCACTTAGGCTTTGCACTGAGCTATCTGTTTTGTGGATAGTTGGAGCCAGTTTACATTCCATCAACACACACACACACACACACACACAGAGAGAGAGAGAGAGAGAGAGAGAGAGAGAGAGAGAGAGAGAAGAATGGCCACAGTGTGCACCACTCTGTTATACTGAATTTCATTTGCCATATTTTTGCCCAGTCAGCCACTTGGGATACGACTTTTGAAGCCCTTGAAAGTTTGTATGAATTTTCTCCATCCTGAATTAATGGTCTCACCCACAACTAAACCATGGCTACCTTACTGCTCATCTGATGATTCAGGTCTTTGAGTGGGAGGGCTTGCTTTCTTCCTCCGTCATAAAAAGCTTCTCCATTTGTTCTTACTCTCTGGTTCCTGTTCTTTAACCAGTTCTGGAACAAAAGAGGACCCATCATCTTATCCCTATCTGGAATAACTTTATTCAGGAAGCTTTCAGGAGGGACTTTGTCAAAAACATTTTGGAATCCTCAAAAACAATGTCAACTGGGTTATTCCAATATGACAATACTCTCAAAGAATTTCAGAAGTCTGGTGTGACAGGACTTTCCTTGCATTCTTTTTAATCAAGGGTAGTTTTATACATATGTTTCATAATTTGGGTTTTGATAATGCTTTCTACCAATTTACCTAGTAGAGAAATTAGGCTGATGAGTCTGTAATTTCCTATCTCCCCTATATATTTCTTTTTTCAAAGCAATGATGCATTGGCTACTTTTTAATTCTCCAGGATATATGCTTTTAGTGATAATTTGCATATTTTTGTTCAAAAAGCAACAATGTCAGTTTTGAGCTTTTTAGGAATTCTTGGGTATCTTCTGAACATGGTGACTTTATCTTGTAATTTCTTAGCATCAGAACTTCATCTCTTTTCTCTTGTCTTAATTCTTCAGATACCTCTCCTCAATGGGTATTTATCTAATAGTGTCACATGAAAACTCATGCAAATAATTTAGCTTCTCTTCAGTCTTTGATAACATTAGTAAACCTTTCGCAGTTTGTCATCTGGTGGTCCAGAATTGGCTTTCTGATTCTGATTTATATATATGTTTGTTTATTTATTGTCATGTTTTTTTAAATGTGCGCTTCTAGTGCTTTTTCTTTTTCCTTGCCTTATTGTCCATTTGTTTTTATTTTACTAGAGTGACTACTCCTTTTTATTGTCCTTATTGGGCTATACCTTTTAAAAGAAACATGCTTGTGTTTATAGCTTCCTTAAACTCTGTTAACAACACTGTCATCCTTTTGAACTTTCTTGTCCAAAAGGACTGGATTTAGACCTTTAGAGAAGATTATTGTGCTCCCCCCATTTATAATTCAAAAATAAAAACTATATTAAATTATAATGTAAGACTGGACAATTAAAAATAAAATAAAAGGTGGTTCATTGCAACGCATGACAGGATCCGATTTCCTCGTATTATTTCAATCTACATCAGTAGGACGCTTCCTGGTTTGGGTGGAGATAAGTACAGTAATAAAAAGAGAACAGAAAAATGTCGGAGAAGTGTGCCGTAAGAGTGTAAGGATCTGATTTTTTTCACTATGACTAATCTGATGCACCCTTTTATTTTAATCAAGTGTCAATCTCTCTCTCTCTCTCTCTCTCTCTCTCTCTCTCTCTCACACACACACACACACACACACACAGTTTTGGTGACATCCTTTGCTGGTGCCCTGAACTTGTACATAGTCTGCCTATTGGGTAATCCAGAAATGTTTGCACCTCTCATTCTGTGGCATGCATTCTAGGTCAGCTTTGATTAAAGTGGTTTTAAACAATTGCTAGAAAATAAGATTTTCCACCATGATTATTCATTTCAATTCCCCCTCCCCTTTTATTAAAGTTTACAATTTTGAAATTAATCCTGGCCAAATTGAACTTTCGCCTCAAAACATATGTTTAATATGTATGCATATAGCTCAGCTGAACAGCTCGACGGTGCTTCGTCTTGTGCCAGGTCCTCAGCACCATTCAGGATAAAGCCTAAGATTTCCCTTCTCTCTAGTCTGCTAAGTGACTACAGCTGGAATCCCAACCACATTTTTAGTCCCCCTGAACACAGTGACTTCTGAGCAAATATGCACAGGATTGCCCTGTAATTGTTTTGACTACAGCTGCCATCCTAACCATACTTGCTGTGGTTGTAAGTCCCATTGAACACAGCGACTTCTGAGTAAACATGCATAGGATTACACTATAATTGTTTAAAGTCACAATTGCAAAACCTAAATGTACATTTAGCCAGTGAATGTGAGGGTTAGCCACACATTTTTCAACATTTATCCCTTCGTCTGCCTTCCTGATTTCTGAGTTTTCATCAGGGGCTTTGGTCGTATGCCCGCAGTACTAAATTACCTTAGGCATCTAGCATTTTCCACCCACAGTGATTCTGTGGAGCAGTTTGTGCATCTTACATTTTCTGTTTATTTGGGGGGGATCTGTGCCCTCTGACATACAAAGCAACATGATCCCCAACACATTTCTTTCTAAAGATTCTATATCCTCGGAGATCCACATCCTAATGATTTTCACTGCTCCAACAAGGTTTCTGATATATCCACTATATCTATATTCTCTTTTTAGTACCAAGCACTCAAATCCTCCCATCTCTGCTTCAAGGCTTCTGACATTAGCATATAAACGTTTATATATTGCATCTCTTTTCAAATGCTCTTTTATGTGCAATTTTTGTGCAAGTCTTTGATCCCTTTAAACAGCTTCGTTTATTTCTATTTGTTCATTACCAAGTTGGACCCTATTTGAAAACCTGAAGCATTTAAATAATCACCCCTAAGGGATGAGTTGTCCAGAACCAGATATTCTCTAGCTCCTGCCAGCTTTCCCCTAAACTGCAGTCTTGGTAGAGGCAGGGGACTGACAACACTGTCCTTTACACATCAAAATAACAGGACCAAATTCACTGTGGCACCAGTGGTAAGCTCACAGTTCGAAAAAGACTCTGGGATGTTGACTGGAATAATATTCCCAATAAGCTTGCACTAAAACAAGTTCCGGCACATAGGACTGAGCTGAAGATCAGTCTATGCCTATAATAGTTGAAATTCAATTTTATTTTTTTATTGTTTCAAAAATTTATAAACTGATTGTAAATTAGAATTAAAATTCTCTAAGGGGTGTACAATATCATTCTCAGGAACCTAAGACAAAAAGCAACCAAGCAACAGGAGTTTTAATCGTTCTCTTAGCCACATATAACCTCTAAAAGAGCTCTTAAATTTTTTGTTGTGCTCAACCGTAAGAAAATAAGAGCAGCATCACAGTAGTAGGTTAATAATCAAAGAAATGAGGTTTTGAATACTTTAAACGTTTTTCCTTCACCAAGATACTTTTAGCTTGCTGTTAACAATGATAAGGGAGTTTTTTGGGAAGGAATTTTATTTAGATGAAGAATGATTTGAATAGGAGTTAACTTGGATGGGTAATTAGAGATAGGATCCTACCAAAGTTAGATCGTTTTTAAGCTTGTCAGGTTTTAGCAGTTCTCTTAGGACTGTCCGATTCATAACTTTATGGAGGAGCCATGTTTGCTGCATGCACACAAATATTTGCTGTGGTAAACATGAGAAGTATGAAAAAGATGCACAGCTGGCAGCACTCAAGGGACATGTGGTGAATGCACATGCTCTGGGAGAGTGTGATTGGTTGCAACTCCATGATGCATGTCCACTGCATGTTATGTTTGAAGACATGCATCTTCTGCCACAGTTTCAGGTATACATGCAGCAAACAACTGCAGGTGCGAATCCACACACTTTCTATGCTAAGGCTTCAACCCAAGTAAGACTGCGAGTAAAAATCCAGTCATAGTAGTACATATCCTGTTAAAAATAATATGTGTTAGTTGATATTAAAAATAATATGCATTAGTTGATATTTTCTTTTAAAAATGCAAGACTAAAGGCAATACTCTATAGCTGCTATCCTAAGCACACTTACTAAGGAGTATGACCTATTGAGCTCAATGGGACTTAGTAAACATGCATGGGATTTCAGTCTTTGCTTATTTGCTCAAAACCATTTGCATCAAATACTGCCCTTCACAGTTCCTTTTAATACAAAATCCCCACCCCCGTGCAATTACACTTAAAAGTAGATAACATTTTCACAAGTGCATATTTAAACCTTTCGCTATTCTGAGGTTCCTATTTTGGAGAGTTCTCTTTGCCATTCTTCATCATGGCTCGGTTTTAAAATGCAAATAATTTAAGAAAAGTAACTTCTATGATTAAAGACTTGAGTTGTACCCTCATACAACCAATATATATTTCTGTTTTAAAAGGAGGAAGGGAAATCCAACACAACTTAACCACATTTTGTACTGCAGTTTCCAAAGTACCAAACATTCTTTAATAGACACAAACAGCAACACAATACATTCTGTGAAATTGCATATCAGAAACATGATATTATAGGTTTGTGCACACTCACATAAGCTTAAGGCACTTCATAAGGGTTGTCATGGTGGCGGGGGGGTATATAGGGGGTGAATACATTATAGATGCTTGATTTCCAACTACAGATGATATATAGTGGTTAGTGCCATTGTAAGAAACCAACAACTGGTTTATCTTCTTTTCTTTTTTCACATTTGTGTGTTCATGTTTTCTTGGACAATATATATATATATATATTCATAATAAGCTGTTGTTGAAAGCAAAACCCTTAGGTGCAACTTTCTATTTCTCTGGTTCCTTGAAGTTCAATAATAGCTTTCACCTAACCCAAGATTAATTCAATATCTACACCACTTAACTTGGTGCAGATATAAAATTGCGCAAGTTTCTAAATGAATCATGCAGTTCTCTAGCTGAAATTTTCTGGAATCCCTGAGTATGTAAGTTTAGCCATTATACAGAAATGCTTCTCTCAAATGTGATGCCCTACATGACTAACTAGAGTAATCTACAGCAAGTCTCTGTTGTTAACTCTGCCCATTGGCTCATGAAATACAGGTAGCGCAATTTTCTGTTAAATCAAATTCATATACAATATTCCAGTTTATCATTTTGGAATGTAGTTCTATTCATCTATGTATCACTTCATAATCTATATTAATAACCTGAATATGCAAAACTGCATGAGTACATATGTTTGCAGCAAAATATACACACACATGCATAGGTCGGCTTTCTTCAATTGTAATGCCGTAGGGACTTCTGAACTGGGTTAATACATTTGAACGTGCCATATATCTGCAACTGAGAAGTCTAATAGCATGCTTTCACAAGTGACTGTAGTCTGTATAAGAGCTCCTTAAATATAAAGAGAATCAGCGAGAAGTGAATTTTCGCAAGGGAAAAAAATGCACAAAGATTTAAGAAAGACTGTAAACTACGTTAGATGTTTATCTATACATAAGAGACAGGTGTCGCACAAACAGAAAAAAAACCCCATGAAGCCAAACGAGAAATTTTTAACTCCCAACGTCCATCTGTTAAATTTGAATTCATGCATAACTGATTATCCATGACTGATAAGTTATTTTCTACACCCCCCCTTCAAGTATCTTAACACAGGTGTTGAAATATTACAAGCTAAATCGCCACTAAAAGAAGAAAGTATCTCAGAAACTCTTAAAAGCAACACAAGGATTAACAAACAATAAAATGACACGCCGTTTAATAGAGGTGACCTAACTTTTTTTTTTTTAAAAAAATGTCAGCACACATGGATATTAAATATTAATAAGCTATTCTGTTATTGTAGTAATAAGGTTAAGTAAGCTTCTCCATACTAAAAAGAAAGGGAGGAAAAACATTAGGAATATTTGAAAGAGACACAGAGATGAGAAGCAGAGGCATAAGGAAAATATGTCAACAATAAACAAGAGGAAATGAAAAAGAAGGAAAAGATGAAGGTGGAAACTAATCTCTGTGTGTCATTATGACTGCCAGAGTACTGCCAAAGAAGCAGCATCCTTTTATTTCAATTTTAATCATTTCTGAATTTTAATACCCTGCTCCTTTTGTAATTCTCCTGGCATTCCCCATATGCATCCACCCCAGCCAAAACACCAGTGTAAATTAAATGGCACACAAACCACATCACTGATGTAGTTCTCCCAATCACGTGACCAAAAGCAGAAAAGGCAAGTCTGTTTAAAGTCCCTATGGACTACTAGCCAATTAACTGACTTAGCGTTTCTCACTTTCTTTAATTTTAAAAAGAAGGCCAGTGGTTAACACACGTAGCTGTTCACAAAAAAATAAAAAAAATAAAAAAGCAAGCCCGTACTAATACAATAATCAGTGACCATCAGGGCCTGGAAAAATGAGTTTGCTCTCACTGGCACTAAGGAGCATCACATGATTATTTAATTACAGCTCTAATTTTTGTCTCATGGATGGCAACATATCAACAATTAATAGGGCAAATAGAGGAGACTGCATTTTTAAAGCGACAGAACCTATATGTAAAAGACACAGCCTGAAAATACAACAGGCAAATTTGGGGAATCTTTTTCTACATAGTCTGATGTCTTTATTTAACAACTACATAAGACACATGCACACTAAACCCATTTTGCTGGTATGGTGTTGTGGGTTTTGTTTTGTTTTTACTTAAAGGTCACTAGAAAAGAAGATCTGGGACTATTAAGGTACATTTTGAAACATAGTGGTCATATTAAACATCATGCAAGAGCTCATTTCCATCACCGAATGGGTAGCTCAACTACAGCAGGTTAATGAGATTACAGGTTCAGTGGAAATGAAACCATATGGTTACAAGATGATCACACTTTGAATCGTGCCCAGAGAGCTCTAGGAAGGCACTATCCAAATAACTTTATTATACTAGCCATGCACTCACCCTGTCAGCCACGATGGTATGAAGGTCTAGTTGACAACAGCTTATCAAATGGCTTTCACTGATTAAGCATCAATTGAAGCTTCACACTTGTATTTGCCTTTGCTGTCTCTCACGCGAATTGTAGGTATTAGATTTGTATGATCATATAGGCATAGCTGCCTTTTGTGGATCTGGACACTTCCAAAATCATCATCAAGTATGTTATCCACTCATCAGTCCTGCATTTTAGTCCTTCTCACATTGATTCATGTTTTGTCTAGGCCTGCAATACCCGTGTGATGTCACAGGTCACATGACACAGCACTGATACCTTATCAGTCTGAATTTTTCTCTGCCAGACTGGTTTGTAGGGTCAGAGCTATAAAACTGATAAGGACAGGGAATTAGGCCAGTGTATCCTGAGAAATGACACTGATTTTTTAAAACATGAAAGGTGGATTTTGATTGCTTGGGGGGGGCCCTTTATGCTTTTACAGCTAAACAAAGACACCAACTATTTTCTACCACCATACAACCAGTTTTAAGATTATATTTTTCAGTTTTTCCAAATTAAAAATTGTTCTGTTAATGAGCTTGTTGTAACAAGCAGATATCTTCATAAATTATTATAATAAATACACAGCCTTTGCATACTTTAACCACTGAAAAAGGTTCTCAGTTGCAAGGAAATTCTTTACGCCTTGGTTTTCTCCTTACATAATTATAGCCACAATGTTTTGCCATTATACGGCAGTGTGCCATACACCCCAGAAATATCTGAAAATTTTCCAGATAAAGTGTATGCAGGTATGCCTCAAGCCCACCTGTGAAACCAAGTCTAGCAATATATTTTGTCCCTAGTGCTACCGTGGACCCCAGGAATGCATTGAGGAAAAGGTTCCAGTGGAGGAATCAAGGGATGCACAAAAACATATTGCATGTAGCCTATCTGAAAATAAATTGTGTATGTGAGCATCCAAGACCACTGCTTCAAGAACTTAGTATCCAGTCCTTTAACAGAACTACAAAAATATCGATAAAGGTGTGAAAGCTATAGAGTGTGCTGAAATAAAGAGTTATAATAAAATAAAAGAACATCAGTCAGAGTGATATGGGCCAAGGCTTCAAATGCCAGGGCAAGATATGAGCTTCGAATGAAAAGTTCTTAAGGACATGTTATTCCCTAAATTATTATTATTAATTTAAAAGGAGCATTTGGAGTAGCATGACTCCATCTTATTGGCTGTGCACTGTGTTCTATAGGAACGGAATCTGGTGGGAATCAGTCTACGTACTTACATACATACATACGTTTGATAATCCATAGTTTACTAGTGCAGATTGGAGACAGCTTTAAAAAAACCTATGTTTTGCATAAAGTGATAAAAATAGACCTTGGCAATGTGAATGCTACCGTATCTTACCGTGAACTTATATTCGGAGTCAACTCATTTACAACACAATCTGACGCATTCCTGCTCAGAAAGAATTTCCTGTTAAGGTCAGCAGAATTCACTCTTAAGGATTGCAGTTGAACTCTACCTTAGAAAAGCGTGGTTTCATTAAGTCATACACAGAGTTGACACGTTTAAAATCATAACTAACTTAAGTCTATTGGTCTACTGTGTCTTGGTCAGATATAACACTTAAGTCAACAACAGCAAAACGGAAATTAACAGTAAGGTGTACGTATGCCACAGTCGAACATGCTACATCATGTGTGTTACACCTAACTTCTTCAGGTTTTATTTCTGATCTTAGGTTTTCTAGAATTTAACCTGACATGTGTCCATAGAATTACTCCTGATTCAACTTTGTGCAGTACTCTAAAAATATTGTTTTGGCATAGCTGAGTTTGGTAACAGTAGTCTCAACTTATGTGCCATTTAGAAGCCTAGCTATGGTTAGTATTCATGGAAAAAAATAACTTCTACCCACTGATGTGAAAGTAGATGTTGGTAGGCAGCCACCATGCAGAAGTCAGTAAATACTTTAGCAGATATTCCGCAGTCTATTTAGGAAGGAACTGTGGCGAGTTTGCAAGTTAATAGCACTTCTTAGAAAACCCTGGAAAAGTGACCACTGTTTCTTGTGTATTCTCTGTATAGGAGTCTGTGAATCAGGCTGCAAATGTAGCCATATTTCCTCAGTGGTAAGTCCTACTGAATTCAATGGGGCTTACTCTCAGATAAGTTGAGTTAATACCACATCATAATTCACTAAAAGGTCTAACGGCTAAAAGGTCTTTACATCTGAAGCATGATATTGAACTTTATTTCACAAATTCTGAACACATTAAGTTCTTAAATAAAGTTAAAGCATGCACTTTTAACTTCTTTAGCAATCAAATTTGTAAGTATCTTTTGTAAACGAGAGTGACTTTGTTGTGAGTGAAGCTCTTTAAAATGCACTAGACTGCGTAGTGACAGATTTGCAGAACATTTCCCCTCACATACACATATGTGCTTTCAGTTATTAATAATATGCTTCTGCCCTTATAGTCAACAGCTCAAATGGATGCTCTGTGCAGCTTGCTATGCATATTACTTTTCAGAAACAGCATTTTATCCTGTGTTTACCATATAAAACTAGATACTGCTTCTTTAAAATCGGCACCAGCATGCCTCAGAAAGCAGCATGGAGTTTTCCTTTAAGTTGCCCCTGGCCCAAATGATAAAACTCCCCCCCCCCCATATGCTAACAAGGAAGACTCAGTTGCCATGGATAATACTGCCAGGTTCATATTAAAATGAAATCGGGAGTCATTATTTAGTGGCGACAGGGATATAAATACATGCACTCACTTATAAACTGGTATTTACCCCTGGAAAGTAAGTAATATTTTTCCTTTCCTGTTCTGTCAGCTTAACGCAATGCAAATAAAAAGCAGGTATATTGTGACTTTAAGTCAAAAGTGTTGATTCCAGAAAGGGAACAGATTATTGAAGTCTCATACCCATTACAGCAAAAGGGACTTTTGACAGAAGATACACCCTTGTGTTCTAGACAGGTAGCATTAATGAACATTAATGTACCTGACTTCAGAAATGCCAATAAAACTATCCATTCTGTTCCATAGCTGAGCTCAAAAGGGGAAATCTCCCAGCTGCCCAGGTAGCTAAAGACTTGAGGCTTGTGTCTTAAACACAGAAGTATTCCGTCAACCCTGAAAAGGATTGATGCTTTAAAATGTGATGATGGCAGTTAGAAATGTGAAATATTTCAGCAGACATTTAGAAATATGGAAGAATCAAGACGTTGTAATGGAGCTTGTAAAACACGCACTGTATCTACTAACAAGAAGAAGGAAATTTATTTTATGTTTAACTCTAATGTTTAATTAACATGTCAGCAAATATGCATTTATAAAATTAGTAGCAGCTGTAGCTCAGTGTCCCTAAAAACAGATATATTTCCAACATAAGACTAATCATTCTTAGAATGTAGCCTTCTGTAATAGTTTCTAATACTGATAAGTTACAAGTTCTTTACTACGGTATATATTAGTCACACTGAGAAACCAACCCAAGTCCTTCCTCACACATAATGTTAAATAAAAGAAATATGCCATGATCTTGTGCTCTTCTATTTATTTCTTATTTTAGAAATCTGGCAAAACTGTGCCTTTTCTAGAAATTGGAACAGTTAATATAGTTAGCTTTTCTGAATGCACTTTGAAGCATTCCAAAAATGAAATTATACATATTTAATGATTTCTCTGTACAAGTTATACAAGTGCTGTAGATTCCACCTGTCATTAGGGATTTTGCATTACAGGCATACCTGCAACACTGCGCAGGTAGTGCTTCGCTTAGCAATATTTGTAATGATAAGATTTCTGATACAGAGCAGGTGCTTGTCAGCTGACCTCATGGGCCTATAACACAAGTCATAACCTGGCATGCCAAAAACCTTTTCTCTGTGTCAGATTCCAATTCAGCATTTGAATAATGTGGCATGTTTTCTCCATCAGATTAATGTACCCTCACTGCATACAGGGATGATTCTACCATAATGTAAGTAAGCATCCTGAACTTACTTTTCTCATTAGGAGATACAACAGAAACCCTCTACGGAATTACTATGCAATTTAAAAGATCAATAGTTAAGCATATGAAAACGGAAAGTTCCTTTTTAGGCCACACGAACTGAGCACATTCGATTTACATGCTTTGGCTTGAATATACTTATTTTAACACAAAAATTGTTTTTAACTTCTGGGAAAAACAAAAGGAATGTTATGGCTTCAGATGTATTTGCTACCTTTTTTATTAGTATATTTGGAACATACTTTGGAATAATTTCTGTTCATTAGTTATGTGAGGCAAGGGGAAGAAACAACTGCAAATAATGACTTTACATAATGCGACACACTTTATATATCTAAGTATGCAAACACAGAACGCTTTCGTGTGTATCTGCATTTTTCACATTCTGCGTATGTGCTGTTGTTTCTAATTGACAACTGATGTATTTGAAACACAACTAAGTATCAGAACAGATTAGAAAAGCAAGTTTTATAACATGCCTAAGCTTATTAAGCTATATTCATGCATCTGCGGAACATGAATTGCTCCCCACATTTTCTATTCAAAACAATGGCCCAAATTAAGATCCTCATATCTAGCGATTGTTTCAAACACTCTGGAAGACACAGCGGGAGGGAAAATATCCAGTCAATTCCTTTTGCCAACTAAAGTTGCAATTTTGCACATATTGTAACCTTTCTTAACAATGTGAGAAAAACAGAGTAAATATATTAAATTTGTTTCACAACAGATGCTTAGGTTGTTAATATTTAAGATGTCTATTCATGCTATTCCTGTCTGCACATTTGTCAAAAATGTAAGCTTGAATGCTAATGTTTGCCAGCAGAGTGGAGCAGACAAGTATATGAATGTACTAGACCAAACTAATGCTCAGGAGAAATAAAGGTTGGCTCCTGAATCATCTCCTTCGGTCGGTTAATGCATCATATGCTTTCACCTTGGTATTCTTCACTCTGAAGTTAAGGATGCTCTGCCCAACAAATTCACTTTAGAACTACTAACCTGAATGAAACTTAGGCTGAAACTGCCTTCGATAAGAAGCCACGGGATCTCTCCGCCACAGAAACTTCAGCTCAGGCACAAGTTTTAAGCTGTCCCTGCCAAAGCTTTTCAGAGGCAGATCTCAAGAGATAGGGAGCTCAAGCGAGCAAGCCGAATTCTGGCTCGGACTTTAAAGAACACCTAATTACTATGATACAACTTAATAATATATGCCTCGAGTGACTAGGGTTCCGTGTGACCAACTAATGCTTTGCGAGCGAGGGGAATGGGGGGTGGGAATGGGGTGGCAGGAAAGGACCCGGACTTTTGGTGCAAGGTGAGGCGCTCCAGCTGGCCCCCTTCCGAGATTTCCCAGCGCAAGCTTCCCTTATAGGTTAATACCAAAAATGAAATTACATTTCCTCTTTAATGCCGTTTCAGGGACCACCCAGTTCTTTTAAAGAAAAAGAGCAGGATTCTGCCAGGGGAAAGAGGAGGACCTCACGTGGAGAGAGAGAAAGTACACCTGTGTGGGGAGCCGCCCCCGCCTCCAAAGGTCACCGGCAGGCCGGCGGACCCACCACCACCGCCGCCCCTCACGAGAACTGCTGCCCTTCCCGCCAAGACGAACCTCCAGCTGACCTCTTCCCGGTCCGGCATCTTCCTGCTCTCCTTCCGCTCCTAGCAGCAGCTCGGGACGAAGCCCTTTTAAAACTCCCTCACTTCCACGCGGCGGCGGCGGCGGCGGCGGCGGAGCAGAGTGCGCCGCCGCCGCCGCCCTTTCGCGCGCGCACACCCCTCTCCTGCGCCGCTGACTTTCCCCTCCACCTCCTCCACCTCCTGCTGCTCCCTCGAGCATCCCCCCTGGCAGGCATCCCCGGGCCGCAGAAATGTAAACTTTCTGCTGAACTGAGGCAAAACTCCGGGTCGAGGGTTCAAGAAGTTGAGGCAAACTTCCCAGCGACCCTCGCCAGCAACTTCTTGACTCGGAAAAGGCAGGCGCGCGCCCGCCCGCCCGCCCCTCTGTGTGTGTGTGCGCGCGCGTGTGTGAATAAAGCAGGTGTCCGTGCGCGCGTGGTGGAAGCCACTCGCTCCCCCCGATGAAACAGGACGAGTGTAAAAAGGAATTATTAGACGGAGAGCGTGTCCCCTACCAGGAACTCGGCTGCGGTTAAATGAAAAGCAAGGAACCCACCCAGAACAACAAAATCCTGCTTTTCCAAATCCATTCCCACACCGAATTCCAAGTCCCCCCTAGAATGAAAACTTGGGCTTTCTGTAAGCGAGCGAGCGAGCACGCGCGGCCGAGGCGAAAAGGAAGGAAGACGGAAAACTCACTCATGAGAGCGCAGCGAGAGGGCGGGCGAGGCTGGGCGACACCTTCAGCTTCCCAGGCGCCGGCGAAGTTAATTGCACTGAACTTCAAGTTGTCTTTTCACCCATCGGGAGTGGGCGTTTAAAGGAAGGAGCGCGAGCGGAGAGGAGGAGGAGGAGGAGGGCGACGACGACGTCGTGGTGGTGGTGGAGGAGGGGGCGCGCGCAGACACACACAGACACCGCATATATAGACACATGCAGACACACAAACACACACGCACGCACACAACCACTCGCCCTCCCCCTCCCCCCTTCACTCTTGAACTGCTCGGCGAGGAGGAAGACGACGAGGACGAGAAGGCGGCGCCCGCCTGCTTTGGGCACTCTCCCGCCAGGCAGCAGGGCGAGCGAAGTGTCCCAAAAACCCGCGGGGCTCTTGCTTTACGCGCAGTTCTCAGCCCGGTCCACGGCGACGCGTCTCTCTTCTTCCCCCACCCTCTCCCTCTCCTCTCTCTTGTGGCGGTTGTTGTGGTTGTTTTCCTCTCCTCCCCGCTTTTCCTCCTCCTGCTCTGGCGAAGAAGCTTCGGAGGCACGAGAGGCTCGGCCGGGGCCGTCTGCGCTCGCTGGCTCTCCCCCTTGCGGAGGCTGGCCCACGTCGGTGCAGGAGCCGAGGTGAAGCTGCTGCCGCCGCCGCCGCCGCCGGTTGCTGCTGTTCTGCCGCCGCCGCCGCCGCTCTCGGGGTTGGCGCGAGGGGAGAAGCTGTCCGCTGGTTCCACGGAGCAAAAGGCGAAGAGGGTCGAAGCTTGGCTGCCGACTGATTTATTTACTTCTCCCTTCTCTCTCTCTCTCTCTCTCTTCCTTGCTTACTTCCGCCTGCCGTTCCCCCTTCTCCTCGCTTTCCCTCAGGGCTATTTCTTTCTCTCCCTCTTTTTTCCCCGAGGGTGGGCGAGAATGCTTCTGCTTTTGGAAAGGAAGAGTGGCTGGCTCGCTTGGCTGGCTGTGTGCGCGCCTGCCTCTCTCTGCCTCCCTCGCCGCCCCGGGGAAGGAGGAAGTCAGGTGAGAGACACACACAATCCCCTCCCAGTCCCTGTGCGACGGGTAGGAGCTAATCACTGTTGTTGGGATTGTGCAGTTGTTGTTGTTGTTTTGTTGTTGTTTTAAATGCTATTATCTTTCCCTTCCACCACCACCTCTTTTCTCTCCCCCCTTTCCTAAATCCTGCTTCCCGCACACACCCCTTCCCCACCACCGGAGAGCAGCGCCCCACGCAGGAACAGCAGGCGCACGAAGGGCTGCTCTGTCCCCCTTTATCTTCTTCTCCTTTCCCTCTTCCCCCCACTTTCCGTAGATCACCCCCTCCCTCCTCTCTCCCTCCCCCCCCCCCGCATTCCGCTCGTTTATTTCAATATTTATACACCACATGCTTGGCTGTCAGCTGGTGCTCACTTCAAACCCCGGGAAAGGAAGATGCGTGGCTGGTGCGGGGGGGGGGGGGAGGCGGCAGGGAGGATGAGCGAGCAGGGCACTTTCCGAAAAGGGATCTAACAAAGGTGATCAATATTTTAAGCTCGGAGGAGATGGGAGAGAAAGGGACGGCTTCTCCATCCTTTTTCTCTCCCCCCCCCCCCAGCTCAAAACAAAACCGCCTCCTCCCTATGGGCCCGGGGCGGACGAGGAGCCGAACAGCCTTTTCCGATCGCGGAGACTTGGGTGGAGAGGCGGGCAGAGAGACAGAAAGTTCCAACACTCGGCGATGGAAGAAGGTGTGTGTGTGTGTTGCCGGGCAGACCAGAAGCGCACATGCTGGCGCGCCTTTGAAACCTACCGCAGAAGCCGGCTGTTACTTTGCTTAGAATGGGTGGGGGAGAAAGAGTTTTCCCCCCACTTGCTTGCGGGAGCTTTCCACGCGCGTTTTTGGCGCTGCTCGGCACTACTTCGCGACTTGGGCTGGGGAGTTATTCGGCTCCTTTGGAGCAACAGCACTTGGGTGGTTCTTTTTTTCCGCTCTTAGATTTGATTTTGTAGAATGGCAGCGCGCGTCCAATCGCTTCCGTGTTGTTGGTTCTTTTTCTGTTTAATTATCACCGCAAACTGCATACCAGAGACAGGCTTTTAAAACGCCTCCTTTATTTTATTAATCGGAGCGCAATACTAGCTGCTTGTGCAAGCAAAGTTCTTGGAAAGTGGACTTGGAAATAGACTCACTTTCCCACCGCCCCCTTCAGCAAAATATCCCAAACCTGTAGGACTGTTCCCCTACACCCAGACAGTTTTAAGGGAAATTGCTACAAATCTTGCTGTGTTTCTTTTACTGTGATCACAAATGATTCTTTAACAACAAATACAACTTAAAGTGAGGAACGCTGCCTGGGTGATGATTATGAGGGCACACCTTTCCTTAATAGCCCAGTGTCATTCTGTTTCATTTTTGAAAGTATCATTAATTATAATAATAATTAATCCACAGAAAGATACCTAAGCCCATAATAAGCTGTGTGTACTTCACCCAAAAGATGACAGGTGGGGCAGTAATACGTAACATACAGCTTACATTTTAGTTGCTCAAATGCAATATCACAAAGGCTACGACAGATTTTACAAATGCCACTGGCTCATTCCAAGTCCCTTTGGACAGTCCAGATTAAAATATTTTACAGGAGTTTTAGAGCGGGGTGGAGATGGGAAGAAACAGTTATGATTTTGCAAGCTTCTGGCGGATTTGGCATGATATTTGTGGGGTAGTCAACAAGGATACTCCTCTACTTCTCCAGGCGTTCCTGAAAAGGTGCACATTTGGTACTTAAGGAGAGCACACACTATTGATCTTAGAAAGCATAAGGGAGAGATGCTGAGCAGGCCCAATGCATTATCTGTTAGAAACAGGAAGCTGAATTGTTCCCAGAAGTTAGTAAGAAGCCAGTGCAGATTTTGGAGCACTGGTCTAATGGAACGTTGGTGACCCATCCTCATAAGGAGGTGGACTGGCTCAGGCTTCTAGGAAATGGTTTAGTAGTGAGCTGATTATGGCCACCAGGTCTCTTTTTGAAGCAGGGGGACCATCTGGCCTTATCACCTGTTGAAGCTGGAGCAGGGGCCTACCATTGCCAAGTTCTAGTGTTGTGATGGCTTTTGAAAGCCTGGTATGAAAGTGGTCAAGGAAAGCTGCACCCTGTACTACATAGGTTGTGTGTGTGTGTGTGTAATAAAATCCAGTTAATGGTCGCCATTGTTTGGCCACACCGCCATTCAGGTGTGTTTGGTTTTTCTTATCTTGCTGGAGATGCTAACACATCAAAAGCTCCAGCGTCATCCAATGATCACGGAGGGAACCTACCTCTGTGCACAAACATCAAGACCCTCTTTTGTTTTGCTTGCTTTTGCCTCCTTCTGGCTCTGTGGCAACTGTGCCAGCTCTTACTGCGATCACTACTGCAGCACAAATGAGTGAAGGACAAACCACTTCCTCAACAGACAGACACAGAGCACAAAAGAATGACGGAAGTATCGTAGCTGGTAGAAGGCTCCCTATTGTCTTCTACCACTGCTCTCAGGGGATAGACCAAGCCACACCACATGAAAGAATCGGCTTTTTACATCACTGCAGACCAACTTGAGCCCCCACCCCAAAGCGGTCAGTCAACAGAGAATCCCTTTGCCAAAAGCTGACCTTTCCACAGATTATTATTACTTAATACTCTTTCATGCAAGAAAGCATAATCCTTTTGAATAGTAATTTCCTTGGAGGAATTTGAACTACTGTACTATATTCCATATAACCTGCACCACGGTCTACAGACTACTTGGACTACAATCCCATTCTCCTGAGAGTAGGCCCCATTAGACTCAGAAAACATAGGAAACTGCTTAATACTGAATCGGAACCTACCAGGTCTGTCTAGTTAACTATTGCCTGCACATATTGGCTGCAGTCTTTTGGGGTTCCAGAGATAAGTCCCCTACCTGGATGTACTCGGAACTTACTTCTGAGTAGATACTGAGTAGGATTGTGCTGCTATTGGCAAGTGGAAAAAGTGTTTTAAGAATTGCAAACTTGGACTATATAAAATTTTTGACAAAGCAGAAGAACAGTAGGCATGTTTATTTAATTCACTTAACAACGGCCTATAACTTGAAGGGAAAAGTAACTCT
Organism: Podarcis tiliguerta; assembly: GCF_965153285.1. Lineage (NCBI taxonomy): Eukaryota > Metazoa > Chordata > Lepidosauria > Squamata > Lacertidae > Podarcis > Podarcis tiliguerta. Next base: position 21,547,624 of record NC_139545.1, on the reverse strand, counting down.
ACCGGCAGCTCCTCATATGCTTTGGGAAGTCCCTCTGTGAATAATGTGTTGAAGAAGTTGCTTCTGCCTTCCCTCACTTTTGAATACTTTCAGCATTTTATCTTAGCTGCTAAGCCTTAACAGAGCTGGTTCCAAATGCGTATTTAATGCCTGTTAACAAGTTGGTGGAAAAGCAATTGATCATCTTTAGATATGAAGAGACAATATAAAAAGGGTTAGTGCAAAAAGCTTTTTCACACTTCTGCATGAATACATACATATAGATAGATAGATAGATAGATAGATATAGATATATATAGATATATATATAGATTAGCAAGCTGGATTTCTAGCACTTCGTGAATGACATATTCTTTTCTGTCAATAAATGCTGCCTGCCTAGGCATTCTGTTCAGTCTCACTCGCAGGGGAGAACAGATAGGGCAGAGAAACATTATATATTCCTCTGTTTATTTCTGGTCTTGGGGAGATGAGAAACCATTGGTTGTTTTTTTTTTACTGTTTCCCCCTACCATTGGGAGAATAGAGGTTTGCACCCACTCAAAAGCATGTTTAAATTATTGTGGGCCAATGGAACCAGTAAGGCTTAGGATCCTACAGACCTTAGCTACTTTTCAGCATATTCTTGGAATATGCCTTTCTAGCCCTACCAACTTGGATTCTGGTCTTTAGAGGAGCCAGCAAGCTTGGAGAGAGGATGATTCTGATGTCAGATATTTCTCACTTCCAGGGGCCATAGCCCTGACTCGTAAGCCATACCAATGAGCTATACCTGTACTTAAACTTATTTTCAAGTTATAGGAATACTGAAATAGGAAGAGTAAGATAAACATTTGAGATAATGTGCTGTATCAGAGTAGAACTTTAAGCATTCCTGTTATGCCAATATTGTATTTAGATTCCGTGTTTGTGGTCCAGAACTATGGAGTGTAATTGTGGAACAGTATCATTGACTTCAGTGCAGTAGACTGCAACAGTAAGCACCAGACAATCAAATATATGTGAGCAATTCCATATCTAAGCAAAGCGGGTCCTTTTTTTTCTGTCCAAAAAAGAAAATATAAATTGAGCATTTGCTTTCTGATTTTTTTCAGACTGGATTTGAGAGAGATTAGCATTGTGCAACACAGATATCGTTGGGAAAGATTATATATAGAAATCAAAGGGGCTGATTAGCTTATAGATCCAAAATCCTTGATATCCATAAGTGCTAGATTTTAAAAAACCTAATATATAGAACTTAAATATGTGTAAAAGTACACGTAGACTATACACGTTCTTAACGACCAGAAGAAAAAATATCATAAGCTAGGGATGAATAATAGATCATGTTTTGTCACCTACTGAAATAGTTTCTGTTTTGCCAAACATTTTCCGTGTTTTTAGAGAATCAGTTTGATTCATTCATGGTCATTTGTTGTGTGTTTTTATTTATTTGTGATGTTTTAATGATTTTATTGTGCACGGCCATTTTTTATTTTTTTTAATGACTTGGCGGGTTGGCAGTTTATAAAGATTAAAACAAACAAAGAAAGACATGCTATAACTTGTTTTCCTTTTTACAGAAGCAGATGAAATTTGCAAAGTATAATTTTTAAAGAAGAATTTGTAAAGAACTTTAAAATTTTTTGTGCCAGAATTGGATTCACTTTGCAGACATTTTTGGCCCTTGTAAGGGAGGCGAAAGCTAAACCAAACACCTGGTAGCATCAAGCAGTGTGTGCATTTAAATTTAATAATGATGATAATGGAGGTGGGGAATGTGGGGTCGTGAGAATTTGTTTTCCCTTGACACCAATTGCAATGAGGTAGCTTGCACACAGAACCTAACACCTAACCTAAGGAATGTGCATTTGAACTTTTAACCACAGGAAAAGCATATGCTTTTTATTTATTTATTTCATCCTCCCTCTCCAAAATCACAGTGATTGCACTGTCCTGGAAGAATAAATCTCTGTGATTAAAACTTATCTGATCATCAAAATGAAAGACAACCCCATGTCTCCATCCCCTCACCTATCACTGCCCCTTCCCACTCAAACTTAGGTTGTTTGACCATTCAACTTTGTTTCACTTCTTTAAAAATGCAGCCGTCTCTGAATTTTAAATGGCAGAATGCAGTGTTTAGGGGGCACCTGAGTCCACAGAGTGACTCAGGACTTCATGGGATCACCAGTTCAACTTGATATACCTTGTGAAAGCTGCAATAAGATTCAGACATTTGACAACCTCAGTGAATCACCCCCTATTCCTTTCATTATTCAGGCTGCACACAGAACCAATGCACCCCTTTATCATATTTAACATATACATTTTCATATGCATTATCCTAAAGGGTGAGGGGGGGAGGAATATGTATCTAATGTTGCTTCTTTCATATACAGCAAGATAAAGCGGTGTTGTTTTCTTAACTCTGCCCATCTTTGACTTTACCACATCCTCTGCTGGGCAATGTTACAAGAAACTTGGAAGGTATACAAGATTTCTTTTTCAAGCGTGGCAGCTTTTCATAAAACCCTCTGTGATGAGATTTCCCGTACCTACTTCTGCATGTCAGGTTTGGGATGATGCAGACATAAAGCTCCTTAACCAAGGACAAGTACTCAGTGGGCTTTGGGCTTGAGAGCTCCCTCTCACCTCTAGTGGAAGTCACCCTGCTGTTCTTTAGCAGGCCTTACCTGTGGTTAAGGTTCCCATCAGCAACAACCTTTGCCATGGCCAGTACTTGTTAAGGGCTCCAAAGCTAACCAGTTTCAAACCACGGTTTCAAGATCCTGGGTAATAGTGGATCCTGGTTAACATTGATGGTTAAGGTTGGTGTTGACATGATTAAGGCAGCCAAGAGGTGGAGGTAGCCCGCTTCCAATTTCCCCAAAAGGGTTAAGCCATCAGAAGCATTAAAATGCACCAGCCTTTCAGGACTATACGAGAGATGCAGAATAGGTAACACCCATGGTTACACATGAACATGTACAGAGGTAGTGTGGATGAATGTTGGGAGGGAAAGAAGATATGTATGTATGAATCTCCCATAGCTAATAATAATAATAATAATAAATTTTATTATTTATACCCTGCCCATCTGGCTGGGTTTCCCCAGCCACTCTGGGTGGCTTACAGCACATAAAAAAAAAAGTAAAACATTAGACATTCAAAATTTCCCCATACAGGGTTGCCTTCAGATGTCTTCTAAAAATCAGATAGTGAGCAATTGAGTTGCTGCATTTGGCACCAGTTGCAGCCTCTGAACCACCTTCAACTGCAGACCCACCCAGAGTGGCTTTCAGTAATCCAACATGGAGTTTTCCAGTGCATGGATGACAGTGGTCAGGCTATCTTGGTTCTGGGGGAAAGGCGAGATATAAATAAATACCATCGTCAAATCATGAGGATGAGGACTAGTGCTTTTTTTCTGGGGGGATGCAGGGGTACACATACCCCTAAACATTTTGTGAATCTGAGTTTGGCCTCAATGAGGGGCAGTATTTCAATATGAGTAGGAAAATGAATATTTTTTTAGAAAAGAAAGTACTGACGAAGACAATTTACAGGCGCTTTGGTATCATGGAGATCCATGCATTTGTACCTCTAAGAATAAGGGCTCATCCACGCTTAATAATAATAATAATTCATTATTTATACCCCGCCCATCCAGCTGGGTTTCCCCAGCCACTCTGGACAGCTCCCAGCAGATTAAAGACAGAATAAAACATCAAATATTTAAAACTTCCCTAAACAGGGCTGCCTTCAGATGTCTTCTAAAAGCCAGATAGTTATTTCCTTGACATCTGATGAGACGGTGTTCCACAGGGCAGGCGCCCCTACCAAGAAGGCCCTCTGCCTAGTTCCCTGTAACCTCACTTCTCACAGAGAGGGAACTGCCAGAAGGCCCTCGGAGCTGAACAATGGTGGAGAGGCTCCTTCAGGTATACTGGGCCAAGGCCATTTAGGGCTTTAAAGGTTAGCATCAGTGCTTTGAATTGTGCTTGGAAACGTACTTGATCATGTTCTCCTCTTACTTTGATATAAATAATTGTATATAATACCTAAAAGGGAAGACAGAATAGTTCTGTGGGAAGTGTACACAGATCTCAGATAGTCCCTAACATCCCATTTCACTGCTTAGGTGCATGTCCGCATGTGTGGGGGGAGGGTGTGGGAAAAAGTTATCCATTGAGTTCTGTGGGAATTCAAGGCCGATTAAGACATAGGCTAAGCTCCGATTCAGCTTTAAAGAGTGGGTTTTTGCAGGGAAAGCTCTGGAGGTGGGTGGGTAGGGGGAAAGGGGCAGGTCACACACAGAGCTTGAGAGCACTCTTTCCTGGAAAGAGTGGACCAAAAGGTAAGTGTGACAGCCCTCCGTCAAAATCTGCTAAGCAGGGAGGGAACGGTGGCACTGTTACGTAACTTTGTTTTCTTGTACATATTGTCATTCTACTCCTACCACTCCTACTCTTGGTATCCAGACTGGTGTGTTACACTTGTTTCTCTCTGCCTTTTGTGATCAATGCCCAGAGCAAAAGTGGGGGGACGGGACGGGGGAGTACCTAAACGGCTAAGTGGCCTTTCTTTGCTAAGGTCATATGCGTTAAGCACACAGATCTCTGGGTATGCAGAAAGGATTAAAATATATTTTGTATGTGTACAAAAGCTGTATGCATTTCCTCAGCTGAGACATAATGTATATGCATGCTGGTGTTTGCGAATATGGATCTGTAAGGCACAACGTGTACCAGTAGAATTTTGCAAAAAGGTTTGAGGATGGAATGGATGGAAATACTGGAAAATCAACTTCTCTTTCGTTTGTCTGCCAGATGCTAAGTTCATGAATCTGTGCTTTCTGTACTGTAGCTGATGACATCATAAATGCTCAGAGCTGTGCTGGGAGCAATACTGAGAAACCGCAGTTCACCTTCATTAGCCCACCAGGAATCCAAGAAACAGAGGAGATAGGGTACAGTATTGTCAACCCTAAACATTCAAAAATGATCAGTTAGGCTCCAGTAAGTCCTCTGGCTCAGAAAAGTGCTTCTGTTTAAGCAATTAAGGTGTTTTCCTGGGCTCATTTTGGAGGAATCATGCCTTCTGTTAAATTACTATAATTATGAGGTGCTAAAAGAAAATGTTTGTAAATGATCCCTGTGTTCAAAAACTGTCTCTCCAACCTTGTACAAAACTTTGTATATGAGCTCTGGAATTTATATTTTGAGGTCACTGGAAGTTCACTAAAGACCGCATTATCAGATATTAACTTCTTTGGATACAATGCAATTTAGACTGATAAAGGAGAGGCTCGTCTGACTGGTTTTGCATGCGGTAGGTTCTTTCTCAACCTTCTTCATAGATTCTTTATATGGTATAATCGCTGGAACTGGGTTGATTCAAAGGACACATTTCTTATAGCTGCAATCTTTGCATTGCTAACCATGTGAATCTGCTAGTCCAGGGTTTCCCAAACTCGGGTCTCCAGCTGTTTTGGGACTACAACTCCCATCATTCTTAGCTAGCAGGACCAGTAATCGGGGATGATCAGAATTGTAGTCCAAAAACAGCTGGAGACCCAAGTCTGGGAAACCCTGGGCTAGTGCAATGGATCAGGATGACCATGCCAACCAAATAGCTAGATCAAGATAGAATATGAGTTTCATGTGTTAACTGCTCTTGGGAGAGCTGATGATGTGAAATTTATTTATTGCATTATATCCCACCTTTTCTCCAAAGAACTCAAGGTGGTGCAGTGGCGTAGCGTGGGGGGTGCAGGGGGGGGGGCCGGCCACACCGGGCGCAACATCTGGGGGTTAGGGTTAGGGTGTGCAAATCCACAGGTTAGGGGGCGCAAATTACTTGCGTTGCCCCGGGTGCTGACAACCCACGCTACGCCACTGAGGTGGTGTACATGGTTCCGCCCCGCCCCCTTCTCATTTAAATCTCCACAACAACCTTGTGAGGTAGGGCAGGCTAAGAGGCTGAGTGTGGATTTGAACCCTCTCAGGCCGTAGTCTGACACTTCAACAACTATTGACAGCTCATTCAGCAGTGCTGCACTTGAAACAGATGTACAAAGACTAGCCACAAATCATCTGTGATGTGAACTCCAACCAGGGCAGCTTCTCACAAGGAATTGTGGGACCTGAAACTGTGCTGGGAGGGTGAGAAATGCCTGCCTGATATCCTTTTACTTCACCAAACATTATAATTCCAGGAAGAGGGGAAATTGTACAGTTAAGATGGTTTGTGATGCAGACAGGAGTCTAGATGAGCCTTCTACAGCCCAGAATCCTTCAGACGTTTTTGATTACAACCTCCACCAGCTCCACCCACCACAGAGATCATAGTTCAAAATGCTCAGTGGGTACCAGGCTGGGGCAACCCAGTCATATGGGCAGGATATTGTTGTTGTTGTTGTTGTTATTATTATTATTATGGACGTCTCTATTTTCATCTGAGAATTGTTGGAATGTTCTTGGTAGTAAATATTTGTGCGTGTGTATAAAAAGCCAATGGCATTTTTGAATTCACACAGTTGCTTTCTGTAGGCCTATATTATAGCTGTCGGTGAAAAACTAAAGAAGTTTGAGTAGGCTTACCAGCTGCTATCAGAAGTAAGTATTTAGTAGCAAGTGTGAACAGAACACTGAAATAAAAGCAGCATACTCTTGCAAAACTGTTGGTTTTATGATGTAATTTACTTACATGTGTCATAGAGGGGCTTTTTTTTTTTGTTCAGTTGCGGGGAATATGAAGGTTTTTGTATACTAAACACACTATTGATGATGATGATAACAACATTTATTGTGACTAAATTACATATATTTATAGAATAGATTTTTTTGTTATTACTCGAAGAATTGGGAAAATTCAACTACTCAGAAACCAATCAAGTGGCATGTGCCAGTTTCGCATCCTGATTGGCTCTTCTTAACCACCAAGGATACCTTTTTTAAAAAACAAAACGAAACAAAACAAAAATCTATTTGCTAATTTCATTTTGCTGATTGCCTCATAAAAATTGAAGCCTTTTCTTGCCCATTTCTAACTTCCTGTTTTCATTAAAATGTTACTGCTTTGAATCTCTACTCAGTCATGAAGCTCACCGGGTCAGTCACAAGGAGAACCCTGTACATCACCTTGAATTCCTTGGAAGATAAAGGTGGTATATTCAGACAGACAGACAGACAGACAGACAGACAGACAGACGATAGATAAAATTGCTGACCAGAACAGTGGTAGATTACGTAATGCAATGAGATGGACTGTGACCTCCAGGGCACACCTCATTTGTTCAACATTCCATTCCAAGAGAGGTGGTTGGTTGCATTATTGAAGTGTAAGTTCAATTGAGGACACTGCTGAATGGGAACAGGACACGGCACTGATATCTTCTTGGCTGGAAATGTCCATTTATGATTTATCTTGCCTACATGGAGAACTACACAGTGGATATAATATGGATAGATATAATAAAAATACAGTCCATTAGATTTATTTTACCCCAGATTTGTTCCTGGGATCAGACTTTCCCACTACTCGTATTGTGCAATGCTGGAAAAGTTTAAGGATATAAAAGTGGGGGTTCTTCTAATCAAGGGGTGTGACATTTAGTCATGTAGCTTAAAAAAATATTACTAGGTGCAATAATTTCATTTGTTATGCTGTATTCATATATTAAAAATATTGCTTGGGTTATGTTGTCTTGGATTGTTTTGTTTTTGTTTTTACTTTATCTAACGTGCAAATGTCAGATCATGGAACCACTGTTTGTCACTTCAGACACTGAGAAGGTTAGACTCATTGGCATCAGGGATCCAGAGCCCCTTCCTTCAAGGCATTAGATGAAGGGCTTGGAACCAGAAGTGGAGGAGCACCTGGAGCCATCCCCAAAAGCTCTTTCCCCAGGCGATGTTGTGGAGTGGGCTGCCCATCTGGCCCAAGGATGTGGTCCATCATCCTGTTCAAAGCACTGCATTATAGAAGATGCAGGTGCTCCCCTGCCCTGTCATAGAAGGAGGCAGCTTGTGCAGGCTGGGCCACTTGAACCGAAGAAGCACCTTCTAGTGCAGGTGGGGCTAACAATTGGGATGCAGCTGCTGTCACAATATAGGACCCAGTCTCAATTTGTTTCCTGTTGAAGCAGTAGCAGAGCTATGTGTTCCCATAGCACAGACCGAACCCTTGCCCTGCCTCCAGCCTGAGTTTCCCCTAGTCTTGCCTCAGACTGAGCAGGATAGCTGGAAGCTCATCAGAGACATGTGGACTTCTCTGAACGCAACACTTTTTAGAGGTCAGACAGTGGAAAGGGTCACACAGACCTAGTGAGGGTGGGATAGTTGTGGTTAGATTTCTCACATCTGGTGCATATAGCAGAAATGCAGCACACTCCCTGTGCATTTGGACAGCGTGGGGAAGGGCTCTCACTGGGTACTGATGTGAATGAAGATAACTCCTCCAATCAGGGTCCTTCCCTCCAGGCACGGAAGAACTCTCCCCTCGTACATCAGTGCCAGGGGACAGCTGTTTCCTACACTGTCTGAATATATGACTAGTGAGACACACATTTTTGCTGTGTGTGCCAGGACATACGGCCATGGTGCACACCACTTGGGGGCAGGGATAGTCTACATCAGACATCCCCAACCTACGGCCCTCCAGATGTTTTGGACTACAACTCCCATGATCCCTAGCTAACAAGACCAGTGGTCGGGGATGATGAGAATTGTAGTCCAAAACATCTGGCGGGCTGAAGGTTGGGGATGTCTGGTCTACATAGCCCAGTGGTCCTCTCATTTAATATTTCACTATATTTGGGGGTGGGGGTTGGAGTGTTTAGTGGTGTCTTGCCAAAGGCAAGGTGGTTCTTTTAGAATGAGATTCAGAAGCAATACAAAATACACAAGTGAGTGAGAAGATTAAAGATTTTATTCCAAAACAGCAAGAAATATATACATACCAAGCAAGCACTTCAACCTCCCACTTGGAAGCCCTCAAGAAGTGGTGAAGCAACTCCCCGAGGTAGCCTCAATTTGCATGGCCCTGCGGCTGATCAGTCTGTGAATGGCCTTCAAAGAAATTCTGCCCAAACCGTCAATTTTATAGCTAGCCTATGTGGCTTCCAAGACTGGCTACTTGCAGATCACCCACTAGCCACCCGCTCCCAATGCCTCACGTTCTCAAAACTGTCCAACATCAAAGAAGGTACCCAGCATTGTCCTCCACAACTGGTTAAGGCAGCTGTGTGTGGGGCTTCATCTCCTCCCAATGCTCTCGGGACATTAAAGACTGTTCTCAAACCATAAAAGAAAAAAAAACTTAACAAGAGCGGGGGAGGGGGGAGGAACAGAGGCAGGAAGTGCTCCGTGTCAGATCACTAACTCCTCAATACATTTTGTCTTCCGGGTGCATTTCCCGTACAAGTGGAAACTTCCCTTCTAGATGGACAACATTCTTCTGCCACTGTAGTCAAGAAGTGGAGGTACAGTGGTACCTCTGGTTACGTACTTAATTCGTTCCAGAGGTCTGTTCTTAGCCTGAAACTGTTCTTAACCTGAAGCACCACGTTAGCTAATGGGGCCTCCTGCTGCTGCCACACCGCCGCACTATTTCTGTTCTCATCCTGAAGCAAAGTTCTTAAACCGAGGTAATATTTCTGGGTTAGCGGAGTCTGTAACTTGAAGTGTATGTAACCTGAAGTGTATGTAACCTGAGGTACCACTGTATAGAAAATGTGTCCAAGATAAATGAATGCTCTTAAAAAACAACAACATTCATTACGGCAAGTACAGGACTAGCAGAAAAATAGGAGCCACTAAAAATACACACAAGCTTAGCCTTATGCCCTGGGGAGGTCACTTTGGTGCTGCTAACGCAGTGGTTTGACTTCACCCCCAGAAGTGCACTCCATTGTCTTTCAAGACAAATGCACACAACAATATTTATTTGTAAACCGCTTTGAGGTTTCTTCCTACAATCAAGCAGTGCATAAATAAATAATACATGGCAGACTGCCTCTTGTTGGAAGGAGATGCTCCTTATGCTGTGAGCCAGGTCATTGTTCTGCCTGTTTTTATTTAATGACGAAGTATGCTATGGGAGGGATATTTTGATGGTAGATGGTGAGGAGGATGCACTTCTAGGCTTCAGGCCTGCTTGTTCCTACGCAAGTCTCTGTTCATAAAACTTAATGCTTTGCTCTGTTGGTTTAACAAAAGCATTGGCTAACAGATCTAAATCACAGGCTCATATCAGTGGCGTGTGGTCATTGGACTAGGGACTAGTCTCCCCTGTTCTACTGCTTCGTTCCCAAAGCATGGGAAGCTTCTGCCCAGCTTAGGGAGGGAGGTGTGAGGTTCTGATGGGTCATGGATCCATCCTGCCATTTTCCCCAAGCCCATCTGGCTTTGGGAAGGAGGCAGGAGGGCTCCAGTGTGATAGGCATTTTATGGTCTTAGATATATGGTAATGTTCATAACTGCACATACATAGATCAACACAGGAAGACCAACCTGGAACCATTTTGATTCCTAAACTGACGAAATCCTTCCTCTGCAAGGTTAAACTGGAAAAGGCTCCCCATTGTCTCTTTCCTCACAAATCCTGTCTCAAGGATATGTCTGTTTGAATAAGGTGTGAGCCTGTGACCTGGCCCAGGAAATAAGTATTTTACCACTACAAAAGAATGGCCAGGCTCCCCAGGCAATCCAATCAAGTAACTTGCCAGACAGGAGATAAACTGTGACAGGAGAAAAACAACATTTAAATTTCTGTGATGTAAGTGGGATGTATCTGAGGGGTGGTCTTAGGTTACACCCCTTCTGTGATGTATGCATAATGTTTCTGGGGGTGGTCTTGATCTAGAGAAGGGGAATTTCAAAAGTCTTTATAAGCCCTTGCACGGCAATTTTGGGGGTCCTCTTCCTCTCCTGCGTGTGAGGGGAGTACCGTGTTGAAACAGATCAATAAAGATCAAGCTTACTAGCTGCTTTGCTTCTCAATATTCTCTGGTTGGCCTCTGTTATTTTCTCCTACCAATAGGGAACCTATGTAAGGACTCTATATGGGCTCTTGGATACCCCATAAGGGAAAAGGGCATAGTTTTATTTACAACACCAGCATCCTGTCGGAGCCCTGGCACCTCCTTCCCAAAGCCCAGGAAGTGTCTGCCCAGTTTAGGAAGGGAGGCACAATGCTCATGTGCATTATGTCAGGGTGTCACAATGTCACAGGCATAACATCGCGCCTCCCCACCCATCCCCCTTACAAGCTGGTGCCTCTGACCCTAACTGTTCCCCTATGAAAAATTTCACTGCACGCCACTGCCCCACATACCCTCCAACATTTCTCCGATGAAAATTAGGACATCCTATTCCATGGGTAGGCAAACTAAGGCCCAGGGCCCGGATCCAGCCCAATCGCCTTCTAAATCTGGCCCGCAGACGGTCCGGGAATCAGCGTGTTTTTACATGAGTAGAATGTGTCCTTTTATTTAAAATGCATCTCTGGGTTATTTGTGGGGCATAGGAATTAGTTCATTTCCCCCCTCCCAAAAAAATATAGTCCAGCCCCCCCACAAGGTCTGAGGGACAGTGGACCAGGCCCCTGCTGAAAAAGTTGGCTGACCCCTGAACCTATTCCATACCCCCCAACATTTCTCCAATGAAAATAGGGACATCCTAAGGAAAAGTGGGACATTCCGGGATCAAATCAGAAACTGAGATGGCTTCTGCAAATCTAGGACTGTCCCTGGAAAATAAGGACACTTGGAGGGTCTGCCCCACCTCAATAGCTAGACATATTTTTTTAAAAAAAATCATTATATTGTGAATAAATGACAATGAAAATTGAAACTGCAAAATGCTTTTTTCCCATTGATAGCACCATAGATCTTTCCAGTCTTTTCTAACACAACCCTATAAAGGTTTACTCTGAAACAATCTGTGGGTCTTACTCTCAGGTAAGTGTACATAGACTAACAGTCTCCGGCAAGGTCTTTTAGCATTTTGTCCTCCTTCTCCTCTTGCTCCTCTCATCTCACTGCCCATAACATTGTTTTATGATCAAAGAAAGGAAGAGGAAAAAGTGGAGCAAGGCTAATAGGCTCTCTCCTGTAGTCTCTGCGGAAACGGTCTCTTCATAAGTGTCTTGAACTTGACCTCTTTTGAAAGGCACAGAGGTCCAACACACATTTTAAAAGTTATATTTAAATTTTAATATATATTTTTTTAAATTCTGCGAAGCCATTTAACAGAGGGCCCTCAAAACACAAAGCATAAATCTTTCAGGATGGTCACAGGACAGAAATGGACGGATGAAGCAAAGAAGTTCAGCAAACGCTCCAAAGAAACTCTCTCTTTCTCTCTCCTTTCTCAATAGATACATTTTTGATAAAGAGTGCTCTCCTGATTTTTAAAAAGCTTTATTATGATTTCATCACCATGGCACCGACTATAGAAATACAATTTAGTAAAGAATGGAGTCTATTTTCTTATGCCCCACCCCTCATTATAAAAGTGTTCTTGGTAGCGAAGCATTGGGGGCGTTAGAAAGATTTACAGTAACAATATAAGTGGCTATAATGAACTTGGGAGCAAGGGAGCATTGTTATGATAGAGGTCTTCAGGCAGTTCTATCAGCATAAATATTTAGGGTACACAATCTTTTTTTCTGTGACCCTGTACACTAATATTAACACAAGCAGTAATTACAGCTACTCGAGGTAAAGCCTACTTTGTTTATTTTTATTTATGAGAATACAATACTTATTAAAGGTGTCAACAACACTAGAGATTAAAGTCATCTGTCCGAGGAAATAAGGTCGTTGTCAGGCACATCGGCAGTTACGTTTCCACAATCCTTCCATTAATATATATTCAGGGTATCTGGGAATACTCTGTATCTTCCATTAATATCAATTTCCCAATTTTATTCAGCCTCCTAATATATATAATTGGGACTTGGCTTTTATTAAATGCCAGGGCTGGTTGGGCTGGTGATAAAACATCTCTCAATCTTGTGGGGAAGTTCAGCATATATATTTTCCCCTCTTAAAACTATTTTGGCCTGAAGAGAGGCAAACCTACATTGAATCTTGCCATATAAACCACATGGCCAATGTAGCTTTGTTTGGTTCGCATCGTATTTTCACTATGATTTGGGGGGTTTTCTGCAGCTACAGTGTTGCCCTGCATGCTACCTCGCACTGAATTTGACAAGCATTGCTTTCTCCATGATAAAGCAAAGTTTTGGGGCCCACGCTTTCTAATGGATTTCTAATGGACTGCAGCAACTGGGCTCCTGCAAAGTAACTCACATCTGATTAGCTCAGCAACATTGACAATTTACAATGAAACACGCCAGAGTGATCCTGAGAGGTTTTGTGAGATTTGAGATGGCAGAAGGATTCTGCATCTTTACTTAGATTTCCTTCAGCATTCATCCAGAATTTGGAATTTGGATAGATTACGACTGAATTCACTGTTGCTCTTTCAATTTTTTAAAAAGGGTTTCTAGCAGTACATATCAGAGCCTACGGCAAAAGCTCACACACCTATTTTATCATGGCTAAACACAACCAATAGGTGCTTCAAGGTGGGTTTTTTTGGAGGGGGATTAAGTACTGAAAATTGGCAACAAGAACTGGCCAAAATGTTCAGTCATTTCAACTCAAAGACAATTGAGAAGTCCTTAAGTTTGAGAAGAATCACATAATTATTATTCTATTTTGTAAAAGCTTGTTGAAAAGAACAATTGACATATATTTTCTTGTGACATAATTTTATTGGTATTTCTACTGGTATTAGATAATAAACCAAAGCTATCAAAATATTGCTATGAGATGTAATTATACTACTCCTACTACTAGGGTTGCCATATTTCAAAAAGTAAAATTCCTGACCCCCGCAAAATTGTTCTTTTTTTTTTTAAAGGAAACCACAAAATATGTTGAGCTATTTTATAGAAACCCACCAATTTTTTTAATTTTTTTTTCCTTGAGAAAGCATTGATCCATGGTATCCTTCTGGAGTAGCTGCCCAGATTAGGGCATTGTGATGGTTCCAGTCCTACTTAGATGGACATTTCCAGAGTGTGATGCTTAGGGAATGTTCTTCAGCTCTGTGGAGCCTTCAATGTGGGTTCAACTGCTGAGTGGGGTTATCCAGAGGCTTGGAGCATGTTGTCTATGGAGATACCGTTAGTGGGTGGTCCCCTAGATTGGATGGTTGGGAGGTTGGCTAATCTTGATGGGGTTCCATTCCCTCTGGAGGAGCTTGGTGGTACTTCTGCATCCTTTGCTGTTGCTGGAGGCTCAGGTGGCCTCAGGGGTGCAGAGTGCCTTCCATCAGCTTTGGCTGGTGGCTCAGCTGCACCCCTATCTGGACAGGGATAGCCTAACTACTGTTGTCTACATTTTGGTAACCTCTAGGTTAGATTACTTCAATGCGTTATACATACGGCTGTCTCTGAATACAGTTCGGAAGCTCCAGCTAGTGCAGAATTGGGTGGCCATTGGGGCAAGATAGTTTGAGCATATTACACCGATCCTGACTCAACTGCACTGGCTGCCAGTTAGTTTCCGGGCATAATTAAAAATGCTGGTTTTGACCTATAAAGCCTTAAACGGTTCAGGACCACAATACCTCAAGAATTGTCTCTCTATGTAAGAACCTACCCAAACCCTGCAATCATCATCTGAGGCCCTTCTTGGTGCGTCTCCTCCATGAGAGGTCCAGAGGGTGGCAACATGAAAATGGGCCTTTTCTGCAGTGACTCCCTGTTTGTGGAAAGCTCTCCTTAGAGAGGATTGGATAGTGCCTTCATTATATATTTTTAGGTGCCAGACGAAAACAGTTCCTCTTCAAACAGGCCTTTGGCTGATTAACATCTGATACCCTTTTAAATGGGACATGGGTGGCACTGTGGGTTAAACCACAGAGTCTGGGACTTGCTGATCAGAAGTTCGGCAGTTCGAATCCCCGCGACGGGGTGAGCTCCCATTGCTCGGTCCCTGCTCCTGCCCACCTAGCAGTTCAAAAGCATGTCAAAGTGCAAGTAGATAAATAGGTACCGCTCCAGCAGGAAGGTAAACAGTGTTTCCGTGCACTGCTCTCATTCGCCAGAAGCGGCTTAGTCCTGCTGGCCACATGACCCGGAAGCTGTATGCCGGCTCCCTTGGTCAATAAAGCGAGATGAGCGCCGCAACCCCAGAGTTGTTCATGACTGGACCTAATGGTCAGGGGTCCCTTTACCTTTACCTTACCCTTTTAAATGTGTTGTGGTAGAGGGGATTATTGGTTTGTTTTGTTCTTATTTTTCTTATGAATGTTGTGGTTTTTATATTGTATTTTTATCTTGTGAACCGCCCTGAGATCTACAGATGAAGGATGGTATAATTAATTAATTAATTAATTAATTAATTTGGGGCATAGAAAACCTATTGATGATGGGAGATGTTTTTCCCCACCCCCACTGGCATGGAAATGTTGCTGGCAGCCTGTAAACTTGCGGGTGGTTAGTAATCTTGGCTTGTATAAATTTGTTTGTTTATGGTGAGTCCCCATTCCCTATTGGATTAATCTTGTGTTGCAAGATATTTCTCTTGGTATTTGAATATTCTCCCCTCTTTTGGTTGTGGAAGCATATTTATTTTTTTCCGAGAGCTAAAATGTGATAGTGAAAGCTTTTCAGATGTTTGGACTCAATTTGAGAACTGGTTGATGATTCACATATGCTGTGGTGAAGTTAATCCTTGTGTTTCGATATTAGAGCAATGTGTTGTTTACTTGAGTCCAGGGTATGTGTATATTTTAATGGCTAAACTTTCGTTCGCTAGACTGAGTTCAAATAACACTCTAAAAACCCACCTGCTGATCTGTCCATTTTCATCATTTAGTGTAATGTCCAGTTTGCTAATACATAAACAGTTTGGATCAGAACATTGTTTGAGGATTTCACAAATAAATGTCCCAATCTGGTGATGAATACCAGACATGCATTCTAGATTTCTGGAAATTAGCGACACCAGATCAACAAATAAAAGAAAACCCAGTTGAACTGTAGGAGCTCAATGGGGCTAAGTTTGTTCAACTCCAAACACTCTGGATTGACGCTGTTGTTAATTCTTAAAGTTATGAAGTCATTAATTCTGAATGTTTACCTTGACTTAATATTCCCTTTGCTGTCTCTACATTTCTGTGTAAGGTAGCAATATATTTTTGCTTATGGGCTTACTTTAAAGCATCTCTCCTCAGGGTTACGGCTATTGTGGCATTATGTTCTGTGATAACACAATTTCTAAAGAGCCGAGAAAAGAAGGTGTGCGCCTAAATTAGCCTAGAGTTCTCTCCTTATGTAATTTACTTCGGCCTCCAATTTGCTTCTTGAACATATAAACACGTCTGACCTGAAAAAGATACCCCTTCCTCCTCCTCCCCAATATCCAGCCCCCTGGATATTGCTGATTCAGTCAAAGAAAGTAAGTATGGCACAACTGTGAACACTTGAATAAAAACATGAATGAAATGTGAATGTAAATAAGCTTCTGTTATCCATTATTCCAGTTTATTATGTGCCACAGAATCACTTATGTACATTTTACGATTGGCCCCAATTACTTATTTCTCCTTGGTGAGCCAATTGTCTAATGGAAACTATCGCAATCAAAGCTAATCTTTATAGGTGTTCTGTCGACATGATACCATCTTTTCATTTAGGTATGCATTTCACTGAGTTTCAGATGATGTCGCTTTAGATATTAGATATTAGACTGTGGACTACAAGGGTTAGAACTGGAATTTTAGGAGGCAAAGGAATGTTACTTGTATTTTATGGTGAGGCATAATGGGTTAGATCCAGACTTTGCCTCTTACTAATGGGAGAGATCCTTCTATCAACGGAAGGCTTCTGATTCATTGGAGGGATCCCAGAGAGGAAACAGAGGGGAAGTAATTTGATCTATCCTTCCCGCTGCTGTTCCATAAGCCCACAAAAACCTGCTCCAAAATGTTGGGAGGCTGTCTGGAACAGCATGGGGGGGGGGGGTTGCCCTAAAAATGCCTCAACCACACTTTCTACTGGTACTGGTAGGAATATTCTAAACTAGACCTCCACTCAGGGGATACTAGCGTTGGCTCTTATTGTTTAATAGATTATTGTATTTTAGTGTTTTGTTGGAAGCCGCCCAGAGTGGCTGGGGGGACCCAGCCAGATGGGTGGGGTATAAATAATAAATTATTATTATTATTATTATTATTATTGCAAATTCTGGATTCAACTATATAATTTTATACAGGACTTTAAAATTTAGTAACATTGATTAACACTATTTTTCTCAGACACATCCTTTCAGATATTTGTATGTAGAATTTTGCAAATTTGGCTCTGGAATAATTCCAGGTCTCAAACTGCTGTGGATTTTCATGCAGGCTGTGCAAAGCAGAACGGATTCCATTCAGTGCCTTGTGGTTATTTACAGAAGTGCAATTCTCATGATACAATACACGGAGTTTGCTTTATCTATAATGAATCCTGATGTTTCACCTTTGATATTGAGGTGTGTAAGAGAATAAAAATAAGCTGTCTTTGAGTTTAAAGGAATGGAGAGGGAAAAAATCAATTGCTATGTCGTTTCCCCCCCTCCAGGCAAAAGAAAAAGCCACTTAAGGTATTCTGCCTGCCCCCCCACCTTGCTTTTGAATGTGTGAAGATGACCTCCCTCTATACAGAAGCTGTTCTGTTTCTACATGAACACAAGCTCTTATACGCATGAGTAGAATTTGGAAAGGGGTTGAAATGGTCAGAAGTAATAATGAGACACATTTTCTTGAGCCACCGAAGTACAAGGTCAGCATTTATAATATAATATAAAGCATAATAATGTGCACATTATTATTACTTCAACTGCCAAGTAAACCCCTCCGGTAGCTCACGTATTCATTTGCTATCGGCCTTAACTGTGCAACAGAGTTCAGCCAGCATGTTGTTGATTTTATATTTTAAAAGGTTTTCACGCTGGAATTTTTTTTTAAAGGGAGCTTTTGTGGGTTTTTTTTTTTGTTTTCATGTTGGGCTGGTCAGCGTTTGTAACGAAAACCTCTAGCTTCAAAACAACACTGGGAGATTTTCAAACGCAGAAATGACAGTAAGGAATCAGTTGGCGTCAGTGAGAGCTCAGGCACGTGGATCTTTTACCAGATATCTGTGGCCGTGTTGGGCAACAACAGAGCATGGATTGTAACCACAATACTTATGGGATGGGAATACCAAAACTATGCTTATCAAGATCATACAGCTGGTACAAAATGTGGCAGCTTAACCGTTCATTGGGACACAATATTGCTACATGTAATGCTGCTGCTACAATAATGCACCCCAGTTGCTAGAAGAGGTTCAAGGTGCTGTTTTTGCAGCATAAAGCCCTATACAGAGGCATACCTAGGCTCTCTTGCGCCCTTGGCAAGGAGCTGTATTGGCACCTATGAAGCCAGGAGAGACTGTGGTCTCAAAAAGATTACTTCTCATTGCCTTAGGCGCTTTGCCAGAGAGTTCCTCTGCTGTCATTGGGACTGGGCTGGGTCTGGTCTGCCTCCCCTCTTAATTAAAAGTGGTCAGTTCCCCAAAAGTGTGTTGGAATATCAAGCTTTCCACCTGCGGGAGGAAGGACAATAAGGGACAATAAGGAGTAATTTGGCATGACGTTTCCTGCTTGGTGTATTCTTATTTACCAGCTGTAAACAGCACTGGAAGTTAATAACTAGTAGTTTCATAAATGGAAAATATAAATTATTGTGACATTGAATAGTAGTTTTAATCTGCGGGCAATCAGGGTTCTTCAAATAATCTTTGCTTTGCCATTTTTGTTTAGCAGATTGGACTGGGCTTTATTTATTTATTTATTGCACATAAAAATTCTCCTTTCACAAAATAAGTGTTAGTAAATTCATCTATAGTGGGTCCATGAATAGAATCCTTCTAAGTGTTAGTTTACGATCCTTCTGACTTTTGGGGTTTCAAGCAGCAGGTGTCAGAAAAGTGGCTGTGGTGGCCAATCATTCATAGCGACATCACATTTTGATCCTTCAGTGTTGGCACTTCCCATCCACAGCCACTTCACAAAGAAAGCCTTTTGGTCAAAGAGCTATTGCTGATAACTATAATCTGTGGCAACCTTCCCCAACCTTTGGACTACAGCTTCAATCATACCTGACCATTTGCCATGCTGGCTTTGGCTGATGAGAGCTGGAATATCAGCAACATCTGCAGGGCAGCTGGTTGAGGGGAAGGCTGGTCCACAAAATACAAAATTGATGTCCCTACAGGTGCCATTATACTGGAAAGTAAACAGGGAAAGTGGGACGCGGATGGCACTGTGGGTTAAACCACAGAGCCTAGGACTTGCCGATCGGAAGGTCGGTGGTTTGAATCCCCGCGATGGGGTGAGCTCCCGTTGTTCGGTCCCTGCTCCTGCCAACCTAGCAGTTCGAAAGCACGTCAAAGTGCAAGTAGATAAATAGGTACCGCTCTGGCAGGAAGGTAAACGGTGTTTTCATGCACTGCTCTGCTTCGCCAGAAGCGGCTTAGTCCTGCTGGCCACATGACCCAGAAGCTGTATGCCGGCTCCCTTGGCCAATAAAGCGAGATGAGCGCCACAACTCCAGAGTCGGTCACGACTGGACCTAATGGTCAGGGGTCCCTTTACCTAAACAGCGACAAAGGAGTCCCCTCTGAGCCACAGTGTATTCAGTGAGGACTGCACAGTGAAAGTGCTTCCATGTGTTTCACCAGGCTCAAGGAATTTATCCGAACATGGGGGAACAGTGGAAGGGTACTCTTTGCAAGCACAAGCTCCACAGCTGTTAAAACTACAACATCTCTTTTGGACAAATTTGTGGAGGGCAAAGCTATCAGTGGCCACCAGCCATGTTGGTTATGCATTGCCTCCAGTTAGAGGCAGATGTGCTTCTGAATACTTACTGCTGGAATCCACAGGAGGGGAGAATGGTCTTGTGGTTGGGTCCCTGCTTGGGGATTTCCCACAGGGATCTGGCTGGCCACTGTGAAAACAGGATGCTGGACTTGATGGGCCATTGGCCTGATCCAGCAGGATATTTTTATGTTCTTGTGTATTCAGTGACAAATGTGGATACAGTGGTACCTTGGTTCTCAAACTTAATCTGTTCCGGAAGTCCGTTCCAAAACCAAAGCGTTTCAAAACTAAGGCGTGTTTTCCCACAGAAAGTAATGCAAAATGGATTAATCCATTCCAGACTTTTAAAAACAACCCCTAAAACAGCAGTGTAACATGAATTTTACTTTCTAACGAGATAATTGATCCATAAAATGAAAGCAATGAACAATGCACTGCAGTCACACAATCTATCAATCAGTAGCTGAACTGGGTTCCACACAGTCACACACACACACAAAAAAGAGCCACAAAAACAGAAATGGAAAATAAATAGTAAAAATAGGCAGACCTCGGCATAACACTCAAAACAGAAATGCAGCACTCAAATCGGAAGCATAACACTCAAAACAGAGCACGTTTGGCTTCCGAAAAATTCGCAAACAGGGAACACTTACCTCCGGGTTTGCAGTGTTTGGGTTCCAATTTGTTTGAGTATCAAGGCATTTGAGAACCAAGGTACCACTGTATAGTGAAGTCCCCTCCTCCATTTTTTAAAAAAGAATGTTGAATAGATCATACTTTGAGACTGGTTATTATTACTATTGTTATGAGTGTACCATTGATAACAACCCAAGGGAGAAATGGGAACCCAGAGAAGGGGCTGGCCACTGATGTAAGAACAGTTATGCACAAGAAGATAGAGATGGTGCCAAATTTCATAATTGTGTATCTCATAGCCTACCTGAGAAGGGGGAGGGGAAATATTCTGTTCATATACTGGTACAGTTTGTACGAACTTAGAAGTATAGGCTTGTGTCCATGGAACCTCTAGGTATAATTTTAACAGCACCTGCTACAAAACCTTCTGTTGCCAAAGGGGGGAATTTATATTAAATCGCTTTGTGAACATGCAATTGCCCAGACAGACACATACTGTGGCCCTGTGAGAGTGGTGAAATAATGAAAACAGGACACAGGTGTGGGGTGAAATCAGGTGAACTCTTTCTTGACTACAGTGCGTTTGGCAGGGCAGTGAGGCAGCGATCAATGCCTCATTGGTGCAAGCCAAGCATTCAGGGACAACCACAGTGGGGATTCCAGTCAGACAGAGGCCCAAACTCAAGCTTAGGGTGTGCCTTGGCCAATCCAGTCCATAAACTGTGGCTTTCCTGGACTGGCCACTGCAGCTATTATGAAACATGGATTGATCCAAGATCCAAATATCTTCTCAGCTAATAATGTCTTTTATCTGAGGATCTTGGTTTCTGCCTGCTGATCACAAGTTGGTAAGAGAGGAGCAGAGAGTCCTTGTATTTATAGGATTATTATTGCAGCAAGAGCCACCAGCATCAACGAACTGTTTTGCAAATGTAAGAACAACCTGCCCACACCCTCAGCTGCTGGAATCCTCCTTGCTCTGCCACATCCTTCTGCTCAAACAAATGTTGTTGTTGTTTAGTCGTTCAGTCTTGTCCGACTCTTCGTGACCCCATGGACCAGAGCACGCCAGGCACTCCTGTCTTCCACTGCTACCCGCAGTTTGGTCAGATTCATGTTTGTAGCTTCGAGAACACTGTCTAACCATCTCATCCTCTGTCGTCCCCTTCTCCTTGTGCCCTCCATCTTTCCCAACATCAGGGTCTTTTCCAGGGAGTCTTCTCTTCTCATGAGGTGGCCAAAGTATTGGAGCCTCAGCTTCACGATCTGTCCTTCCAGGGTTGATTTCCTTAAGAATGGATGCGTTTGATCTTCTTGCAGTCCATGGGACTCTCAAGAGTCTCCTCCAGCACCATAATTCAAAAGCATCAATTCTTCGGCGATCAGCCTTCTTTATAGTCCAGCTCTCACTTCCATACATCACTACTGGGAAAACCATAGCTTTTACTATACGGACCTTTGTTGGCAAGGTGATGTCTCTACTTTTTAAAATGCTGTCTAGGTTTGCCATTGCTTGCTCAAACAAATATGGAAGAGTAAACTACTATGGGCTCGTCCAGGCTTCCTGTTGTGCTGCACTTCCAGGCCCAGGGTGGTAAAACACAGGTTTTCCCAGAGAAAGTGCTAGAAACATAACAAAAAGGTCAGCCTGGATGAGCCTTCTGTGCATACCTGCTTCCATGCATGGGGTTGGCCTTGCTCTATCCATAGTGGTGTTGATTTGGAGGTTAGAAGCAGCAGTTTTATTCATTTCACTCTGTAGAAAATGGCAAAGTGTTCTATCCCCCATCCAGAGTTCATCATCCATAGTAAGTATGTGTGGCCTAAGTGGCTGACACTGTATTTCATTCTGATATTTTCAAAGTAAATTCTGTTAATATATTTGTTGAATTTTTTTAAAAAAGTTACTTGATGGCAGGAAAAATATGGTTGGTGCAACTTAGTTTGGCGAGTAATACTGCTTGCAATTTTATTCTTCAGGCATCCTAATCTCCTTTCATTTAAAGGCATCTCTCTAAAACCAATCCATTTGCACAGTAAGTAGCGTAATATGCATTCTTTTGAAAGTGGCAGAATTGCAATAGACTTCATATTATGCAAACACTTTAGCAACAGACATGCCATTGCCCAAGTGTATTTTATGGAAGGGGTAGTCACATGACCTTTTATTTATTCTCCTGGATAGCATTGGGAACTGACTTTGACAGCTATCCATTGCAAAGCATTTAAATAGATATTTATGTCTAAGTAATCTGCTTCCTTCACAATGTTGCTTTTCTCTCATATCTGATGTGCATGCTGTCATTTCTTTCTTTTTAGTTGTCTTTAAGTTATATTTTTAACTATGTACAGATAATTCCAGCAAGTGGTAATAATGCATAATCATAACAACAATATCTTTGGGAAGTCTTTTCTGCATCTCAGCTATTTCCATATTTAAGCTATCCCCCCTCAGTCCTGGGTTTCCTCTCCCTCTAACACATCCTAACTATATTTTTCATTTCAAATCATTAAATTAAACATGGCAACAATCGCACAATTACCAGTTGTGTGTTTTTGTTTAAAATAAAACCAAATGAATGCAGGAACCTGATCTAGGTCAGGACTCTAGTGGAGAGGATGGAAACTTTAACATAATGACAGTCAACCCTTTTGGACCAGTAGACACATTTCAAATTTTGAGAGTTATGGGCGCCAGCCACAAAATGGCCACCACGCGGGGGGCATGTCATTAATGCTTTCCCTACTCTGGTGATCCCAGTCTGGATTGCTGAATATGCCCCCCTCTCTGGTGCCTGCTATTTGTGTTTGAAGGAAAGCTTCCATGGATAGGAATGACAGCTTTCCTTCCATTGCATATAGCAAGTACAGGGCCTAATCTGGATCAGGACTCAAGCAGGGCATGGGATAGTGGGAAATCTTTGAGCCCTCCTAGCTCCCCATCACGATCCTTATATAGATTGGCCCACCTGTATCTGCAATTAGCTTTTTTAAGAAACCCAACGTAGTCATAAATGGTGACTCATCCAATCTATCTATATAATTTATTTAGATATGGTTGATAAACCTGGAATAATTGCAAGCCTGCCTGCCATAAAATCACTTGCTGAAGAAATCTGGCATCAGTAAATGGATACTCCAAGCCAGCTGGGATGATCACTTACAACACAATTAGTAAGTTAAATTTGAGGAATGCCTATAATTCTAGAAACTTAGGGTTGTGTGGTCCTAGCAATTCTCAGTTCCCAATATTCTTGTCAGGAAGCCATGACTGGCTAAGGTGATGTGATACTGCTGTAAAGGTATTGGGAAGATGTGGCCTATGTATTTTTTAAGATTGCATCCTTAAATGCACCGTGGGTACTTTACTGTTGTCTTATCTGCAAGTGTTTTGGCTCATTTGATTGAATCATTTTCTGGAGCTATATATTTCACAAAACTTTTCTACAGTAAACTTGCTGTTCATTTGTAGTGCCCATTGTATTCTAGATTTATATAACCAACTGCTGGAAGCTGAGGGATTGACAGTTCTGCTTCAAACCTATCGAGATTCCAAGTTTCTGATTCTGTAGTAGTATTTTACTGATTGATTGATTTCTTAAATGACTGATTGATTTCTTAAATTTGTATCCCACCCTTCCTCCCAAAGGAGCCCAGCATGACAAACAGCAAAATGTTATAACAATACACTTTAAAATCAAATAAAACACATTTTAAAAATTTCAAAACAATTTAAAATCACATAAAGCATTGAAAAACATCTAAAAATATTTGAAAGCAATCACATACACTCACAGCTATCAATTCCATTGTTGCCATGGCCAGTATCTCAGGAATGTTTTTTTTTTTAAGAATAATTTTTTATTAACCGACCAATCACATCAAATCAAACTAAATTACATAAATTCCAAATTACACAGCCGAATTTTAAATTTTTGTTGGGGGTACCCATATTTCAAGTTCCGAAGGGGATCCAATCAACTTCTTGCTTCTTACTGCTGTTTTAATGTCCACAAATCTAACCTTATGATGTTCACAGTACTATCCAGTCCGTTCTTATTGTTTTTCCACATCTCTTGTTGTTATTTTCATATATTTTTCCTTTCTCTTTGTGACCTCTGATAATCTCCGCAAGCTGGTTAGAACAGTTTGTAATCCTGCGTGGATATTTTTTTTTTATCCAGTAGCCATATCCAGACGTTTTCCATATAACATCACTTCTATACATCAAAACAGTCTTAGCGTCATTAATCTTCACCAATCTGCCTCCTTTCTCAAAACCTCTGAGGAGATTCACTAGGAATGCAGTCTGAAAACAAATCCGTTCTTCCTCCCGTCTATAAATCCTTTGGCAAGATGGCGACTCTGAATTAATTGCTGCGCCATTCCCAAAAGCTCTTATTGCTTCTCGATCTCCATAAAGCATACTTTTTGGTTAAAGTTTATCTCCACACAGACCTTAATCATCCTGCTTGGGTCAGTTCAACCGACGATTCTAATGAGGAGGGGTTCTTGTAAATCACATGAAAGGAAAGTAAAAAAGCCCCCGCCCATTCAGTCCCGTTGTCAACATACCCAGCCTTTGGTGTATCTTCATCGTAAAATATTCCTGTTTCTCCAACCCGTCGTCTTCTTTCGCAGAGGTCACTTAAATTAGCAGACTTCACTCCCCTTCTTCACTTGAAATATGTGCATTTGCTTCTTTTATAATTAATTATTCCAAATTTCTGCAACTAGTGCGCGATCAGAGACAGCGTCCAGGAGAGCCGAGGTCCACACAGGGGCATTCTGCCTAGGGCCCTCCCCCCCTTCTTTCAAATTAGGGGGTGATTTATGGGCACAGCAGGCAAGGGCAGTGTTCCCCATTTCCCTGGGTCAACAAGGGAGGCTGCCTACTCCCATAACAGCCTCTTAATTACCCCGTGTGGGTCGGAGAGATGGTATTGTCGGCCATCTTCCAATGCGCCCCCTAGTGGCCCCCCGTATCTCAGGAATGTTTTTAATATCTCCTGAATATCAGTAATGAGGGAGATAGACACAGCTCACCGGGGAGGGCATTCCACAAAATGGTGAGCGTTTTGGGTGAGCGCCAGGGCCGGCACCACCAGCAGGACCTCCGCTGCCTATTGGAGGATCAAGATGGTTGATATCTCATTTACACTCTTGGTTCTCAAGCTCTTTAGGGCTTTGTGTACTAGTACTAACACCTTGCATTGGGTTTGGTAGCTCACTGGGAGCCAGTGCAGGGCTCTCAGTACAGTGGTACCTCAGGTTACATATGCTTCAGGTTACATACGCTTCAGGTTACAGACTCCGCTAACCCAGAAATAACCCAGAACTTTGCTTCAGGATGAGAACAGAAATTGGGCCCTGGTGACGCGGCAGCAGCAGGAGGCCCCATTAGCTAAAGTGGTGCTTCAGGTTAAGAACAGTTTCAGGTTAGGTACGGACCTCCGGAACGAATTAAGTACTTAACCTGAGTTTCATTCTTACTTCATACTTTCATACTTAACTGTATTTCATTCCAGTTATAAATATATCCAAGATATCAGAAAACGCAGGGGTAAATAAGAACTATTAAAACTCTAGAAATAAAAATATTTTTTAAAAAACTCTTTGATAATCTGAATATGCTGTGGGTTTTAGGTATAGGGACAGGCTTTGGCCAGTGTCCTTGATCATACCAAACATAGCAACGTTTGCTCAAGTGATCACTGCCCCAAGCAGGGGTGCTGCCTCCAGAACTTCTGCCACCTGAGGCGGCTGCTTCATCCCACTTCATGCCTCTGTTCCCAAACACTCCCAGTTAAAGTATGGTGAATTGCCATCACTAATCACATGGCCTACCAAAAGTCTAATAAAAGATTAACACCTAGCAGCTGAAAGACTTGCACCTGCAACAACAGGGTAACAGAGATAAATGCCAGAAATTTGGAGCTGCCATTAGTGACTTCCCATTTATGCTTGAAGATGTACAAATTTCAACAAGATTTTTATTTATTAACTTGTGCATTCATATTTGGGGCAATATAAACATCTCACTTTAATTTTCCCTTTTAAAAACATAGTCAATTTTTGTTTTGTTTTGTTAGTATGAATCCTATTATATTGTATCCAAAGATTCTACTCCCTGTTTAGAAGCTGGTTAGTTTGCAGCCATTAAAGGAATTATAAAGTCTCATCTTGCTTTGCCACCTATTAAAATAATTTTTATGGCTTTCATTTAAATGTCAACAAGTTTGTTATTTTTATTAAAGAAGGTAGAAATATTTTATAGTTCAGCTATAAGAAAATGAATATTCAGAAATAAATCCTACTTCCCCAGAATATTAATTTTCATGCAGTATGATTAGAAGGCTAGCAATAATCTCCCGAGTTTGAGGTAAAATTTGGAAATCTCTTTAAGAAAATGGGGTAAAAATCTACGAAATGCAGGGAATTCTTGTATTTGTACATTGATTCTATAGAAATATACGCAGGGGAAGGTTTGGGCTGCCACCATGCAAAGCTATCTGTGCAGGGAAGATATTAAAGCGAAATCTCAAAGTTTCTGAGATTTCGATGGCATGTCCTCACACGGCTCACAGTCATTCTGACTTTCAGTTTAAAATGTGACTTGCCTATTTAGCTGAGCAAGCGGCAGCAATAGAACTTCAAAGCCATCTCCAGTTGTGGTTGCAGTTCTTCTCGCCATGTGTACATAACTTGGCAGGATTGCTGCTTTTGACAGCCAAGATGAGGCATGTGAAAGAATTCCAATTGCCTCCACATTGCCAAAAAAAATGGGGGTGGGGGTGAGAAAAAGACCAGAGTTATAGAAGAATGGTCTGGCCTTATTTCAAGCACAGAACAAGAGGATATATATTGGCTATATGTTCTAGGGGTGCACAAACTATAAGATTTGGTCTGGAATCCATTTGACAACTTCAGAAGACAGCTCAATTTGGTTTGAAGCACTTTGGAGGCGGCTGCCCAAGTTGGTTCAGGTCTGACTCCAAGACCTGATTAGGAAGAATGAAGCTTTGTGCTTCCTCCACTTACTGTTATGGGTTGCTTTTTTAAAAAAAGCTTTCTTATTTTGACATAATGGTAAGAAATATGCAGACACGATAGTTGTTCCTATGTGTATAAAGCTGGCCAAATTGCACACTAACAGGTCTAGAAGGTTTAGAGAATTTTTTTTAAAAAAATAAAAATAAACTTTATAATGGGCAGAAGTTGATGAAATTCTACTTCTGGGAGGATGAACCCTGAACACAATTCAGAAGGATAGCTGCAGTTGTTTTCCTGTAGAAACATCACAGAGGTACCCCAGGTAAGAATCCTTAAGATACATAAAGACCAGTGGACAAAATTGGGAGAAGTTATTAAGAATGAATCAACTCCCTTGGACGTATTAGTTCTACTCAGTGCTCACCATGAAGTTGTTACGGTAGGTGCCACACTTTTAATAGTTTTTTTGGGGGAAAGGTGCTGGTACCTTCAGTAGACAACTGAAAGCAGCCCTTTTAAAGGTTTAATATTTCATTATGTTTTTATATATGTTGGAAGCTGCCCAGAGTGGCTGGGGCAACCCAGTCAGATGGGAGAGGTACAAATAAATAATAATACAGTCATACCTTGGGTTACAGCCCTTTTTTCGGGTTATGGACCGCTGAAACCCGGAAGTACTGGAACGGGTTACTTCCGGGTTTCGGTGGTCGCGCATGCGCAGAAGTGCTAAATCGCACTTTGCGCATGTGCAGAAGCGCCAAATCACAACCCGCACATGCGCAGACACGCAGCTGTGGGTTGCGAACACTGTAGGTTGCAGTGGCGTAGCGTGGGGGGTGCAGGGGGGCCCGGCCGCACCGGGTGCAACATCCGGGGGTTAGGGTTAGGGGGCACAAATCCACGGGTTAGGGGGTGCAAATTACTTGCCTTGCCCCAGGTGCTGACAACCCACGCTACGCCACTGGTGGGTTGCGAACGTGCATCACACATGGGTCACGTTCGCAACCCCAGTGTCCACTGTAGTAGTTGTTGTTGTTACTGTATACCCAGAAGAAAAGCACTGGTCCACCACTTGCATTATTTCATTTCTAGAAATATTAAAGACATTTTCACTTTCTCACCTCATAAATTAGTCATTTTTTGTTATGACTTTATCAAGCAGCACTGGTTCTTTTGATATAATTCATTAACTGTTGATGATTTTGGAAAAGGACACTTACAACAGGCTTCATTCTGCATTTCTTTAAATAAAATAGTTAATGCAAACTACACCTTGGATAATGTCTAATTTCAGGTATCTCAGGTGATGAAACCAATTGAATCCAGCACAGATGCTGCCTGAGATTTTAAACAGGCAGCACGGTGGATGCCCGGTGTAGTACCTTCCGTGCGTCCATCGCACCTCTTTAAAAAGAAAAGGGAACAGCAACTGTTACAGCTCGAAGGAGGTTTGCAGAAAGGTTTACACCAAAAGACGTGTTTTTCCTTTCCTTGACATGCTAATTTTCTTTTCACATATATAAACAGTGACTGGTATACGCTTTGGCAGGATTGTGCTTCTGGGCTTATTTGCATTGTTAATGCAACTTAAGTGAAGTTTTCCCAAGAAGTTCAGATGCATTTGCAGTTACACACCATTAATGAAAAGGCTGAAGCAGTTTCAGTACTCTAAGATTTCTTTTCCCCCATCACTAACAGGAATAACAATACAATTTCCATTGAATAAAAGAAAGTCTGTAGATACAAAGCCTTCAATAATATCATACGACTCATTCTGCCATTTGATCACATCTACATTAGCTTAGATATTAAATAAACAGTGCAAAACCTAGCATCTGTACATGGTAAACATCTTGTTGTTTTTTAAGGTAAAACATAATATTGGGGGTGGCTCATTACAGATGTGATATTAAAATGTATTTTGGATATTTCTTGGTCTGGAAAACAGTTGTGTGTGTGGTTCAACAGGTATTCAAACTTCAGACAAAGGGTTATGTTGGAGACATACATACCCATTTACACTTTGATATTTCAGTTCTCAACGGAGATAACACATTATAGCCTATTTCACTTCATTCCTGGCATTCTTGAAAATGTTCTGCATCCCAGGGACGGGAAACTAACCAGAGCCACTATAAGTGGTTTGCATTGTCTCCTGTCCCATCCTTGGCTTGAATATACTTTGGGAATGCAGTTGTGAGAAACGCTGTTTCTTGGTGAGTAAGAAAAATGTTTTTAAGATAAGCAGTTCAAGACACTTTATTTGTGTGTTCAGACCCAGAAACCTCCCTCCTAAATAAATTCACACATGACTCAAATTTTGGTTTTGGCAGAATTTAGGCCACAACTTTATTGATTACAGAAAGTGACTGGTTGCATAGGCTCTGGTTCGACTAACTCCCCGCCATGCGGGAAGCAATGACCCAGCGTTCCAGCATAGGTCAGCCAAGGGTGAACACCTGGATAAGCGGAAAGCCGGGAACGGGCTAACTCCGCCACCCAAATGTCTCCCTGGACTCAGGCACGGGCACAACTTCCTCTCAGGGGTTGACCAAACCATTGAGTCCCTTGATTCCTTTAACAGAATACCCTTCACATAGGGATGGCAAGAGCGTTCTCTCATCCCTATCACCTGAACCGGAGCCTATCTGCAACATTACAAGTTGTGACTATTTGCTACACAGCAGGCGAAACCCAAATGGCAACAGCCAATCAGCCAAGTGGGGAAAACTCTTGCCGTGCCCCTGTCCCAACGACAGACAACACACAATGGCATAGCAAGGTCAAGCGCAAAGCCCTAAAAGTAGGGAGAGGTGGACGGGTGTTCTGAAAGCATGCGCCAAAAGAGGAAGCTCTGGGTCACGTGCATGGGTATAAATAGGTCCCTTGAACTGTTTGGACTGCGTCCCATTGGCCAGATTGCACCCAGCTTCGAGGGACCTACCAGTTGGGTGTTGTGGCTGACCAATCGTACCCACCCACAACACAGAGTGTCGGTTTTCCAGGTCTTACTGCAATACGTGCCCTCTTTAAGGGAGGACCCGATTTCACAGGGAATATTTCACACTCTGTCTCTCTCATGTCAACTTACACCTTCTTCTAAAGTTACCCTGTAGATGAATATGTATAGCATCAAATATACATGTATCCTGGGTTCTTAAATTTTTACACATTGTTGGCATTGTTATTTGCTTAGAAAAAAAATAAACCAAACATTTTAGCTCTGAGAATATGCACCACAGAAAAAGAATAAATTGCATATGATGAGTTGGAACTTCTCTCTGACATTAGTAATAGCAGTTAATAGTGCAGAAAGTGGAACAAAAAAGAAAAAGCAGAAAAATTAAAATAAAACCCTTTTGTATTTGCACCCTGTATACAGTATAATATGTATTCTTTAGTGAGTAAACTAGAGAGGCTTTTCCAGGCTAAATACATAACTTAACTTCTTTTTCTTTGGAAAAGTAACGCTGTAGAAAATTGGCTTAGGAATAAATAAGTAATGGATAGTCTTTTTGTAAGTGACCCTTGCTGCATCATATGCTTCTTCCAAAATATTTCATGCAGGCAGATATTTGAAAACAAAATAAAAATTAGACTATGGGCATAGATGGATTAGTTTCCAGATCATATATCACACTCTCCAAGTGTTCCTATTTTCCAGGGACACTCCCAGATTTACAGAAGTCATTCCGGTTTCTGATTTGTTCCTGGAATGTCCCACTTTCCCTCAGGATGTCCCTATTTTCATTGGAGAAAAGTTGGAGGGAATGGTAGGATGTCTCTATTTTCATCAGGGAAATGTTGGAGGGTATGGACTTATGCAACCCCCAAGTGAAGACGATAAGTAACAATACAACCTTTAGAAGGCATCTGAAGGCAGCTCTGTATAGAGACTTTTTTTAATGTTAAATGTTTATAGTGGTAACTGGTTGCTAATGGGATCTGTTCCAGAGGCCTGTTCGCAACCTGAAAAGAACGCAACCGGCGTCTGCATGTCTGCACACACGCGGGTCACAATTCACTGCTTCTGCGCATGCGCGTGATGTCATTTTTCGTGTTTGCGCATGTGCGAGCGGCCAAACCTGGAAGTAACCCTTTCCGGTACTTCCAGGTCACCACGGGACGCAACCTGAAAATGCGCAACCTGAAGAAAATGTAACATGAGGTATGACTGTATTATGTTTTTATATATGTTGGAAGCCACCCAGAGTGGCTGGGGCAACCCAGTCAGATGGGCGGGGTATAAATAATAAAATTATAATTGTAATTATAATTATTATAATTATGGAATAGGGTGTCCCTTTTTTCATTAGAGAAATGTTGGGTTGTATGATATCATAGTTTTATATACTTATGCAAGATCTGCAAGGGACCATACTGTACCGATGTCTCTCACTGTGAGTACCCACGTGGGCAACTGAGCTCCAGGCGTAGCCCACAGATGATTCAACAACCATCTCCCTACTATCAGGCTTTGGAGAAACGGCTTCCTTCCCCTCTTTGGTGGTGTATCAGCAGAACAAAGCAATTAGAGTCCCTTACCAGTTTAAGAGTGTTTAATGACCAGAGCAAAAGAACAATGCAGCCATTCTCGGAGTAAAGGTGCTCCCAGTTAAGCTTCCCTCCTACTTCCCCCTGAATTATCTTCGTCACTTCCCCCTTCTTGCAACCTGATCTCGCAACCACTGAGCCTTCTGTGTAGCAACCTAATCAGCTCTCCTTGCCCTTGGAGATATAGGCTGGACACTTTCTAGTGAAGGGGAGTCAGTTATCTCTCTTGCTTCCTGTTCTTCTCCTAGCTGTTCACCACTCAGTTCTGCCCAGCTGTTGTTTTCCGAACTATGTCCCTCTGCAAACCAATTCTCTGAATCTATACTGCTCCACTGTTCCTGGGCAGCTTCAGGATCCTGGTCAGGAGCAGGAAAAGGGGGAGGCTCCTACCATTCCTCATCAGAGCTGTAATCCTCCGTCTGGTCTCTGACTCAGAGAAGGTATAATGGTTCCTGGTCTGGAACAGTCACCCAGATTTGGTACTCTAGCAATATTGCTTCGGCTTTGCAGTTTCTTTCAAGGCCTCAGGTATGTCTGAGGTTTGCAGGGCACAGAAGCAGCAGGGCATAGAACCAGCCCTGCATAGCAGATTTGTAGGCTGCACACTTCATAAAGAATTACAGATCTATGTTCTGAAACCAGATTTGCAAATCATATACACAAAAGGGTACATTTACTCAGGGCTTATCCACACTTACCTTTCTTTCCTCTGCTATTTCCAGAAATGGTGGAAAACCAAATAAGTCTTTTTAAACAACACAACACAACACAAAACAAAACAACACCATACCACACCACACAACAACACAACACAACACAACACAACACCAAGCCACATTTCTTTTTTGACATTTGCTGCTCTAAGCTGAAAAACTGTACATATTCCAATGTGCATCAAAACAAGTTGTAAAACACCACAACATTAAGAAGTGTTTAAATCTGAGGCCTCCTTTCAGCCTGAGATCTAGGTCAGATGCCCTCCTTTCCCCCTTCTCCATTGACCCTGTTTACAGATTGTAAGATTTTACAGTCTCTAAAAAGTTTGCGGGGGAGGCGTTTTCCCCTCTTCTTTAATGCCCCCCTTTTACTGCCATACAAACTTACAAGCCTTTTTTCTTGTGAAATTGCATCTGCATCTTCCTAGAGGTTTTATCCAAAGATTATTGCTGTGGCAATTTTAGTAAACATAAAGAATGTGGACCTTAAAAAATCAAGGTATGAATTAAAAGACAAGCCACCATTAGATAACTGACTGTGGATTCAGTTCCTCTAAAACAATCACTTCTCTAATTTGAAGGAGTCACTGATTATCCTGTGTTTCCTAATCATCTTCCTTTCTATCACATACTTTCCCAGTTTTGAGTACAGGCAATTTGTACTGCCGATTGAGGTGCAGTTCAGGTTCGACACACTGAAGTATGGCATCACTCTCTAGCAACTACAGATGCATCTGTGGATGAAACAGTATTTACTCAGACTGAAATAATTCCTTATGATCTGGTTAGATAACTTTTTACAATGCTCTGAAATTTGGCAAGGTAAAGGGAAATGGTGGCACACAAAATTGTTAACAGGTTTCGGTGTGCGGAATCAAGCAAGGAAACACATATTCTGGAAGATACGTTGTTAGGAGATACCCTATTCATCCCACGGAGCTACAATTTATAAAGATCGGTTTTTAAACTACTCTGAGAATTGTAGCTCTGTGAGGGGAATAGGGCCTCTCATAACACCTCTCAGCACTGTTAGCGAACTAAAATTCACACAGTTCTATAGGGGAAGCCCTGACTGTTCAAAGTGGTATCATATCATAGTGTTTCAAATTTATGGTGTGATTGTGGCCTGCGTCCTACTAAGGAGCCGCATTGAAACTAATGGACTTACTTTAGTCACACTCTTTGATTGTG
The DNA here is from genome assembly GCF_965153285.1 of Podarcis tiliguerta. Taxonomy (NCBI): domain Eukaryota; kingdom Metazoa; phylum Chordata; class Lepidosauria; order Squamata; family Lacertidae; genus Podarcis; species Podarcis tiliguerta. The sequence goes on along the minus strand of NC_139545.1, from coordinate 21,513,616 downwards.
ATGTGTCTATGTGAATACAACCCAGATTTTCTTTTCCCGCCTTTTTGCCTTCAACCCTAGCATAGAAGAAAGAATCCAAATAGCATAACATTGATGCAGATAGTACTAAGGGTCTTGGGAGATTCCTGGTGGTACTCTTATATCAGTGCTAGGTTCATAGCCTGGAGTGAATGAGGACTAAAGAACCATCAGGATGAGAGGATAATCTCTGGAGCAAGACTAGAATAAGACGCACCAGGGCTAAGGCAGAACATGTTGTGCATGCAAAGTTCTGTTGAGACGGAAAGCCATCTTTTACTCTCTCTGGCCCAGGAGGAGTCAGTGGCATCCATACCCTCCAACATTCCTCAGATGAAAAAAATAGGGATATTTCTCACTCCCTCACCCAACTGACCCTCCTTGACCCCCCATTTCCCCCCTCCCCCGAGCATTTCCTATCAGAAGGGCAAGTGCCGCCACCACTACACCAATGGGATACAGCACACACGGCCTCCACCATCCTGAGAAAACCCTTAATCCGGATTTTATTTTATTCTTCGGTAGATTTACAAAAAGAAAAAACACACACCGGTCAATAAACTTTAGGAAGGGGCAAGATTAGACGCAGACATGGAAAGCATTTATTAAAATAATAAAAAAACAAGACTCCTTGCACTTTGCTCTTCTCCTCCTTTCCTCCCGCCTGGAGAACACACGTCCGTTGGCAGCAAGCGACCAAAATTCTGGGATCAAATAAAAAGCCGGGGTGGCTTTAGCAATTCGGGGACTGTCCCTGGAAAATCGGGACACTTGGAGGTTATGTGAATGGAGTCATTCTGGAAGGTTCTTGCAGGAAATGGCCATCACTTCCCAGAATTTCTCTGAGAAGCTTGCAGTAACACAGCTCGCCACACGAGACACTGGTCAGCAGATCTTGACACCCAATGGTTACAAGATGGGCTTCTGAGAGCAACCCAACTTGATGTAGGGCAAGGTATAAATATAGCTTAGACTACAGACTAATCCGCCATAATGTTTTGCTTTGTTCTGAGGATTAATCAAGAGCTTAGGCTATATTGCTATGTGTGTGACTTTTTACTTATGTTCTTCATTAGGCCTTTTTAAAAATAACCTAGATGTTTCCAACTAATTGCTCTTGTGCTTTCAACAACCATGCCAGGTTACACAGACACCTCACTCAGAGCCTGTGTAGCTAAACTGCCTCAGGTGAACACTGGCAAGTGAATGGTGGTGGAAAGTTTGCTCAGCCCATGAAAACAGTCAGAGTCACTGTCTATTAATAGTGGCTAAAATATAGCAGGAGCTCCTGGTTTTGCTGATCCCTCAATCCTGCTGCATACTTCCATTGAGCCATGACTTCGCTGCTGCTGAAACCATTGCTGCGTAGGAGAAACTAGAGCTGCTTCAACTGTACCAGGACAGAAGCTTATGCCCTAAAAGCAATATGGGATGGGACCATATAACATCGGTCCTAAAGGACCTACATTGGCTCCCAGGCCATTTCCAAGCACAATTCAAAGTGTTTGTGCTGACCTTTAAAGCCCCAAAATGGCCTTGGCCCTGTATATCTGAAGGAACATAATCCACCCCCATTGTTCAACCTGGATATTGAGGTCCAGCCCTGAGGGCCTTCTGGTGGTTCCCTCACTGTGAGAAGTGACAGGGAACCAGGCAGAGGACCTTCTTGGTGGTGGCACCCACTCTGTGGAACGCCCTCCCATCAGATGTCAAGGAGATAAAGAACTACTCAACTTTTAGAAGACATCTGAAGCCAGACCTGTTTTTAGTTTTTGATGTTTTATTAAGCTTTTATATTTGTTGTAAGCCGCCAAGAGTGGCTGGGGCAACCCATACAGATGGACGGGGTACAGATAAAAAAATTGTTGTTACAGTGGTACCTCGAGTTACAGACGCTTCAGGTTACAGACTCCACTAACCCAGAAATGGTACCTCGGGTTAAGAACTTTGCTTCAGGATGAGAACAGAAATCGTGCAGCGGCGGTGCAGTGGCAGCAGGAGGCCCCATTAGTTAAAGTGGTGCTTCAGGTTAAGAACAGTTTCAGGTTAAGAACGGACCTCCGGAACGAATTAAGTTCTTAACTCGAGGTACCTCTGTATTATTATTAGATTCTCTCTCTAGTGTAGCCATGGGAAACCTCATCCCAAAGGACCCTCCAGTCCTCTCTATATAGCCTGTGGGACTTTCCGCAGGCCATATACCCTCCTGAACCAAACACCTCAGTAGATGGAGGACAGAGAGGGATTTAAGAGCATTAGTAGAAAAGCAAACTCAAATTTGTAACTCAACCCACTTTTGGCTCTGCCTCCACCTACCAGTAGCATGTGGCCTTTGAAAGGTTGCCAAACAGGCAACGTAGCCCTCAGCCTGGAGAAAGTTCCTCATCCCTGTTCTAGCAACAGGATAGACATTATGACTTAATGATATTACCGTATTTTTCGCTCTATAAGACACACCAGACTACAAGACGCACCTAGTTTTTGTTGGAAAATAAGAAGAAAAATTCTGAATCTCAGAAGCCAGAACAGCAAGAGGGATCGCTGCGCAGTGAAAGTAGCAATCCCTCTTGCTGTTCTGGCTTCTGGGATAGCTGTGCAGCCTGCATTCACTCCATAAGATGCACACACATTTCCCCTTACTTTTTAGAGGGAAAAAGTGAGTCTTATAAAGCAAAAAATACGGTAGTTTCCTCAGAAAGCTAGCTCCTACGCGCTGCAGCTGCGTGTGAACCAAACTTCAGTTGATTATAATTCCTCTAGCAAGCAGAGCAGGTGCTTGAAAGGCATATGGTACTGTTCAAGAGAGAGATCTGAACTATTCTGTCCCAGGGTTTAGCTACAATATCATGCGGCCTAAATACACAGTGATTTTATCTCATGCCATCTGGAGAGTAGCTTTCCTTGGCTTCCCTTCTGTGTGGAGTTGTGCAATATTACAGTGAGTTACGTATGTCTGACTTCCTCAGAAGCACCTCCAAACACGACAGTATTAAATGGGATGTTTATGGTGCCTCAAAGAAAAAGATTTAATGACAGAAAAGGGGCGTGGAGAGGCGGAGAGAGAAAGAAAAGTGGAATAAAGTTTCACTGGAAACTAACTGAAGCAACTTCTTTCAGGCAATGATGTTGCTGGAAGTAGGAAAGGCAAAGCGAATAAAGAATTTGTGTGTGTGTGTGTTCTCGCAAAAGCCTTTCCTTTCAATTACATTCAATTCCAGGTTGTCTTTCCTTTCAAATGCCAGCAGATGGCTCTGCACAGAATTGCCTAAACAACAGAAACTGAATTCCCAGAGGCTAAGCGAGGTGTGAAAACAAATTGGTGTTTCTTGTTCTGTCACATTTTATAGGAGCTTACTCATTCCTTCTTGTTGCAGGAGCAGGGGCACTCCCTCACGGCATGTGTTGTGGTGTACTTTGAAAATACATCTGCGGTTGTGCTGAGAGGAACCGGGGCTTGGAATCGGGCCCCACCCTTCAGTCTTATGAGGCCTGATAATCATTTGGCACCTCTGTATTTACATGTTTATAATTTATTCTCAGAAGTTAATGGATGAATTCTAGGCAAAATTTTTTTTGTTTGGCTTAGCTCTAAGGTATCATTAGCAAGCAACAGAAAATAGGTGGAGCTACCGATAGTTAAGTGAAAAAAATTGCAAAGTTTCTTGAGGCTTTTAAAAAAAGTTGGGCTGGTGGTATTTTTCTCAGCCTTTTGAGACAGAATATTTGTCTAAAGATCATTCTGGTCAGGCTATGGAATGGGGGTATCTTGGGGTTTGAGCATCACTGAAGTCGAAATGAACTTTATCACCTTGTTTAAATATTTAAAAACCTGCCAAGTCTCCTGACAATGGGGGAATATGCTGTGAAGTGCTAACTTTTTATTTTATTTTAATACAATTGCCTTACAGGATAGTCTCTTGCCTGTTTGCTTTATCTGAGTAGTGTATGAACAGGACAAGCACAAATTCAGGGTCAGGATTTCATAAGAGGAACTGACTCTAAATTACTAGCCTTGATAAAATACTGGGCCAACCATCTAAACCTGAATTGTCTGTTTGAAATAATGACAACATTATAATTCCCCAGAACCTGTTAGGGCTATTCATTTTGGCAGCTTCATCAGATCTACTGGTTCCTGTGCCTTGCACACTTTAGAAATACATACTCAGAATACCAACTTGCTAATTTTCTTAAAGTCTACATTTAAAGCTTCTCAGAGTCATAGATTTGGGAATCATTTAGGAGCCCAAGCACAGAACTACTTTTTATAATCCTGTGCTCTGGGAATATGGAATGTATGAATGTAGAAAAGACAGGCATCTTTTCCGGGACAGCAAGTTGTGTTTAAAGCAAATGAGGTAGTCGGCACAGTTTATGCTTGTCACAGGGTGGGTGATGAATGCCTTGAAGCACCCTAAGTAAGCGTATACACACACTGCAATATGATCAGCACGTGAGATTCCCTAAATAAGAGCTGAATGGACGTGCCCGAAGAAACTGAATGGATCTTTTCACTTTCACGCCTCTCCTCTTTCTGAGGCTAGGACTTTGACTTCTTGCTCTCCCTAGACCTTGTAGACTGGGGGTCGGGGGGTAACATGAGAAGAGAGAGGACAGAAAAGGGCCCAACTAGACACAATGTCAACTGCACTTTTTTATTGTTACATAAATAGAAGCCAGATAGGGACGCGGGTGGTGCTGTGGGTTAAACCACAGAGCCTAGGACTTGCCGATCGGAAGGTCGGCGGTTCAAATCCCCGCAACGGGGTGAGATCCCTTTGCTCGATCCCTGCTCCTGCCAACCTAGCAGTTCGAAAGCACGTCAAAGTGCAAGTAGATAAATAGGTACTGCTCCGGCGGGAAGGTAAACGGTGTTTCTGTGCGCTGCTCTAGTTCTCCAGAAGCGGCTTAGTCATGCTGGCCACATGACCCGGAAGCTGTACGCCGGCTCCCTCGGCCAATAAAGCGAGATGAGCGCCGCAACCCCAGAGTCGGCCACGACTGGACCTAATGGTCAGGGGTCCCTTTACCTTTAAATAGAAGCCAGAAGGTTAAGCAGGGTAGGGTGCGGGATTTAAATACTTTTGGCTTCTGCCGCAATCCTGGTAAAAATTGTCTGGCATCAGTGGACTTTTGCACTAAAATACAAATGGCAGCTTCAGAGAGAGGATTGCGGTCTGGACTGTGGAGGGAGAGAAAAAGTTAAGGTCCCCCCTCTCTTCCTAAGACTGTTCAGACTCTCCTGGGGCTGCTAGTTACCTAAGATTTTTTTTTGTTTGGCATGTTAATTGCAGGCACACAGCTAACTCTGTATCTAGTTTGGCCCCAAGGAAAAGGCAACATTTGTCTTTAGTCCATATCAGTAAAACTAGCTATAATGATTAGGGCATTCCAGTTTGTGTAGTTTATCATCTTTAGTGGGCCTGTATTTTCCCAGCCCATTTAACATAGGTTTTTCAAGTTCTACAATGCTAAAAACAACTCTAAACCTGTTTAAGCAAAAAACCTGAGCAGTATTAAGGAGCACCCTGTGGCAAGGTAAGTGAAACAGTGTCCTTGCATTCAAGAGGTTACCAACCTCTCCAATAGATTCTTGGGTGGAAGGATAACCCCAGCTGTCTTGAGATCTGGGGACACTTTTCAACTTCGATTGATTTTGTATGGGGACTGATTTGTAAATCTGGGGACTGTCCCCAGGAAATGGGAATGTCTGGTAACCTTACTTTAGAAGACATCTGAAGGCAACCCTGTTTAGAGAAGTTTTTAATGTCTGATGTTTTAGCGTGTTTTTAATATTCAGTTGGGAGCCACCCAGAGTGGCTGGGGAAACCCAGCCAGATGGGTGGTGTGTGTGTGTGTGTGTGTGTGTGTGTGTGTGCATATATATGTATATGTGTGTATATGTGCATGTATATATATATATGTGTGTGTGTGTATGTAACCCATCATCATCATCATCTACCTTGCTAAGAGATGCCAGCAGCTAACAGTAGCAACAGGAGCTCAGAAAATGCCAGAAATATCATTGCAAAGTGAGTAAAAGGCTGAAGCTGGGAGAGGGTGGGGTCCATATAAAAATGGAACCACAAAAGGTGGTTCAATATAGACTTAAAAATTCAGGAAAAGTTCCAATTTGCACATAATTTTTAAGGTTTACCAAGTGGTACCCAACTGGACGCTATGGAGGATCAAACGGATCAAATGTAATATTCCTTCCTGAAGTATAATGAATTGGCAGGTGCCTTTTCAGGCCATTTCATTGAGGGAGGGGAATTACTTATGCGTGGGCCCACCTTTCAACCCTGCTCCTGCATCGCTGTGCTCCTGCTGCACCCCAACCTCCCTGAACTGAGCAGAAGGTCTGTAGGTGGCTTCTAAGTGCACTTGGCTGAACTTGCTTAGGAGCCTCCTCATGATTGGGAACGATGGTAGTGCAAGATTCTCAATCAGCTGGGCACACGTAGACAGTGGCGTAGCGTGGGTTGTCAGCACCCGGGGCAAGGCAAGTAATTTGTGCCCCCTAACCCGGGGCAAGGCAAGTAATTTGCGCCCCCCCCCCGCTGCACTGTCCCTCCCCCAGATAGTCCCTCGCTCTCTCTCCGCACCGCACCGCACCGCACGCCTGGCACCCTCCCCTCCACAGTGGGCTGCGACCTGGCGGCTCGGATCGGATTCGCACAGCCAGCACTGCAGTGAGAGAGAGTGAGTGAGCCAGGTAGAGGCAGAGAGCTGCGAGTGCGAGCGCGCCCCCCCCCAGATGTTGCGCCCGGTGCGGCCGGCCACCCCTGCACCCCCCACGCTACGCCACTGCATGTAGAAGCCCCCTTCCCATTCAATGCAGGAAAGTTGGGTAGGGCAGGAGATGAGCACCAGTGTTGGTGTGCCCATCCCCATGCCCTCTAAACGAGTCAGCATGCCCTCCATAGGCATGATACCTCAAGAGGGCTGTTGTGGATGAATGCACAAAAAAATTGAAATGCTACTACTTGGGCTTGGATAAGAGAACTAGCTTTTATTAACAAATAAAAAGATGTGTCTTTCACCAAGGTAATCTGAGCTTCTCAGTGCTTACACAGCTAAAAGTCTCTCAACAGGGTGGCTGGGTTGTCTAATGCAAGAAACCTTGATCGCATAGGTGGAGCCTGGGAATTTTCAGAAGGAAACCGCTCCCCCACCAAATACTATATTTTCACAGATTGACTCCCATGTTTAGAGAAATTAAAAAAAAAAAAAAAAACACTCTGAGGGTGCGTTTTAAGACATTAGTCTTTCAACCCATCAGGGGAGTTAGGAAAAATTCATCTGAGTAATGGGATTTAGGACCATGGTTTCCAGAGGAAACAAATGGAGGCTTGAGACTTGTTAAGCTCCCTGAAATATTATCACAAGATTATTATTCACAAGATAAGCCGCCTAGTGGGAAGGATCCCAGGAGAACAAGCAGACAAAAATGGCGACATCCCCTCCAGTTCAACCTGGGCTTCCCCCTACCTGAACCCTATGGGGAGGACCCTGATGGATGTTCAATACGCTGAACTTTCTGTGATTTTTAAAAATATATTTTAATGCTCTTTGCAAGCCATCTGGAAAGGATGGGAATCCCAAATAGCCAGGTTTAGAATATATCAGCTTGCAAATTGCATCAAAGCTTGTCTCGCTTACTACATTCACACAACTCCTTCTCTCCAGGGACTTCACAACCCACCACCTTCTCCTGTGCTGCCCCCATTTCTGTTCCTCTATGTTGGGTGGGGGTGGGGTGGGACCTCAGGCAGCCCTCCATGCCGCTCCGTACAGCCCTTGGAAATTTACCCAGGCCGCTCCCTTCACTGGCTCTGCTTCAAACCCGGGTGTTTCTGCTTAACAATAACAATAACAATAACAATAATTTATTTATACCCCCCATCTGGCTGGGCTTCCCCAGCCACTCTGGGCAGCTTCCAACTGAACATTAAAAACACAGTGCAGCATTAAACATTAAAAACTTCCGTAAACAGGGCTGCCTTCAGATGTCTTTTAAAAGTAAGATAGTTGCTTATTGCCTTGACGGTGAGAGGGTGTTCCACAGGGCAGTCGTCACTACTGAGAAGGCCCTCTGCCTGGTTTCCTGTAACCTCACTTCTCTCAGGGAGGGAACTGCCAGAAGGCCCTCGGCGCTGGACCTCAGTGTCCAGGCAGAATGATGGGGGTGGAGACGCTCCTTCAGGTATACTGGGCTGAGACCGTTTAGGGTTTTAACGGTCAGCACCAACACTTTGAATTGTGCTCCGAAACGTACTGGGAGTCAATGTAGGTCTTTCAGGGCTGGTGTTATATGGTCTCGGCGGCCTCTCCCAGTCACCAGTCTAGCTGCTGCATTCTGGTTTAATTGCAGTTTCTGAGTCACCTTCAAAGGTAGCCCCATGTAGAGCGCATTGCAGTGGTAAGGCTTGTCTGGATGAAGACTAGAGAGGGATGTGTGAGTAGAAACAAGCCTATTGTACAAAGATGAAATTTGCATTCACTGCCTTGCCCACTCTTGCCTCTGGCCATGCCCACTACTGGCATGTGGCCCTCAAAAGGTTGCCCAGGAGGAAAAGTGGCCCTCAAGCTGGAAATATTTCACCACTTCTGCTCTGTGCTAGTACAGTCACCTTGCGGCAGCTTTTTCCAATGAAAAAGAAGTTTTATAATGAATGCGCATTCTCTCCATGTGGAGTGTGGGCACTTATATACAGTAGTACCTCACGTTAAGAACTTAATTCATTCTGGAGGTCCATTCTTAACCTGAAACTGTTCTTAACCTGAGGTACCACTTTAGCTAATGGGGCCTCCTGCTGCTGCCGCATGATTTCTGTTCTCATTCTGAGGTAAAGTTCTTAACCCAAGGTACTATTTCTGGGTTAGCAGAGTCTGTAACCTGAAGCGTCTGTAACCTGAGGTACCACTGTATTTCTCAGACCCCAATATGCAGATTCTCTTATTTGAAACAGTAGTTTGTAGCCAGTGTAGGTGCCTCACCTTCCATGACATGCTTTCTGCTAAGGCTGTCTGCTTGTGGCTGTTGTTATTTACTGTTTTATCTGCTTTCTGGGCTTAATGGAATTAATTGTTTTAAATGTGTTATTGCACACCACCCTGAGATAAATTTGATATAAGGCAGCATTAATAAAACAGAGAGGTGAAAGCTACCGTCTATTGGCCCCAACCCGTTTGCTACTTGCTCCAGGGGAGTAACAAATTTCACAACCATAACATGGTTCTTTTCCACTTTCTGTATATCATTTTACATCTGGTTGTTCCTGTGTGATGTTGCTGGGCTTCCTAAGCTGGGGGAATGTCAAAAACATAATTATGGATTTCTTCAGTTTGATAGAATGCTACATGTTGTCATAAAACAGCACATTAATTGGCCTTGTTACTTATACATATTAAAACGGTACAGCTCAATTAAAGTTTTCAGATTAAATCATAGTAAAGAGTGTGGGAAATGTTCAGAAGGGAGGCAGTAAGGGGCCTCCTTGGAAGTTTTCACAGATATATCCTGCTGATACTATCTTTAAGGTGGAGGAACTGTAGCTGTTACTCAAGGATAGGAATAATTGGGTGGGTGTGAGTTATTATGAGCAAACATGCACTTATTTATTATAAATGTTTAATTGCTTTTTGCCCTTCTTGAAAATTTACACCTAAGCTATTTCAGTGCCAAATATAAAAAAAACCCAAACAATTTAAACTGCAGAATTTTGAAGAGCCTCGTGTCATGCAAACCCTTGAGGAAGGTGACATATACCCATTGCTCAACTCTACCTCAATAGCAAAAGAAAGTTGTCATCCATTATGGTAACATGCATCACAAAGCTACACACGTTTAGCCAGAGGTGTTTTGCTGTTTCCAATGAGTCTTAGGTCACTTCTACACCATACATTTAAAGCGCAAGGCTTTCCCCAAACTGCCGTTTGCTAAGGGAGCTAGGAATTGGGAACTACAGTTCCCAAGGTTCTTTGGGTGGGGGGGGAAGCTGTGCACTTTAAATGTGCTTTAGATTTATGGTGTGGATGTGACCTTACTTCCAGGTAAGAACATGCGCATGGCATTGCACTCATAATTATTATTTCCCCCCTGTATGTTAGATCTTGCAAAGAATCCAATGGGTTTCCACTTCTTTCCTCAGAAGTTGCCCTCTAAATTTCCAGATGAATTGAGAGAAGAAGAAGAAGAAGAAGAAGAAGAAGAAGAGTAGTTTGGATTTGATATCCCGCTTTATCACCACAAAACGGAGTCTCAAAGCGGCTAACATTCTCCTCTCCCTTTCTCCCCCACAACAAACACTCTGTGAGGTGAGTGGGGCTGAGAGACTTCAGAGAAGTGTGACTGGCCCAAGGTCACCCAGCAACTGCATGTGGAGGAGCGGAGACGTGAATCCGGTTCCCCAGATTACGAATCTACCACTCTGAACCACTACACCACACTGGCTCACCAGTGTATCTAGCTCTACAGTTCTATGATTCTACAACCCCTTCCATGCAGAGTTCTGACATCTGCATCTCCATCCTCCTCTCCTGCTGTGGCAAGCTGGTCTCCAGCTGTCCTACTGGTGCAGCAAACAGGGCAGTGGCCAAGGGACAGAATGGTGGAAGTAACTGGTGGAAGGAGCTATGGGACCTTTTTCTCCTGCTTCACCTGGAGTTGTAAAGGACAACGTCTGTGGTAAAAAGTGGCAACCGTAGCAAGTACAAACTTCAATCCTCTTTTCATGCCTGGAGGCTCAAGAATTATTAATCTACTTTTTGTGTTCTTATATGCAAGAGCTTTGGCAGCATGATACCTGCTCAGGCAATCTTTTTGCCAAGGAGTTTCACCCTCTTCATTTCAGAGGAGCCTCACATGGCCTTGGAATACCCTGCCAACCTCTGTCCCCAAGCCTGTTTGAAGGCCTTACCCCAGGGACCAAGATTAGACGTCTCCACCAAAGAACCAGCCAATTAAGTTAGTTCTCAATAAAGAGTCCCCCTCCTCCCGCACTCAGTGTTTTCCTAGTTCAGCTTTGTTCGCAGACACCTCCCAAAGGCGCTTCACCTGACTTGCCTTCTCAAGTCCAAAGACTATATGACTGGTCACATGACGCTTCTGGAACTCACCTGGTCATGTGGCTGCCTCGCAGGCTGGAACAGAATTTTTCTGGAACGCCAAATGACATTTTTCAAAAGCTATGGCAGAAAACAAAAACCGGACACTTCGTTTCAGCCAAAATTGAAACTGATGTTATAAGAATTCCCACAGCCATTAGGCTCTTGCAGCAAAAACACCCCCAAACACCTTAAAGACATACAAATTTGTCATGGCATAAGCTTCGTTTATGGCACATTCTTAATTTTTGCATCATCTCTGTTGATTCAGAAACTGATGAAGATCAAGTATATCTACAGCACAGTGGTACCTCTGGTTACGTACTTAATTTGTTCTGGAGGTCTGTTCTTAACCTGGAACTGTTCTTAACCTGAAGCACCACTTTAGCTAATGGGGCCTCCTGCTGCTGCTGCGCTGCCGCCACACAATTTCTGTTCTCATCCTGAAGCAAAGTTCTTAACCCGAGGTACTATTTCTGGGTTAGCGGAGTCTGTAACCTGAAGTGTATGTAACCTGAAGCGCATGTAACCCGAGGTACCGCTGTATGTATCTTTTACATTGGGATGGGAGGTTGTGGTCCTCCATAGGTTGTTGTACCCCAAAACTCATCAGCCTCAGTCAGCATGCACAAGAGAAAGGGATGACGGCAGCTGTAGTCGAGACCAGAAGTCCCACATTCTTGAGTGACACATAGCTGCCAGAAACACTGTAGAGACATGTGGATCACTCGTTTCCCTGCTAAAGATAAAATAAGTATGCAAAACATAGGGTATTGTTATAGGGTTTTTTTTTCCAGAAGGGTGAACACAAAGCAACTTAAAAGAATAAACTTTAAAAAGAAATATTTATTTTGCCAGATCAGAAGTCAGATTAAAATGCCGCAGAAGAGCTGCAAATCTCTGTATGTGAAAACAACTGTGGTTCCAAAGTTTGCACGCTGAGATCTGCAGGGAAAGGTGTTACCTCAATTTTCTGATATTACCAATCAGTTACTCAGTGTCCAAACATATATTAGCTATGCTTCTCATTATATTTATGCATTAGCACATTTTAATACAGGTTATTAAATGTGAGGCAACACTGTAGACAACATGTGCGTGTTGGTACAACCATCGTTCTAGGGGAGATAGTGATCTGTTGCATGTAATGTACATCTTTATACTAGAGCTGTGGCATAAATGACCCCATTAAATCCTGTTATTTTCCTAATCCAATAAGCACTTAATCTCATTGCAAGTGTTGGAAATAATTATTCATTTATACACTTGTTTTTGCTGCACATTTGATGTCAACAAGAGTGTGCTTTTGACTAATCAGTTAAAACAGCTGGTGGATAAGGTAGTGAATGAGGATCAAGAATTTGCTATTCATAGGCAGGGAGTTTGTTGACGGATTTATTTCATCTGAGGTGCAGCTATAGACTTGAACACATTCAGAGATATTAATCTGGCCATCTCTGATTATGAAACCTCTCCTCTGACTGCGGTCTTACCTGGGGGGTACGTCCCTGCAAACTCAATGGGAAGTTCTTCGGACGTGCATAGGTTTGGGCTCTGCCGTTCTGGGAGTCTTTCTTCCCCATTCGGGACAACAAATTCTCTAATAATAATATAACCCCTAGAATCTGCCATTGAAAAAAGAAACAAACCACATTTTTTTCCCCTTTAAATGTTTTCCTGTTCAGCAAGTGCCTTAAGAAGTTTTTCTCAACGGTGCCCTTGTGACTACAGGTAACTGCCAAAGGAGACTTCTGTAACAATGGCATGAATCAGTAGTTAAGAATCTGGGAGTGTTCCAGGAACATTAATTAAAACAGCTGGGTACAGGAATGGACAGATCAGGATTTTCTGATCCATATGAGTTTCACATGTGTTTATAAGTCTGTTCTGTTCTGTGCATCTGTAGGTTTAAAGCGCGCGCGTGCGCACACACACACACACACACACACACTTTCTATATGTATTTTTCACAAAAATGCATCTTGTCCTACATTTCTTTTGTGCTCATTTTAGTACATTTTTAAAGCCAAGGTCTTAAAAAGTGGAGAACTGTGAAAATCGGAGGGTACTCTCAGAGGATGTAGATCGGGTTGTGATCTATGTAGTCGTCTGGGAAGTGTGATTCAGGCTTGCTTGTTTTAAAAAAGCAGACTGAACGAATCCTTCAGCATCTATAGAAGATTGTGAGACTCAGCAGCCGGGCATTTCAGGGATAGGACAGTCATAGAATTCGCTCGGGAAATACCATAGGAAGGGATAAGCCGCGAACCTGCAGTAGTTTCACAGATCTCATAAGGGCCTTTGGAGCAGTGTTGCTAAACGAATGCATTTGTCCATGAGGAATTCACGCTAAATGATAGCAACTGGTAAGTGGCTTCTGGTTACTGTCTCTCTCCCACTGGGAGGAGGAGGAGAGGGAGGAAACATCAACCATAGCTCATCTGCATGTGCAATCACACATTTAAATAAATGCTTTTTAAAAATTGACCATTGCCTAACTGCTGAGCTTTAGGGTTATGCATTTTAAAACCAGGTGGAGGAGAAAATACAAATACAAATGGTTTCAAGCCGGGCAAATAGCCTGCCTGTCCATAGTTCCTTCAGCTGTCCTCAGCTGCACTTTGTTTTCAACTGATACTAATAATGGATGTCTGATTTCTCAAGAGCCCCTCTGCAACCATTTACAGCTTTTCCTGACTGCTAAATCTATCGCAGTCTAGCGCAGAATTTCCTTACAGGCATGATCTCACTGACCAGAAACAGAGCCACTAGCTTTTTCTTTTCTGACGGGGCTCCTGCAGCATTCGCAATGTAGTGGTAGCAGGAATATATTAATTGTAGGAAGGGGAGGACAAATGTGTCAATCTCAGTTTGTAATTTCCCCCAATCTTAAACCCACTTCCCCACAGCAAATTGCAAGAAAAACCTCATGAAACTTTGTCAGTGTTTTAGGGCTCGCTTCTCCCAATAACCACATTTTGATACGCAATTTTGACCAGTGTACACATTTTTTGCAAGCCGTTTCTCCCTAATGTGATGCTGGATCAAGCCCTGAACCGAATCAGAGAGCGCCTGCCCGAATACAATGTTGATTAAAAAAATCATAACAATTAAAACACAGTTATCACTTGCAGCTGATGGGCATAAAAGAAACTTACCTCATTGTTAGAAAACTAAGGGGTCGTGGTCATTTTAGTATCGTCTAAGGTCACCTCCAGTCTGTTCAGCTATTTTGTGGAAACGGATTCAAGTTCATACTGGAAATTTAGGTTCGCACAACTAAATCACTCTCTTGCCCTGGTGCAACAAGTCCACTTTTTAAAGTGGATTTCTTTGCAGTGACATGAAAATGCATGGAAAAGTGTGGGTATGCTGCATATTCATATATGATGGAAGATTATTTGTATTCGAGCTTGGGATGGATTTATAATTGACCTGCTATGACTCTGGTTCCCAAAAAGATTGGACTCCATGCTTTGCTTTCAAAACTCCAATGAAGATTAAAATAATGCAACTGATCACGGGCTAAATTAGTGTGTGCCACATTCTGGGAACAGGAGGGATCGTGGGATGCCAGTTCCTGGTTTCTCTTGCAATAGCAGGATATTAATTTCCATGCTAATCTGGCTCACTTTGAAATGTGTTAACTACAAAGGCCCAGGCAAGTATGTGGCTGTGAAATAAAAGGACTTGCTTCCTAGGAAAATGAATTCTCTTTTACTGCCACTTCTATCCTTTGGGATTTAAAAAAAAGAAAGAAAGAGGAAAGTAAACAAACAAACAAATGCTCCATTAAATCAGCTTCAGGTAAAGTCACAGACCATTTAAAAAACTCACAGTGCAATCCTATATGTGCCTGAACAACACTTCAAAGGGGATCAGCATGAGGGTATTTTTAGCAGAAGTGTTTTTGTAATGATGGTATCCAGTATCAGAAAACTTCACAGTTCTCAGTGGCAAACCATGTTCTAAATTACACCTGTGCAGAGCGACTGCTTAGTGTTACTAACTTGGGCTGTAATAAAGACATATAGGAATACTGGCAAGCTTTCCACTGCTAAAGAGATGTTCCTCTACCGTCTGTGCTGTTATGCACCAGTATTTTAACAATCTACACGCGTACGCCTAATTCTGCATGCAGTCTTTGCAGAGCACATCACCCAAATTCTGGATTTAGGAATCAGACAGTGGCATTTCCTCATAATAGCAGCATTTACCATTTGTTTAGCGCTGTGTGCACTATAAATATATCCTAATGTTCAGCTGTTTTCCTTGTATTTCAGTGAGGTTTCACTACCTTGCTTCATGTTTAGTTTCTAATCCTACATAAAAGCTCCAAAGAGTCCCAAGGCTTATGCTGAAGGCACAGGATGTGTCACCTCACCTTTGAGTTGCTCTGCTCTTAAAAAAGCAGGTACACAGTCCTGGGGTGCTTCTGGTTTCAGTCTGTCACTAGGGACCCAGATAGTCTCAATGGCTAGAAGCACCTTTCACCAGTTGTGTTTGGTACCACAGCTTTGACTATTCCTGGTGTTATGTACTGAGTTGAATAGGATCCAAAATGGAGCAGCCTGGTTGGTCCTAGAACAATAGGATTCAGAATGCAGCAGTCTGATTGGTCCACAGGAGCCACCCAATCCAGCTCCGGGTGGAAGTGAATCCGCAACCTGATTGGCCTACAGGAGAATCCTGGAATTAGCCAATCACGTGGGGCCCATTGTGTAAATAATGTATATAAAGCAGACATTCTGGGGGAACTTCCGTTCCTCCTCACCACTATGAGCTGAATAAAGAGCATGAAATCCACTCTCGACTCCGAGTATATTTCACCTGGACTGGGAGAAGTCGTTCACAACAGTTCGGCACTGGCGCCCTCAAGATTGGATTACTGCAATCAGGGGCGCCGGTTCCTAGGGGCCGAGTGTTTTTGGGCTCCCCTATATTTTTGGGCTCCCCTATATTTTTGGCCAGCCCCCCCTGATGTCCCCAAAGTGCAGAGCTGAGTGTGGCATGCATTCGCTCCAACATTCTGCCGATAAAAATCAGGACAGGGGCCTCACATCTTTTCCCTAAAGCCCAGGAAGCTTCTGCTCAGCTTAAGCTGTGAGGAGTGATGCTGACATGTGCAACGTTGGCCCCCACAATCACCCTCACAAGCCAGTGCATCTGACTGCAGTGCACTGTCAGAAGGCAGAGAGGAGCTAACTTGCTATACTCCTTGTCCCCCCCTGTTATGTACTGAAGTTCTCACCCTGGGCCAGCAGGGGGATACTGTAGATAGTTATGCAAATAAGGGATCGAAAGTGACATTCAGTGATTGGATAGTTTTAGGAAATTGTTACAGTTACGTTGTACTGGAGCTCTGTATAAGCAGGCTGACTGAACCCTTCAGTTCAGTTCTGTCCTGGCCTGTGAATAAACAAGAGCTGTTTGAAGAATTGCTGTGTCGTCTGATATGTTCACCCACAACTTAACACCCCCCTCCTTTTTCCCCCTTCAAAGGAAGGTCATTATGTTCCACCAGCCATAAGGGTCTTTAATGTGAAATCTGTTCTCCAATTCCTCTCTGCCCATTTCTCACCAGGCAAAGTTCAAGGTGTTACTATTAGTAAATAAAAGCCTTCTTGGCTTAGGGCCAGTTTACTGGCAGGGTCACTTGCCCCACTTGACCACTTCAGTTTGTGGAACTGGTCCTGCTACAGGTGCCCCATGATACTCGTTCTGCAGTTCTGAGAAATCAACCTTACAGCGTGGCACTCCCTGCCTATTGACACCAAGCAGATGCCTTTGCTGTACTCTTTTTGGCACGGGCTGAAAACATATTTGTCTAGGCAGGCCTCTCCAGACATGTACATGTTTTAATCTTTTTTTGCTGTTAATTGTAATTTTTTTAAAAAAAATGCTTTAAATTGTTTTAAACCATTTTTTTTTACTGATAATTTTAATATTTTTTGTAAACCGCTTAGAGGTTTTATTAAAATCGAGGAGGAAATAAATCATAAGTAAAACAGAAGTCATGAGACAGGCACATTTTCTTCTGTATCTGTAACCAAAGCAGAGCAGGCATTATGTGAATGCAGATGCCGACTGTTTTATGGGATGAAACACCTCCATTGATGTTTAGACTTGCTACGCCACTGATTTCACAATTCTGTTTCTCATGGAACCATTCATATAATTCGAGCCTTAGAATACCTTTTCCAGCTGTTCTCTAGGGAAGAGCCATGGCTCAGTGCTAGGTGATCTGCTTTGCTTGTAGAAACTCATATGTTCAATTCCTGACATTTCCAAGTAGATCTGGGAGAGACTCCTGTCTGAAATCCTGGAGAGATTTGTATTGTAGACAATACAAATCTAGATGGACAAATGGTCTGACTTGGTCAAAGGCAGCTTCTTCTCACTCCTGTCTTCCAGTGCTTGTAACCAGCTGAATAATGCTGGGTGCTCAGCTAGGTGTGTCTTTGATTCACTCCAGTAGGCTATTTTTTTGTATTCCTGTTATTATATTCTGAGCTATTGTGTGGAAACTACTTTGCAATATGCCCCGGCCAGAGCTAATTTAATAGGACGCAACATCGGTAAACATAAGGCAAGAGAGCAGCGATGTGTCAATCGCTGCCCGGCTAGATGCCATCTTGATTCCACATGTATCTACAAAAATTACATGCCATGAAATGACCCCAAATTGCCCCTGTGTTGCACCGATTTGGACTACTTTCAGGGCATCGGAGAAAACCACTATCCGAATTAATTACACTTAAGGTCGGCCTTCTTCTACAAATCAAGTACATGACAGCATTGCAAATGATGTGATAAATTATCATGTAATGAAGAGTCCATCTGCTCTAAGGATCTGAATGAGCAACCTTTGAATTCAAGGAGAGTCTTAGTTTATCTCCGTGGACTTTGGGTAAAGAAAAAAACCTAAGTTAAAAGCTCAGACACAAGCCACTCATTAATTTACCATGTGCCCATCCCAATGACTTGGGGTGGGAAAATATATAATTAAACTAAACAGGAACCCCAAGCACTGGAATGCCAAACCTGGTCTGGCAAAAATCAGTGCTAAGGTGGTAAACTTTCTTCTGTGGTCCATTTAGCAGCTGCATGAGAAGGAAAACCTATCCCTTGTCTAGTGTGAAGAAGAGATGATAAAATATTCACCAGTTGGATTTTGGTCTGCTACAGCTGGTGTTAAAGAGAGAGGAACATCCAGAGAAATCTTGGCAACAGTGCTAGAGACATTTTTTTAAAAAGCAGATTAAGAGATCTCAGAAGCCTTTCAGTTTGTCAAGCTCCTGATAGAAATGGGCAGACTCTCCCAGTCCACCAGAAATGGGCCAACTCTCTGTAACAAAGATGTCTGCAAACGTGATATGAAGGCTATACTTGGGATTCATACTCCAGTTATTTTATTTGATGAGAGTTTTCTTAGTATTTCTTTCTGAAGGCTTGCTTGGAATCCCACCCAAAACCAGATCTTTTAATACATGTTCCCCATGCAGCCAAAGTCAATGTTTTCAAAAGGTCAATACACCTTCCACTTTTAAAAACCCACCTACACATCAGTTAAGGGACGTGGGTAGTGCTGTGGTCTAAACCACAGAACCTAGGGCTTGCCGATCAGAAGGTTGGCGGTTTGAATCCCCGCAACAGGGTGAGCTCCTGTTGCACAGTTCCTGCTCCTGCCAACCTAGCAATTTGAAAGCATATCAAATGTGCAAGTATATAAATAGGTACTGCTCCGGTGGGAAGGTAAATGGTGTTTCCGTGCGCTGCTCTGGTTCACCAGAAGCGGCTTAGTCATGCTGGGCACATGACCTGGAAGCTGTCTGCGGACAAATGCCGGCTCCCTCAGCCAGTAAAGCGAGATGAGCACCGCAACCCCAGAGTCGTCCACAACTGGACCTAATGGCCAGGGATCCCTTTACCTTTTTACAGATCAGTTAAGTCTGTATAGTCCTCTGCTCAGTTAAGCTCTTTGTGCATGAAAGATAATGTGGACCTCCATAATTCTCCGATATCCACACAAGAAGTCTGCATGAACAGACAGTCCTGGTCTAAGGTATGATGGAAAATGACTCTAACCCTAGAGTAGAAAATTCCCATTGATCACGGAGATCATGTCTAACCCCAGAGAACAAGATATTCGTCTGCATGCATTGCTCTGCGCCAGGCATAAAAATCTCTCTGTGAATGGCTTCAATGGAACCAAATCAACCTAGGTGGAATCTACACACACAGAAAAAAGTCCTGAAAATGCTTATTTTTGAAGCGTTTCTTAAAATACATTGTCTTTTCCATAAGGCTCACCATCGCCATCTAGTGCCACATTGTATATTGCACTTAAAACACACTTAAAACATTTTATTTGCAGTTGTATAGCTGAGTCCCTAGATCCAAATGCTCCAGTGTGATGTTCTGTGGACTAGAAGAGCAGCCCTGAGCTTCCCATTTCTCTCACAGCTGAGAGGCCCATATAAATCTGAATCCTTCTCATTCATGCTGGAAACAGAGGCTTTGAGGGCCCCGAAATCTGGCACTGCAAAGTATTTTATTATTAGGTATTATGTATTAAGGATTTTGATCCCCTCCGTATTAAAGAAGATTTGCAGGATTGTAGAAGCAGTGTGCTAGATATATTTGAAAGCAAGTCTGCATCTTTATATTTTGTTGCGGTCCCAGTCTCAGCGCCACCCCCCCCCGGCAGGGTCTAAAGTACTGTGTGATAAAACAAACTCTAGTAGGATTAAAAAGGCCAAAACTTTATTGATTACAAATGTAGGTGGAATTTTGGCATAGGCATTGGGTGTACATCTGTTTCAGCTTCCTGCTGGAGGGCTGAAACTTTTTAGGGGATGTGCCAAGCATTGTGGCCCCCCTAAGATGCCCATCTACTAAGGTGGCCATCCTGGCTGCCAATGGAAGCTCTATGGCCTGTCTGCTCCATGTTTGGCTCCTGGACAGAGACTTCCACTGAGACCCCCCTCTAACGGGGGACGCTGAATAGGCCACCAGTTCTGGACAGGGTGATGAACCACTTCACCCCAAAGCTTGAAGTCTAGGATTCCACCCAATGCCTTAACTGCCAAATTTTTGACATTTTGCTTTGGGGGCAGGCAAAACCTCTAGACTGGCAAATTTGTCTACGGGCAAATTCCTTCCCAGCTCCTTCCCTGGCAACCATAGCAAGGTCACAAAACCTTAAGGTGACCAGATCCCCCCCCCATCAGTGGCGTAGCGTGGGGGTGCAGGGGGAGCCGGCCGCACCGGGCGCAACATCGGGGGGGGGGTGTGTGCACTCGCACTCGCAGCTCTCTGCCCCTAGCTGGCTCACTCACTCTCTCTCACTGCAGTGCTGGCTGTGCGAATCTGATCCGAGCCGCCGGGTCGCTGCCCACTGTGGAGGGGAGGGTGCCAGGCGTGCGGTGCGGTGCGGTGCGGTGCGGAGAGAGAGCGAGGGACTATCTGGGGGAGGGACAGTTCAACGGGGGGGGGGGGCGCAAATTACTTGCCTTGCCCCGGGTGCTGACAACCCACGCTATGCCACTGCCCCCCATTGAATCCAGGGACACTTTTCAACTTCAATGGATTTTGTATGGGGACTGATTTGTAAATCCGGGGGCTGTCCCTGGGAAACGGGGACGTCTGGTAACCTTACATTAAGTTATTCTGGCAAACATTTTCTCCTAGGAAATTGTGTCCACCCCTTTAATGAAAGAAACAAATGGTACTGGATGGAACAGATCCTCACACACCTGGTGAGTGGGTCATGGACTTATCGACATCTGAAGAGGCAGACCAATGATAAGACAGTCCTACAGGATTGTGCTAATAAGGTTTCCATTAATTATGCTAATGAATGGTAATTTAAACTGAGGAATGTTGAGCTATTAGAACCAAAAGGAAGCAGTGGCCACTTGGCAGGATTACACAGAGAAAATTACATTCTTGTAGGTTTCAGGTCTATCCAGTCTGGCAAGTTGGCAAGTTTTGTTGACTTTTAACATGGAGTTAATAGGTTTTTAAAAATGGATGTGAGAATGTCCAGCAGGCTAGCATAATTCAGTCCTCTGCAGATTGTCCTTCTGTGGATATACTTTTTCCAGTAATTTACTTTGGTACCTTCTGGTCTAAAGTCTTCACTATAAGCTAAGGCTTTTAAGTAAGTGAGAGGAAAGGTTTGGGGGCATAAGTGTTATAATCAACCACTGATTCACAACTTGGGCTTGTCTGTTGACAGTAGATTAGACAATTATGTCTTGTTCAATACATTTGAATTGCAAACTTCTGTCTCAGTCACCAGAGCACAGAAAGATCAATAGATGCAATTCTGCATATGACTATTACTTAGATGCATATCACCCCAGTCTGACAGAAGTTTTCCACCCAGTATTAAGGGAAGGGAGTCTCCCTGTGGCACAGCTTGGAAAGGTAAGCATTTAAACTTGTTTCCACTTCTCTTTCAATATGCTGTTCTACCTTTTCACCCTTACAAAATTGGTTGGGAAACATGAACTCTTTATAAGTGCTTCCTGCCTGGCAAGAATTCAGCAGTAAAAAAAAAAAAAAATAGTAGCAGCACATACATTTCAGCAGGAGGTTCGTTTTCCCTTCATTGTTTTTTCTTCTTCTTCTTCTTTAATACAAATGTGCTTGAAGGAAGGAATGTAATTCCAGCCTGTGCTTTTTCTTAAATTTGGAGGAATACTAGATTCTGTAAACAACTAGTGCTATTGTGAAGTTATAGATCGCTATGGAATTTTTGATCCTGAAAGTCCTAAGAATGGGAAAGAGTTGGAAAGTCAATCGCTTGTGTTTGCTAGGAAATATTTTCCCCCTCTTAGCATATTACGTTCAGAAAGCATTCCGTTAAATTTTGTATTTCCATAGTGTGAATTCTGACAATGTACTAGTTGGCAATTGGTTAGTATACAAAATCGCTGGAAGAAGAGTGGTGACTTTTAGCATTTAACAAAAATGACTGTCACTATCTGGGCGTGAGAGGCAAGAGTCCAGCACCGACACATAGGGATCAGGGTATGGGCGGTAGCACTAGTAGCAGTCCAACTGGCAAATCCACAGTCAGGAGCCAGTCCAACAGAGGTCAGGGACCAGAGGGGGGTGGGATGCAGGATAACTGGAACACAGCAGCAGCTGGAACTGGAACTGGAACTGGCTACAGCATGGCATGAAACCACATGAAGCCTTTCTTAAAATATGAGATTCTTCTGTTTTTGTTTGATAACAAAAGGTAAAAGGTAAAAGGGACCCCTGACCATTAGGTCCAGTCGTGACCGAGTCTGGGGTTGCGACGATCATCTCGCTTTATTGGCCGAGGGAACCGGTGTACAGCTTCCGGGTCATGTAGCCAGCATGACTAAGCCGCTTCTGGCAAACCAGAGCAGCGCATGGAAACGCTGTTTACCTTCCCACCGGAGCGGTACCTATTTATCTACTTGCACTTTGATGTGCTTTCGAACTGCAAGGTTGGCAGGAGCAGGGACTGAGCAATGGGAGCTCACCCTGTCACGGGGATTCGAACCACCAACCTTCTGATTGGCAAGTCCTAGGCTCTGTGGTTTAACCCACAGCGCCACCCGCGTCCCTCTAACAGCAAGATCTACATACTGTTTAAAAATAAAACCATTCATTTACTATGTTGGAGGTTCCTGTTCTCAATTTTCATTTTATTTCCCCAATAAGAAAAAAAAAACACCTAAAATTTCCTTAGGGTGCAACCACATACCTGAAATCTGTTGGATGAGAGACCTTTGGAAGTACTGCTAAACCATCAGGGACAGAGCTACAGTGGTTGAATGGGACAACCATGTTGGATCTCACCTCAAACACTGGCAGTAGGCTGGAGGGCTCCACTTGACAGCAGAGTGACCCAAAACAGGGCATGGTGTGGTAAGAGCATGGACAAAACAGAGGATGAATACACCAGTGTCAATTCCAGACCCTCTTCATTGCAGGGACACACCCACGAACATGACAGAAATATGTGTTTCAACAGGGCCTTCCATTAACTCTGGTCGGCTGGAGCAGGATAAAATGACGATTGCTCCCCGCTCCTCTCATCACACTTACTCTGTGTTTTTCCTTTCACTTCCTGAACTGGAGATGGTTTTGAAGCATGTTTCTACCCCTTTCTGAAGTTATTTGGTACTCCCAGTTTCAGGGTTCCTGGACACATGCAGAAAGGCTTTGTGTTGTGAGTATAAACATACACACTGTGCTCTGGTCAGCAAAGTACAGACTGGACTCTGGAGTCTTTAGAAAAGTGGTATTTTTGTAATCGGACGTATGATTTTGGCCTACAAATGTAGTAATTTATTCACTTAGGTCCCAATTGGATGAGTCAGTTGCAAAGAACTGTCAGGATGAGACCTTTGATGTATGCAGTGTGGTGTTCTGGTTAGAACGTTGGACCAGAATAGGAGGCAACTAAACTTAAATCCTGAGCCAGCCATGAATGTCACTGGGTGACTCTGTACGGGCCATGATCTGTCAGTCTAAATTACTGCACAATGTGGCGGTAAGGGTTTGGATGAAGGGTAGGCACATCGTCAATAATAATAATAATCATTTTATAAGTTGTGTGTCTTTGTTTCTCAACTTGATCCTTTTACATGGATTTGTGTGTATTGTGGTATTTTATGCACTGTGACTTGTAGTTGTTTTTATTGACCGTAGTTTAGTAATTATTCATTGCAATTGTTAAGAACGAATTTCTGTTTAATTATTTGCTGATGTTTTGAGAGTTAATTTTTATTGTGTACCATTATATTCTAATAGAATATTACTTTATTTGATATAAGTCATTCCATTTTAAAGTTATGTTATATCATGACGTCTTGTATTGGATCATATTATCATAAGGTGTGTGTTCTTTGTTGTATATTTTGTTGCTGTAAACTGCCCTGTGTATAGTAATACAGAAAGGCAGTACAGTGGTACCTTGGGTTACATACGCTTCAGGTTACAGACTCTGCTAACCCAGAAATAGTACCTCGAGTTAATAATTTTGCTTCAGGATGAGAACAGAAATTGTGCTCCGGTGGAGCGGCGGCAGCGGGAGGCTCCATTAGCTAAAGTGGTGCTTCAGGTTAAGAACAGTTTCAGGTTAAGAACGGACCTCTGGAACGAATTAAGTACTTAACCTGAGGTACCACTGTATACAAATTAAAAGTGAAATGAAATGAAAGTTTGTAGCAGAAAGCACATAAGTGATTGGTGATCTCTGTTCAGCTTGACACGCTGTAAATTGTACAGACCTGAATCTCACGAAGACAATAGATATAATTCTGGACTGTGGTTTTGAACTAAAAAGTTGTCAGTTCTGAACCCTAGAGCAAAATATAGGAGCATACAGAATACAGAAAGAGTATTCAGCATGTGTGCTTAAGTGTGTCTCTCTCCTTCAGAACAGTCATAAGCAATGATCAGGAAAGCATTAGGTTCCCACTTGCAAACATTTGGGAGAAAAAAGCTGGAAATTATGTATGTACAGTCTTCATAACTACTTTGTACTCTGGTAGAAGGAGAGCTCAGCACAAAATGAAGCAGAAAAAGTGGTCCACAGATACATTGCAATTTTGAAAATGCCACCTACACTCTCTGAAAGATTTTAAAGTCATCAGGCATGTGCTGTTAATATATGCAGCAGTTTATAAATTTACAGGCTGGGATAATAAAATGTCATTTCAGAAACGTGCAAACTTCGTAGCTGCACATTTGCAGTGCCGAACGCAAGGAGCAATACCTTTCATTCTGTGCAGTTTCTTTCTCCGTCTTTTTTTCTTTCTAATCCAGAGTATTCTTTAAAGTGTCATGATAGAAAATTGACTGCATTAAAAGCATACCTATTAATCTTCTTTCTTAGGAATAAAAAAAAATTCAAGCTCTTTTTAATACTATCAGCTGTTTATGGCTTTGACAAACAATGGAGAGATTTCAAACCAGCACAAAACATACTTAAGAGCTGCACTGTTGTAGATTAATGCATTTGTAGCAGATTTATTTCTGCTCCTACTGTATGCTGTGTATCGCTCTGCCCCCCCTTCCGCAAACAATAATACAAATAAAAGTGGAGCGATTATAGCTTCTGTTAAAGTGGTTGTGCACAGATAAGGATTTCTTGCTATGAAGAACAAAAGCAACTAAGACAAAAGAGCTTGGAAGGGAAAAGGCTCATCCACATTGGATTGGATAACCTTCAGAAGGGATGGGGGGGGGCTGTGGGACCAGAGCCTTCTCTGACCACTGGCCATGCTGACTAGAGCTCATGGGATCTGGAGTAAGCTTACCAGATTTTTTCCAATGAATCCGGGGACGCTTTAAACTTTAATGGATTTTGTATGGGGACCGATTTGTAAATCCGGGAAACGGGGACGTCTGGTAACCTTAATCTGGAGTCCACCAACATCTGGAGGGCCACATCTTGGGGGTCCAGCAACATCCAGAGGGCTACATTTCCCCCACTCTTGACCTATGGTAAAGAATAGCCATCACATACGACTGTATAACTTTGCAAAGTATATATTATTTCTCAGTACAAATGTATCAATGGATGTAACTTAGGCCGTAATGGTCGGTTGCATTGTACAGGGTTACCAGTCTCCCTTTTCATAGGCATACATTTCTGTAGGAAATGAAGCCTCATATAACTAGCATGCATAGCTCTAATTGAATGCATGAAAGTGTTAAGAACAGAGGAAGCTGTAGCTAGACTTGACCCAGGTCACATCCCCTCACGGCCTGTGAAAGGAAGTTAGGAAAGTAAATAATAATAATAATAATAATAATAATAATAATAATAATAATAATTTATACCCTGCTCATCTGGCTGGGTTTCTCTAGCCACTCTGGGTGGCTTCCAACAAAACATTTAAAATATAATAAAATCTGACTGGGCAGGATGTGTGGGCTGATCGCTCTAAGCCTTGACTGTGTGTTCAGAAATGTTTACCAAATTCTGTAACTAAGTCTTTCTATCTGCATTTTTCTTGCTGCTGCATAGAAAAGCGCATGAACCTGACTTTTGAAGTTTGTAAGTAAACAATTCTTTTAAACTTACCGAACTGTATAGTATTTGCTGTGCTAAAGAGGTAGAAAGAGGGTTAGGATGGGACATTTAAAAGGTCTAACAGTCCATATTCCCAGGCTTCACTTTGCTGCAGGTTTTCATGTTTTCAAAACCATTGCTGGGACTCTCTCTTACCGGAGAGTATTCTGCCTCACATTTGGATCTACAGATCCATCTACAACCATTCGTTCATATTATTATTAAAACTACAAATTACCCACTATAATTTCCTCGAAGGTTTGTGGCCAGAAAGCCCCATAACAGCTGAAGATCTGGATCAAGTACAATCCACCTGAAAGTACATTGCCAGCTGTCCCTTCTTTTAGTTTAGCTCATTTTAAAAGACAATTTTACTTGCTAGAGAAGGCAATAGTTATGCAGGAAGCGGAGGTGTTGCTAGGTCCTTAAAGAGCTTGGGACACAGGCCCATGATGCAAATTTGCACATGCTAATTTCTATGTATAGATGTAAATCAGAGAAAAGGGACACAATTTAAATGTCTTTTGTTCCAGGTTTGTGTTTTGGATTTAGTTTGCACTGGGTAGAGATGTCCCTCCCCACAACTGTACCAGCTTGCACTTCCATCACTCTCCTGACATGGAGTTTCCTGTTCCATCTTCTGAAACAGGAAGTCCTGAAATGGGGCATTCCAGGAGCAGGGACTAGGAATGGCTGAGCTGGCCCTGGAATCCATTTGATCTCAAGAGGGCCTCTTTTCTGTCACTCTGTAAGCAACCACCTTTCATTGTTGAAAAATTGGAGCTCAAATAAGGTATTTTGGGCTTATATGACTCTAGGTAAAGGTAAAGGGACCCCTGACCATTAGTCCAGTCATGGCTGACTCTATGGTTGCGGCGCTCATCTCGCTTTATTGGCCAAGGGAGCCGGCGTACAGCTTCCGGGTCATGTGGCCAGCATGACTAAGCCACTTCTGGTGAACCAGGGCAGCGCACGGAAATGCCGTTTACCTTCCCGCTGGAGTGGTACCTATTTATCTACTTGCACTTTGACATGCTTTCGAACTGCTAGGTTAGCAGGAGCAGGGACAGAGCAACAAGAGCTCACCCCGTCGCAGGGATTCGAACCGCTGACCTTCTGATTGGCAAGTGCTAGGCTCTGTGGTTTAACCCACAGCACCACCTCTAGTTGCCCTCAATTAAAAAGGAACCTATCACCTTTTCCCCTTCATGGATCACTGCCTTGCCGTGGCGAAGGGGCTTGAAGAACTCAGAGAAGCTATGAACTATGCCGAGCAGGGCACCCAAGATGAACAGGTCATATTGGAGAGTTTTGACCAAACGTGATCCACCTGGAGCAGGAATCGGCAAGCCACTCCAGTATCCCTGCCAAGAAAACTCCATGGACAAAGACAACAGGTATATAAAAGTTATGACGCTGGAAGATGAGCCCCTCAGGTCGGAAGGCGTCCAACATGCTACTGGGGAAGAGCGGAGGACAAGTACAAGTAGATCCAGAGCTGATGAAGCGGCTGGGCCAAAGCCGAAAGGACGCTCAGTTGCGGATATGCATGGAAGCGAAAGGAAAGTCCAATGCTGTAAAGAAAAATATTGCATAGGAACCTGGAATGTAAGAACCATGAACCTGGGTAAGTTGGATGTGGTCAAAAATGAGATGGCAAGAATAAACATTGACATCCTGGGCATCAGTGAACTAAAATGGACGGGAATGGGCGAATTCAGTTCGGATGACTATCATATCTACTACTGTGGGCAAGAAACCCGTAAAAGAAATGGAGTGGCCCTCATAGTCAACAAAAGAGTGGCGAAAGCTGTACTGGGATGCAATCTCAAAAATGATAGAATGATCTCGATACGAATCCAAGGCAGACCTTTTAACATCACAGTAATCCAAGTTTATGCACCAACTACTGGTGCTGAAGAAACTGAAATTGACCAATTCTATGAAGACTTACAACACCTTATAGAAGTGACACCAAAGAAGGATGTTCTTCTCATTATAGGGGATTGGAATGCTAAAGTAGGGAATCAAGAGATAAAAGGAACAACTGGCAAATTTGGTCTTGGAATTCAAAACAAAGCAGGGCAAAGGCTAATAGAGTTCTGTCAAGAGAACAAGCTGGTCATCACAAACACTCTTTTCCAACAACACAAGAGACGACTCTACACATGGACATCACCAGATGGGCAGCATCGAAATCAGATTGATTATATTCTCTGCAGCCAAAGATGGAGAAGCTCTATACAGTCAGCAAAAACAAGACCTGGAGCTGACTGTGGCTCAGATCATCAGCTTCTTATAGCAAAATTCAAGCTTAAACTGAAGAAAGCAGGAAAAACCACTGGGCCGGTAAGATACAATCTAAACCAAATCCCTTATGAATACACAGTGGAAGTGAGGAACAGGTTTAAGGATTTAGAATTGCTGGACAGAGTGCCTGAAGAACTGTGGATGGAGGCTCGAAACATCATACAGGAGGCAGCAACGAAAACCATCCCAATGAAAAGGAAATGCAAGAAAGCAAAGTGGCTGTCCAATGAGGCCTTACAAATAGCGGGGGAGAGAAGGCAAGCAAAATGCGAGGGAGATAGAGAAAGATACAGGAAATTGAATGCAGAATTCCAAAAAATAGCAAGGAGAGACAAGAAGGCCTTCTTAAATGAGCAATGCAAAGAAATAGAGGAAAACAACAGAATGGGAAGAACCAGAGATCTGTTCAAGAAAATTGGAGATATGAAAGGAACATTTCGTTCAAAGATTACCATAATAAAGGACAAAAGTGGTAAGGACCTAACAGAAGCAGAAGACATCAAGAAGAGGTGGCAAGAATACACAGAGGAACTATACCAGAAAGATATGGATGTCTCGTACACCCCAGGTAGTGTGGTTGCTGACCTTGAGCCAGACATCCTGGAGAGTGAAGTCAAATGGGCCTTAGAAAGCATTGCAAATAACAAGGCCAGTGGAAATGATGGTATTCCAGCTGAACTATTTAAAATTTTAAAAGATGATGCTGTTAAGGTGCTATACTCAATATGCCAGCAAGTTTGGAAAACTCAGCAGTGGCCAGAAGATTGGAGAAGGTCAGTCTACATCCCAATCCCAAAGAAGGGCAGTGCTAAAGAATGCTCCAACTACCGCACAATTGCACTCATTTCACACGCTAGCAAGGTTATGCTTAAAATTCTTCAAGGAAGGCTCAAGCAGTATGTGGACCGAGAACTCCCAGAATTGCAAGCTGGATTTAGAAGAGGCAGGGGAACCAGAGACCAAATTGCAAACATGCGCTGGATTATGGAGAAAGCTAGAGAGTTCCAGAAAGACATCTACTTCTGCTTCATTGACTATGCAAAAGCCTTTGACTGTGTCGATCACAGCAAACTATGGCAAGTTCTTAAAGAAATGGGAGTGCCTGATCACCTCATCTGTCTCCTGAGAAATCTCTATGTGGGACAAGAAGCTACAGTTAGAACTGGATATGGAACAACTGATTGGTTCAAAATTGGGAAAGGAGTACGACAAGGCTGTATTTTGTCTCCCTACTTATTTAACTTATATGCAGAATTCATCATGCGAAAGGCTGGGCTGGATGGATCCCTAGCCGGAATTAAGATTGCTGGAAGAAATATCAACAACCTCAGATATGCAGATGACACAACCTTGATGGCAGAAAGTGAGGAGGAATTAAAAAACCTTTTATTGAGGGTGAAAGAGGAGAGCACAAAATATGGTCTGAAGCTCAACATCAAAAAAACGAAGATCATGGCCACTGGTCCCATCACCTCCTGGCAAATAGAAGGGGAGGAAATGGAGGCAGTGAGAGATTTTACTTTCTTGGGCTCCATGATCACTGCAGATGGTGACAGCAGACACGAAATTAAGAGACGCCTGCTTCTTGGAAGGAAAGCAATGGCAAACCTAGATAGCATTTTAAAAAGTAGAGACATCACCTTGCCAACAAAGGTCCGTATAGTAAAAGCTATGGTTTTCCCAGTAGTGATGTATGGAAGTGAGAGCTGGACCATAAAGAAGGCTGATCGCCGAAGAATTGACTCTTTTGAATTATGGTGCTGGAGGAGACTCTTGAGAGTCCCATGGACTGCAAGAAGATCAAACGCATCCATTCTTAAGGAAATCAGCCCTGAGTGCTCACTGGAAGGACAGATCGTGAAGCTGAGGCTCCAATACTTTGGCCACCTTATGAGAAGAGAAGACTCACTGGAAAAGACCCTGATGTTAGGAAAGATGGAGGGCACAAGGAGAAGAGGACGACAGAGGACGAGATGGTTAGACAGTGTTCTCGAAGCTACAAACATGAATCTGACCAAACTGCGGGTGGCAGTGGAAGACAGAAGTGCCTGGCGTGCTCTGGTCCATGGGGTCACGAAGAGTCGGACACGACTGAACGACTAAACAACAACAACAACATCACCTTTTCTCAGAAGTGTTGTGGCCAATGTCAAGCCCTTGGTCTTTTGTACCAGGTCTCCTGCCACTAAAAAAAAAAGTACCCCAGATTTGAAATTTTGATTTAGAAAGCCCTGGCAATATTGAATGTGGTGATGGCACTATCACGCTGTGATTCACTACAGGCTGCAAAATTGAAATGAGTACGTCCCTCAGATCCAGGAGACACTTTACTAGCTTGCACATGTTCAAACGTGGTTGCTCTGTTAGCAGAAAGGCTTGGGGAAAGATTGTGAATGGTTAGGTAAACATGCAGGTCTCATGGTGAGACCCGACTCCCTGCAAAAAGTAGAGTACCCTTGTGAGGCATAAAAGAGAGGAAATGAAGCTCTCTCGTGATGTCCTCTCAGCCTTTCCCCTGGAAACACAAGGCCTGAATTCTGCTGCAAGTCTCACTGATTTATTGATAAAATCCACAACACTGCAGAATAAAGAAAGCAAAAAAATCTACCGCAACAAGTTTGACTTTGATTTATATGTAACTGTATTAAATGTGCAAGAGACAAAGTAGGTAAGGTAGTACTCTTTATTGAACCAACTTCTTTGCAAGACGTTGCACAGGATTTCAAGTTTTAAAAATGAGAAGGCTAACATCTAACATAGAATCAATCAGGGTGAATTTCCTGCACCATTCCCTGAACTCTTGGCTAAATTCTACTATCAGAGTCATGTCTAACCCCACAGAAAACCAGGTGGTTCACCATCGAAAGGCAAACTAGGATAAATATTTGCATTTGCAGGATCAATGTTTCATGATGAAGTGATTCTGCTAGATCTGGCTCCTGATCTGCTGACTTGGGTTAATGAATGGCCATTCCATTATGCTCCATAGAGCAAGATCCCCCTGCCAATTCCTTCCAGATGTTTCTGGCTACAACTTCCAGCTGGTGAGAATTGTAGTCCAAAACATCTGGAGGGGAAGGACCAAGTTGGGTGAAGGCTGCCTTCGAGTAAAGGATAACTTTTCTAACTAAGGGACACTGCATAAGTATGACTCTAAGTCTCAGAGATGTGCTATATACAGGTAGGATTGCCAGATACGTTCTAATTTAAATAGCAAAATAGCAATTAACTCAAGATACTTGACATATTCAGCCTTGGATTTCAGACCTGTACATTTCACTTCACTATATTAGTAGAAAACATCACCAACACGAAAATGATGAGAACGAAATTCTGCCAATAGATGTGATGAATACATTTCTGCTTTACAATCATAAGAAAATTAGCAACAGACCATAATCTTGGGGCTGTAGCCAACTAAGTTCTACTCTGAATGGACACATTGAAATTAATGGGCCTAAGTTTGTTATAGTTATTATTTCCAATAGGTCTACTCTGAGTATGTGATTCCTATAATAGGAGTTATTATTTTCTCCTTGGTATTTTCACACATGAGGGTATGGGGGCAGACTAGGCAGAAAGAGATGAAAATGGAGGTACTACTTAATTTATTAAGTGATTAGATTATATTTATAATTTAATATTATTATATGCTGCCTGCCCACAGTGAGGGGTGCCCAAAAGTGATGAGATATTTGTGCTGTGCCAAAATGTAATATTTTTTTGCTCGGTATTTTATTTACTCACTTTTCACAGACCCTTTTCTGCTCTTACTCCCCAAGATGGCAAAGCCTCAATTGTGGAGAATTGTTTAGTATTCTTGAAGTCATTCCTTCCTTCCAATCACTTCTCACGTTGAGCCAAAGCCCAGACTCTGAGCAACCTTTATTTGCTGTAGGCTTTGAACAAAATGCCTCTTCCTCTTTCTGCAGAGGACTAGTACTTTGTGAGGTGCTTCATTTTTTTGTGTGGGAATAGATGATGGCATGGGTGGAACCAAAGGGAAATGTATTCCTCGGTTATTTCAGCAGATCACTACCTGCCTCCAAGTTCCTAAAAGCGCAGCTCTGCTAGGCTCACTTAGCTCAGCACTTTCCGTTCTGTAGCCCCAGGGAATTTCTGCAACACAGGTGTCTCTTCCATAATGAGTTGCACTACCTGTTTCTCCCCAGGCCAGGATTTTAGATATTACAAGGATTAGAAGTATATATTTTGCCTTTAATATAAGCACAGAACATGACAGGATATGGTCCTGGCCTCTTGTAATCCTTCTGTCAAAGAGGATGGTGATTCCTTCAGACTGAGAGGACAGAGTATTGCCCAGAGGGGGGAAAAAACAACAATTTTTGAGGAGAAACAACAACAACAACTGTACCCAGTGAGTGTGTCCATTTCTCTCTCTCTGTCACACCCTGGCCTTCTGTGGGAATCGGGGAAAGCAACAGACTAAATGCTTCAAATCCCACACAAACAGAAGACAAAGCAGATTTACATAACGTTTGCATACGGTAATCGTTATGTATAGATGCACATTTAGAAATGATTATTATTATTCAAATCAATATATAATACAACTCACCATAGATGGGAAGTCTGTGACAAGCTCACCTATGTGTTATGTTCAGGTGTTCACCATTAATGGTCAGCTTCATAGCCTCTGCTCACCCTGCTTTAAACCACACCAGGATTGGGCTCCTGTGCGAGTCGTGTGACCCACATGAGATCGCAGAACCCAAAATATGTGCTTTATTCAGGGCCGTGCTCTCACGGTGCCCCAAATCATGAATTTTGGAGCACTGGGCGAGATCGCGGCCCCCTCAAAGAATGTTTCTTTCGAGGCGAGATCTCTTGTGAAATTGCACAATACCATGCCACCCAAAACAGTTCCCCTGCTCTCGCGGGGGAAAATGAGATGCCCCAGTTTTTCAAGGTCACTTGGGGGGGCGGTATGCAATACTGAGCTAGAAGAGTTTGGATTTGACATCCCGCTTTATCACTACCTGCAGGAGTCTCAAAGCGGCTAACATTCTCCTTTCCCTTCCTCCCCCACAACAAACACTCTGTGAGGAGAGTGGAGCTGAGAGACTTCAGAGAAATGTGAATGGCCCAAGGTCACCCAGCAGCTGCATGTGGAGGAGCCGAGACCCGAACCTGGTTCCCCAGATTACGAGACTACCGCTCTTAACCACTACACCACACTGGCTTCCATAGAAGGGCCAATGGTCTGACTCAGTTTAAGGTAGCATCCCATATTTACCTCTCCTTGTACCCCAGTGTTAAGCATTTTCCTTTGTAACTTTATAGAATTTAAAGACTGCATTTTAAAGAGAGTGTCACCTTAGATGGGCAGTGTGGGCCCTGCAAGGCTGCAATGGGTTTTCGGTTTGAGTAGACACATATATAATGCTGTTCATTACTTACATGCAATGGGATCAGGCTGGGGACATCACGTAAGGGCAGAAGGCTTGAACGGCCCAATTCACCACCACACAAGGACAGTAAATGAGTTTTTCAAAAATTAATTTTTGATTCATTAAGTAGGATTTAGGATTCAGTGTAGGCTGCTTCAATTAGGCTTGTGCAGATATGTTAAATGAATGGGTCAAATAAGTAATTAATGGTGTTAATATATCAATCAGATTTCTAATGTAGGTGTCTAAATTGAGTCAGTAGAAGATCTAAGAATTAATTTTAAACATGCTCTAAGGCTTCAGTTCATTTAGATCAGAAATAAGAGAACAATTAAGAACCAGAAGGCACACCACAGAAGTATGCTGGGAAAAGAAAACCCAGCGATGTTAAAAATGGTGTTACAAAGTCATGACCAGTATTTTGGCATTTAGTGAAATGCAAAGTCAGTTTTGCACCTGCCTGCCATTAAGTTAACATGAAAACCTTTCTTCTAACTTCCTGTTTTTCAACATGCAGGGAATTTTCACATTTCCCCACCGCTTGGTGAGATGTGCCTTTTCTGACAGCTACTCCCTCTCATCTGCTATTGTCAGCAATTTGCACTTAATTCCCGTATTGGCAAAAAACCAACCAACCCTGGAACGATTTGATTGGCTAAGAGTCCAGTCCATAAGAGAATCTTTAGAGCTTTGCAGCCTCTCCCACAGAACAAGACTCTTAATTTCTCCTTGCATAAGCCCTTTTCAGGTAAGTGGTGAGGTCAGACAAAAATGACCAATTTCACCTTCTTTCTGTTTATCATTTTATTTTATTTTTTTCTTCAGTTCTCCACCTTTCTGCACCCATGTGGTAACTTTTAAAAGTCCTCATTGGCCTTCTAGTGTGCATTTCTCGTGATATACAGGTTTTGTGTGCTATTTTGCCTAAAATGCACATTTTCTACAAGCAATTTTCCTTAGCTTAGTTCGTTTTTTGTATTACTTAATGCATTTCCCCCAACGCACACATTTTTGCATGCATTATTTCATTGGAGTGCTGCATCGTAAAAATCATAGTAGTGTGAATTGCAAAGGTTGGATGTTTTTCAGTTCTGATATGGGAAGTACATATCAGGTATGTGAATCAAACTGAATTTCTCCTCCATGCCTGAGTTCCCAGAATGTGGCAAGTCCCAGCCCCTTGAGAAAGCTGTATGACCTAGACACACTTCCCAGCTAACATGTGATGAGTTTGTTGTTTCTTTCTAGCATCAAGTCTTCCCAACCCTTTGTCCACGCTTTCCCGCTGCTTCTGACTTTTCATGTCTTTCAGAAGTAGACATCCTTTTAGGTCTCCCTATCCACTAACGCTGCAAAATGAAGGAACATAGTAGGTCCAAGCAACTGTATTTGCTAAGCTCAAAGATGGAACAAATGTATTTTTTATTCATTATTGTAGACAGCCCTGAAAATTCTGAAGAGAAAAATGTTTAACTTTTCTTTTTTTAGCTTTGCTGCTCCACAGTAGACTTTTATATGTCCTATTAATAAAGAGCAAGCCCTATTGAACTTAGGGCCTACTTCTGAGTAAACATGCCTCAGATTACACTGTATGTTTGTTTTAAGCTATAGTTCAAGGTGTATTTGTTACTTAACCATCTGGCATCTTTTGTTCTAGGTATTTATTCAGCTCATTTAGTAAGTAATTTCTGCAAAATATGTAGATTCCTTTTTTTTTTTTTACAACAGCAACAGCAATGCTGCCATAGGCTTCTCCTTATTTCCTCACCCATAGCTGCTACCAAACATCTCTGTACACTGAATCCTGCTTTTATTTTTATTTTTAGTTGATGCTGGTGAACAAACAGAGGTGGTTGGGCATGTTAATGCACTTTGCAAGTTGAATTCCTAGCTGTTAAACAAAAGCAGTCATGTTGATTTCAACTCCATTTAACATACATGGGAGGAAATCAATGTGACAAGGGAAAAAGATTTTAAAGCCTCTAAGTCCAGTTGTTAACAATAAAAACAAAAAGACTAAAAGATCCTGTGACTTGATGGTGTCCTTTTGGAATAAAGAAGGCTGTTGCCTAAGCAGCGCTTGCCTTCATCTTTTATGAACCTTTCCAGTGCAGTAGATTGACTCATTATTAAAGGTCTACATGTAACAAAACACAGTAGGTCATCAAACAATGACTATAATGTAATCTCGGATGTTTTCACATATCCCTTTTAAACAGAGAATGGTAAGTTAAAGAAATACATGTAGGTTTAAATTATAGCTACCAAATGGCTAAGTCCTTCTTGGTGATGTGTAAAATTCCCTTTGTTCTAATCCCATCTAGGCTGCAGTACTCCTGATCTTAGTCTTATTATTTGTATTGATTAATTGCCTTTTTTTAAAAAAAGATGAACTCAAAGAGACATTGAAAAACAATGGGCTGATTGGCTGTTGGAACATGGAAGCACCCAGTCTTCCTTCCATTGTGGAAGCATGACCTGATGCTGGTAAGTAGCATCATGGTTTTCCAGTAGATACAGGAATTGCCAATAATTCAACAAACAATCTCTTCTATGTAGTGGGGCTGAGCAAAAGTGAACAAGTGTTGACAAGTGCTGGTCATACAAATTATCCAGTTACCACCATTATATGTTCCTGGGTGCCATGGAAGCTCCCCCCTTGTGTCCTGTTCATGATTTGTACTAGAAGTTGGATCAAGATCTCTGACAACTTATGTTGGCGGCTGTTTACATTTTGGAGTAGCCAAAATGTAGAAATATGTGGATGTTACTGAGGCACTTGGTTTATCTGATGGGTTCAGGCTTAGGCCAGCTTTGGTGTGGGTCCCATCTCAGGCTCTGCACACCAGTGGCCTGTGGTGAATTTTTTAGTAGGGGATCAGTTAGGCCAGAGGCGCCAGCTTGTGAGGGCAATGGGTGGGGTGGAAGGACCCAATGTTGCGTACCTGACATTGCGTGCGTGACCATTGGGCCTCCCTCCCTAATCTGGGCAGAAGCTTCCTGGGCTTTAGGAAGGAGGCACCAAGGATTTTGCTAGCACAAAGATGGAAAAGCGACGAAATACCAACAAAAGAACAATCGCAAGAAAAATTGATGGAAAATGCTGAAATGGCAAAGCTAGCAGAAAGACTCAAAGACAAGGACAATAGAGACTTTTAAAAAAGATTGGGAACCTTTCATATTGTACTTACGGAGACAACGTAAGGAAATGGACTCACTAGCAGGGTTTGATTAAACACTTACAACTAACAAAACAAAGATAGAAAATATGAAGGCTAAAATGATATGAATAGAATAATGATTAATTTAAAGATTACAATATTAAGATATATGACAGCAAACAGGAGAAGTTATTACGTTAGAAACCAGAAAGTTGAGGAAAGTCATGGGGGTGGGGGGAAGAAGTGGGAATTTATTTTGTGATTATATTGTTCGATGTGATCTTGATAAAAATATAAAACCCCAAAAATTTTTTTACAAAAAAAGGAAGGAGGCACCAAGGGAACATTTAGGAGACTAGCCTTGTCCCCCTAGTGCACTGGCCACATACCACTGCTGTACACTCTGGTCCACCAGCGTGTGTGCTCAAAACCACAAAGCTTGGCATGCTGGTCTAATTTCATACCTGGTAGGAGAGCTCAGTGCTGGAGCTGTGGCACATGCAATACCAAAACTCACATATCCAGCAGGTCTTAGTCCCCTGGCCAATGGAGGAGGCCATCATATGTCTCCAGCTCTGCAGTCCCAGAATAACTGGCAGGGAGGAGGAGGAGACACAGCAAATGCCCTGCAGTCCCTCCTTCTTTAGCTGACGGAAAGCTATATAAATATTTTGTCACCAGATCCCCACAATTATCCTGTGTTCTCAATAAGCCCTTTGATGTTCCTCTTGTCCCCTCCCACCATTGATGTGGCGAATTACTTAACTACCCATAATTTACCAGATGAAAAAGTGACAAACCTACCTTTAAGAGATCACACAAGGCCAAGCCTAGGGCCACACATAGGATCACAGAGATGGACAGCTGGGGCAAAGGAGTCAATATTGCAGTGGGAGATGGGATTGTGTAGGGCCCTGGAGCCCCACCTACCGACTGCAGCAAGTTCTGCCTGATATTACTTTGGTCTATGGGGCCGCTGGTGTATTCCACCGCAACTTAGAAAATTACTAATAAGGGATGGGGGAATCTGTCAATTTCGGGCTCTCTCGGTTCCTCATTTTTCCAACCTTAAGTTCACATCAGTCTCTGGTGGCTTTATCCTTGTTTTTTGTTTTTTTTTTAAAGGCCACCAGCATTTTAGTGAAATTTCTCCTAAGTTCTTGCACGCAATTTTGCATAATATGTATATTTTTTGCAAAGCAGCGTTCTTTAACACAAAGGATTTTTGTATGTTATTTTTAAAAATAAAAATACATGCATGCTAATGCACACTTTACCCTAGTAAAAAATGCCCTGTGAATTTTTGTACACATGACTTGGCATGAAAACTGCATGTGCGAATTTGGAAAAATGGTTGTGGTTTGGTTTAAGTATCATTTCATAAAGTGTGGATTTTGTAGGTCCACCTTTAAATGTAATTCACCCTTTCCCCAGCTAGAAACCCAGTTCTTTAAAAACTGGTAGATGAAATGTTGATGATGAAGAACTGTGAAACCTGATTTCTTGCTTGGGTGGGGGATGCCATAATTCTGGCAGAGAATACCTGAAATAGTGGGTAAATAAGGAAGAAGGTGGGACGCGGGTGACGCTGTGGGTTAAACCACAGAGCCTAGGACTTGCTGATCAGAAGGTCGGCGGTTCGAATCCCTGCAACGGGGTGAGCTCCCATTGTTTGGTCCCAGCTCCTGCCAACCTAGCAGTTCAAAAGCATGAAGTGCAAGCAGATAAATAGGTACCGCTCTGGCGGGAAGGTAAACAGCATTTCCGTGCACTGCTCTGGTTCGCCAGAAGCAGCTCAGTCATGCTGGCTACATGACCTGGAAGCTGTCTGCGGACAAACGCCAGCTCCCTCGGCCAGTAAAGCGAGATGAGCGCCGCAACCCCTGAGTCGGTCACGACTGGGCGTAATGGTCAGAGGTCCCTTTACCTTTAAGGAAGAAGGTTGCCAGTGCATTGTAGCTGTTGGTGAGATTCTGGGCAGTTCATGAACCTGGACCCTAATAAGGTTATAGACTCCTAGTGGCAGTGGCAGGAATTGCAGTCAGGGGCTGGTGAGACTGTTCAATTACCACTCAAGCCCACTTCCCCTCAAGGCAAAAGCAGGCTTCTTGAGTCTCCTGCTTCTCAGCTGACAGCCAGTAGGTGGGCCAGCTCTGTATTCATAACGAATCTGCTTTAACAGTGGAATAAATTTCACGATTGTTTGTGTGCGTGTGTGTGCAGTTGGATGGTTTTCTGTAGTCTACAGTGCATCAAAATGATTTATACAAGTTTCCAGGTGGATTATGACTTTCAGACAAGCTGCAAACACAAAACAGCTGTTTCTTTTCTTCTCCTTATTTTCGGATTTTTACGAGCTCCCTATCCCCACTCTGGCACCAGCAATAATACCTGAAAAGAGACTCGGTTAATGGCCTCGTCTCCCACCCCCCTTTCTTATTTTGCCTAGAGTGAGGAGAGCAACTCCAGTGTGTTTCTTGTTGGCTGTCATTTATTCTGTAATTACATCTAATCTACTCTTGGACCCTGCCTTCCCAGGAAAGCAGCAATCTTATGAGTGACATTTCCAGAGCGCACCTCAAACCGGTAATTTATTAGGGTAATACATCATCGGAGCAAGGTGCTTTAATGATGCTTCCCTCAAAAGATGGCACCATCCAAAGTGTGGCTGCATAATTGCGCTGCAAAAGATGTGCCAGGAAGCGAGGTGCTCTGGAACGCTGAACAGGTTTGCCTCCAGGTATAACTGGCATCTTTGCCCCTACTTTTCACAAATCTTTTAGTGCCTCTGCCTAGGCCGCCATACCTGATCGTCAAACTGTTGTCTCCTTGACAACTAAACTTTTCAAAGATTACAGGCAAAAAATGTTTCCTCCAGCCCTGGAGCTGTTTAATGCTTTAAAATGTCAGGGAAAATATCCTTCGGTCCCACGAGTGGGAAAGATAAGGTGGTGAGGGACTGGAAAGGGATATTTAAAAACATGTTTACAAAATAATTCAGCGCCACAAGGCAGCTCAGCAGAGGGCTTTTTAAAATATAAAGCCAGCTAAAAAGGGCTTCTGGTATGAAATATGTTAATAAAAATTACACTTTCCTTTAGCTTGGGATGCAGGCTTGGCTTGGATGTCAGGAGCACGAAACAGCCTTTTTAATTCAGCCCTGAATCAGGAAATGGTTATTTGAGGCAGAAATTCCCCTCCCCCTTTAACTCTTTTGTAGCCAGGTAGCAACACTTACTATTTTGTTCTTAAGGCGACCTAGGTTCAAAGTTTGCCACTGCTTGATAAACCTCATCTATATTGTGTGTATATATATATATATATATCAATATTTTTATAATAAAAACCTTCTAAGTGGTTTCCATAAAATAGTATAAAATTTGTTTTCAAAACAAATATATGCAATAAAATTACATGTCTGGGTAGATTTGTTAGCAACAACAACACAAGTTGTTGTTGTTTTGAAGCAGGCACTGAAAACAGTGTGATGATGGTGCCTACCTAATATTAACAGGTGCTGCTGGAGAAGAGGTGCTGCCATACATAAGGAGCAATCCTATGCTCAATTAGTAAACCGGTGTAAATTAAGCCACCGTAAAATTACTGCAGATCCAAATCCGATTCAACAATGGGGCTGCTGCTGTTGTTCTGCCTACGCCTGGCAGAGGGGAAGCAAGCCTTTAAAATTGCGTTCTGTGTCAGGTCATGTGACTGAGCTGAACAGGCTTAGACTCCAGCCTGAGCCCTCTCTCTAGTCCTGCCCCTGCCATGTCCCCCATATGCCCCTTTTGCGGAACTTGCACCAGCTTTGGTTTGGCCACATGAGCCCTAGGATGAGCAAGTTTGCTGGCATCACCTTCGGATGAGGCAGGGCAGGGCTGAGCTGAGCCAGGAATCCTCTGCTCGTCCCAGCGGATCTTGCCGCCAATTTCCCCCTAGAAAGACTGGTTTTTCGCAAGTCCAGAACAAAGATGGTGCAGCACTTGTAAAAGTGCCAGTTCTGCAGATCAAAGGGGGCACATATAGAGTAAGGTGGTGTGGCGATCACACAGGGTCCCCGGACGTTTCACCGTCTATTAATCCCTGTGCCACCACTTTATTTCTCGCTGCCACCACCCAGGCCCTACCTGGTACAATACTGAGTCCAGTCAGGGTTAAATTGGAACATAAACTTTAATAATAATAATAATAATAATAATAATAATAATAATAATAATTTATTATTTATACCCCGCCCATCTGGCTGAGTTTCCCCAGCCACTCTGGGCAGCTCCCAATCAAGTGTTAAAAACAATACAGCGTTAAATATTAAAAACTTCGCTGAACAGGGCTGCCTTCAGATGTCTTTTAAAGATAGGATAGCTGCTTATTTCCTTCACATCTGAAGGGAGGGTGTTCCACAGGGCGGGCGCCACTACCGAGAAGGCTCTCTGTCTGGTTCCCTGTAACCTCACTTCTCGCAAT
This sequence comes from Podarcis tiliguerta, assembly GCF_965153285.1. NCBI lineage: Eukaryota > Metazoa > Chordata > Lepidosauria > Squamata > Lacertidae > Podarcis > Podarcis tiliguerta. Next base: position 21,472,073 of record NC_139545.1, on the reverse strand, counting down.
GAGGGAACTGCCAGAAGGCCCTCGGCACTGAATCTCAGTGTCTGGGCTGAACGATGGGGGTGGAGACTCTCCTTCAGGTATACAGGACCAAGGCCGTTTAGGCCGTTTTGTTTATTTATTGCAGTTTAACAAGTGTGTGGTTTCATAAACGGTATCGGTCAATTACAATCATGGGGTGCCTATCCAGACCTATAACTTCTGCTACCTGCTCTCACTCACTAAACCTCCTCTCGGATATTTACTTGTCTTCCTAGCCCCTAACTATTCCTGACTCAGCTTATTTCGCTACACTAACTCAACCCTCCCACAAATTCTATCCCAATTCACTCCCACTCCAACCAACCACCCAACTCCCAACGAACTCCTCTCCGCCCCTCCCAGAGCTGGTTTTATAGTCCCTCTGACTCCACCCCCCTGGGTTCTGATTGGGTAACTTGTTTAACTATTTCACCTCCAGCACTCTCATATGTTAACGTCACAGGCGGTTCTTCAAATAAACCAGTCCCCAGATGCTGAAAGCTTTGTATACTAACAGTAACACCTCAAGTTTGACTCAATAACAAATGGGCAGGAAGTACAGATGTTTGATCAGAGGTGTAATATCCTCACAGGGTCTTGGCACTCGTGCTGCAGTCTTCTGCACTAACTGCAACTGCAGTTTTTGGACAAGGACCCTGCCGGATTTACATATAAGCTAAACAAGCTATAGCTTATGGCCCCACTCCCTTGGGCCCCCCCAAAAAAAATTAAAGGGGGAAAAAACCTGGATGTGCATTTCCAAAATATAAGATAAAAAACAAATAAAATAAAACCTACATACAACAGTGTTTTGTGTTGTGTGGGCCCCGCCTGCTAGCCTGCTCCCTAAAATATCACTGGTTTGCTCATTTCTGTATATAGGGTGCCCACATTCACGGACTGGTTGCATGGCAACATGTGCAAATGGCTTTAGATACCTATTAGGTCCATAAATGACCATATAGCATATATTAACACAGCGACAATTTGTTGTTGACCAAGGACAGCTGGCCTTTAAAATTTAAAATTTAAAATTTAAAAGCTTGCTTCTCGGCCTTTTGGCTAAGATCAAGTGTAGTATCTGTTCTTATCAGTTTAATATCTGATATGTCCTCTATTGCCAACAAAGGTCCGTATAGTAAAAGCTATGGTTTTCCCAGTAGTGATGTATGGAAGTGAGAGCTGGACCATAAAGAAGGCTGATCGCCGAAGAATTGACGCTTTTGAATTATGGTGCTGGAGGAGACTCTTGAGAGTCCCATGGACTGCAAGAAGATCAAACGCATCCATTCTTAAGGAAATCAGCCCTGAGTGCTCACTGGAAGGACAGATCGTGAAGCTGAGGCTCCAATACTTTAGCCACCTCATGAGAAGAGAAGACTCACTGGAAAAGACCCTGATGTTGGGAAAGATGGAGGGCACAAGGAGAAGGGGACGACAGAGGACGAGATGGTTAGACAGTGTTCTCGAAGCTACAAGCATGAATCTGACCAAACTGCGGGTGGCAGTGGAAGACAGAAGTGCCTGGCGTGCTCTGGTCCATGGGGTCACGAAGAGTCGGACACGACTGATCGACTAAACAACAACATGTCCTCTATTTATTTTGGGACGCGGGTGGCGCTGTGGGTAAAAGCCTCAGTGCCTAGAGCTTGCCGATCAAAAGGTCGGCAGTTCGAATCCCCGTGGCGGGGTGCGCTCCCGTTGTTCGGTTCCAGCGCCTGCCAACCTAGCAGTTCGAAAGCACTCCCGGGTGCAAGTAGATAAATAGGGACCTCTTACGAGCGGGAAGGTAAACAGCGTTTCCGTGTGCGGCTCTGGCTCGCCGCAGAGATGCAGCAATGTCACGCTGGCCACGTGACCCGGAAGTGTCACCGGACAGCGCTGGGCCCCGGCCTCTTAAGTGAGATGGGCGCACAACCCTAGAGTCTGTCAAGACTGGCCCGTACGGGCAGGGGTACCTTTACCTTTACCTTTACCTTTACCTTTAAGGACAGCTGGACATATAAAGGGCCCTATTACCTTCAGTAGCTTAGGGCCTCATCAAACCTAAATCCGGCCCTGGACAAGGAGCAAAGGAAGTGTTTATCGCAGCAATCCATTCTTAAAGTTACCAGTGCCTGGTGTACCCTGGCCTAGCTAACCTGGTCACCCACAGTTGCCATACCAACTAAAGCTGATACAAGACACTCCTAGCCACTGAGACAACCTGGCCCTCTGTTGACGAAGCTGGAACCAGAAACAGCACCAGACTACTGCAGTGGTGGCGGGGTACCAACTTAAATAAAGTATGGAGGGGAGGTAAGCCCCGCCCCACATAACTGATCACATGACACAGTGCACACACACCATTTTAATGGCAATGTCTGTCAACTTTGTGAGGCGAGCGGGCCCCCTCAAATATTTTATTTGGGGGGGGGGGAGCCCTTAGGAGCTGGCCCCTATGAGTAGTGGAAGCATTATAAAGCATTATAAAGGAGTTTCATGTGCATGGCCAGAGAGAGTGAGATTTGAATGTGTCTGATATTATACCATCTTTAAAGCTAAGCAGGCCTGAGCCTGCCCAGTGAAAAGATAATAGGTTTATGCAGAAGCGCACGACAGTGCTGTTACTGGCAACACCCTTGCCTGAGCTGAGAGGTCAGTCTCAAATAAGAGGTGGAGACGTGGCTTTGAGTCAGAAGAGGCATGGGCTCCCCATTGTGAATCATAACTGCAAGTAAAGCATCTCAGGTTCCTACGTTCATTACCTGGTGTCTCCAGGTAAAGATGAAAGAAACAATAACAACCCATGTCTGTAGCCGTGGAGAGTCAGTCTGAACTTCTAGTCAGTGCTGATAATATCGAGCTAGATGTTGGGCCAGTGTCTAAAGCCTATATCCCTAAACTTCCCAGGCAAGATGGTGGGACTTCGGCAACGTAGATGTCAAAGGCCACCATCATTCTTATCTGCCCTCTGCCCACTGTATCCTCATTGTGTGGTGTAGTAGTTAAGAGCGGTAGACTCGTAATCTGGGGAACCAGGTTCGCGTCTCCGCTCCTCCACATGCAGCTGCTGGGTGACCTTGGGCTAATCACATTTCTTTGAAGTCTCTCAGCCCCACTCACCTCACAGAGTGTTTGTTGTGGGGGAGGAAGGGAAAGGAGATTGTTAGCCGCTTTGAGACTCCTTCGGGTAGTGATAAAGTGGGATATCAAATCCAAACTCTTCTTCTCTTCTTCTTCTTCATTGCCCCATTGTTTGGCTCAGCTAGCTCCTGGTGACCTAGAAGACATGGGAATGCACCTCTCTTAATCTACTGTGTCTGAGGTTTAGGGAAGTGGGAGGTCATTTGAAGGCCCTGGCATTTTTCTAAGAGAGCTTCTGCAGAATCCGCCCCCTGTTTGTGCCTTCGTGTCTCTACTCAGACATGAGAATTTTGTTATTGTGATATTTATAAAATGGGAGCGAGCCGTTTTAATGTACCTTTTTTCATGCAAATTGCAAGTGCAGGAAATGGATCGGTTTAAGTATCACTTTACCAAAAGGCCAGAGAATAAATATTTGACTCTGTCATGCTGAGTCATGGTTGCAGAAGACACAACAAATCATTCAGCCTTCTGTGGCATTTCCAGTGCTGGTTTGCACAATGCATTGTATGTGGGTCAAATAGATTACTTGACTTTCCTCCCCACCCCCGAGCTAAAGCTAGACTGACAGATCATATAAAAGCAAGTCATGCTTAAGAATCCACAATAACCCACATTTAAAAGTGTGCTTTTACTAGAAAAATGTGAGTAGCTGAACCTGTGCATTACTTGGATGAATGAAACAATCGCCTTGGTTTGTTCCTGATGTCTATATTCTGTTTTGTCTTACGCTGCAGATTAAGATGCGTGGGTTAAAAAAAAACACTGGCCAAACCAGACATGCTACAGGGTTATTATTAAACCACTTCACAATAAAATGCCTGTCTGAGAAGCACCTAGGCATTAACTCTTTCAATGCCAGAGGCAGTGGTAATTAACCTGGCTGTAGTAATTATTATATCATTGTGTGGCTAAACTATTTCACACCTCTGCAAATGCAAATTTAAATGGTTTGCTCTGGAATCTCCTACCTAGTATTTTTCTTGTTACACCCAAACTCTTGATTAGTTTGGATTCCCCGCCTCCCCTGGCTCTAATAAAATGAAAATGCAATGAAAGATGAGAAGGTGTCGACTTGGGAGAAATGAAAATAGGTGTTCTTGGGTTGGGGGCATCTGCATTAAAGGTAAAGGGACCCCTGACCATAAGGTCCAGTCGTGGATGACTCTGGGGTTGCATCCCTCTTTACTGGCCGAGGGAGCCGGTGTACAGCTTCCGGGTCATGTGGCCAGCATGACTAAGCTGCTTCTGGCAAACCAGAGCAGCACACGGAAATGCCGTTTACCTTCCCGCCGGAGCGGTACCTATTTATCTACTTGTACTTTGATGTGCTTTCGAACTGCTAGGTTGGCAGGAGCAGGGACCGAGCAACGGGAGCTCACCCCGTCACGGGATTCGAACCACCAACCTTCTGATCCTATCTATTCAGCTGTCTAGGTCCATCTCTTTCTCTCTCTCAGCTATCTATCATCTATCTATCTTCAAATATTAGTGGTAGAAGTGGATATCCTTTTCCAAATTTCACACCCAGCTGTGCACCTAACCCATCTGACAACAGGGTCAAGCAAAAATACCTGTCCTTCACTCTAAGGTCTCAGGGTAGGTTGCAACAACAATATATGTGGATCAGCAATGGAAAGGGGTTTTAAGGAGTTAGGAATTTCTACATAAGCTCACATATGATCAGCTAAACAGAGGGAAATTATAGTTAACATTGTTCCAAGTTCTTATGAATGAACACTGGTCCCGAAAGTGACATTTCAAACAGTCAAATGCATCATTAAATGAAGGGGTGTGTGTGAGGGCATGTGCAGCCTGCTTTTGACAGCAGCATAGTCTGCATTCTGCTACTTCAGTGCTGGGATAGTTTTATTAGGACAACAACAGGAAACCAGCAAAGTGAGCAAGCAGGATGTTCGCCACCTTGAATGCAATTATTCGTAGAAAAAAAGTCACACATTTATTTATTTTTTAACACCTGTAAATAAATGAGGGAGGGGAGAAAGAGGTGGTTATGTCATCTGACGTCACCTCTAATGCATTGCTTTTTGTTGTGTAGGTGGCTACATAATCGCTGCCTGCTCCATTAGGATTGACTGCTGAACCCAAGGTTGAGAAAGAATCAAGAACAAGACACTGAACCTCAGATGGCAGAGCTCAAAGGAACTCAAATCCTGGGGCCATAAGGCAGGGGTGAGACTGTAATCCTCACAGCCCGGGATCATGCTTCATTCACATAACTCAAAAAAATTTGACATGACCGAAGGCAGCAATTGAGTCTGGATGCTTCTGATGTATCTAATCCTGACTTCTAGAGCCACAGAACGTGACACTTTTCAGGGTTTGGCCTGCCTTCTTCTGGACAAACTTCGCATGCCATCTCCTGGACCCCATGATCAGTTAGGAGTACAGCCTTGGTGGTGATGGGAAGAATCCTGGGGTTCGAACAGTTGTTACAAACATGTCAGGATGAGATAAATCACAGCTAGAGAGAAGAGAACCAGCTGGAAGAAGAAGAGTTTGGATTTGATATCCCGCTTTATCACTACCCGAAGGAGTCTCAAAGTGGCTCACAATCTCCTTTCCCTTCCTCCCCCACAACAAACACTCTGTGAGGTGAGTAAGGCTGAGAGACTTCAGAGAAGTGTGACTAGCCCAAGGTCACCCAGCAGCTGCAGGTGGAGGAGCGGAGATGCGAACCTGGTTCACCAGATTATAAGTCTACCACTCTTACCACTACACCACACTGGAGGAGTGAGGCAGCCTGTTCTGATAGCAATTCCAAACAAATGTTTGGAAAGCAAAGGAATCTGGACTTTGTACTGGAGCTCCTGAAAAACTCTTGGGGCTCATCCTAAGTCCCATTCCTGTTCCACCATTTCCCTAAAAAAACAAGGTGCATTTTGGCAACAGTATGAATGTAGAAATGGCAGTGCAGAGGTCGAACGTAGCCCCATTACACAGGCTAGTTTGAGGTAAACAATAGGTGCTTAGAACACAATAAGAGTATTGATGTATCTACTGCTTTCCCCCCTAAAAAAAATGTCTAGGGGTACTCTCATTTTCCTACTCATATTGAAATACTGCCCCTCAATGAAGCTAAACTTAGATTCACAAAATGTTTAGGGGTATGTGTACTCCTGCGTCCTCCCAGAAAAAAAAGCACTGGCTGTATCAGACCAATGGCTCATCTAATCTAGCTTCCTACTTCATCCAGTGGTCATCCAGACAGCCCTGGAAAGTCCACAAACAGGGCTTAAAGACAATAACTAATCTTGTTATAATAATTAGGGTAGTGACCACCATATTTTATGGCATATAAAGCCATTGCTTTATATGCAATATGGCATAAAGAGCCAGTGTGGTGTAGTGGTTAAGAGCGGTAGTCTCATAATCTGGGGAACCGGGTTCGCGTCTCCGCTCCTCCACATGCAGCTGCTGGTGACCTTGGGCCAGTCACACTTCTCTGAAGTCTCTCAGCCCCACTCACTTCACAGAGTGTTTGTTGTGGGGGAGGAAGGGAAAGGAGAATGTTAGCCGCTTTGAGACTCCTTCGGGTAGTGATAAAGCGGGATATCAAATCCAAACTCTTCTTCTTCTTCTTCTTCATATGACTTAATTATGCCCTGGTCACATTATGTGCCAAGGTTTCTGGTGAGGGAGTCCAGTGTGTATCATTTTACAGGAAGATACAGACTTTATGGTGGACAAGAGACTTGGCTATGCTCCATTTCCTGGGAGTAAGCTCAATTGAACCCAATGAGACTTACTTCCGAGTAGAGATGCCTAAAACTGCAATGTAAAACAAGCACATAAAGCAGAGAAAAGATTAAAGTGATTCTTCAACCTTTGAGTGTGATCCAAAAGGTGTCGTATTAATATATCTAATACCTGTGCACTTATATGAGAACAAGTGCAAACCTGCCTTACAGAAATGATATTAAACAGTGAAAGGAGACAGTCATATTAATAAGGTGCATCTATGTAAATGCACAATTCTTCATTATCTATTTATACCCCTCAGTCACTCAATTTTATTTTTATGCTTCATAATTAAAAAGGAGGCAAAGTCAAGTCTTTAAAATGATCTGATGCCACAATTTTGTACAAACAATTTCGGATGCATGTAATATTGGCTCCCTTTATTATTGTTCATGGACTGTATGGATTTCTTAACTAGAATATTTTTATGATCTTTGTAGAGATGTCTGTGTTACTTAGACAGTGAAACAGAGATGGCTAATATAAGCAACTATTGACTTTCCAGCTAAATAATCCTAAAGAACATTTAAGATCTATCACTTGAACCTCTAGCACCCGGATGCTGAATCTGAGAATCTGGATTTATTACACTCTCCCCATTTTAGTTTAATGGAACTAATAATGTAACCCAATGCTCTGTTTATGATGCCTGAGAAGTTTTATGGTCTCAGTGAAGCAACTCTGACATTTGTGGGGCATCAGCACAGAGGGATATGTTGACTGCCCCGCCCATTGCTTTAAATGCATATATTTACAATCACAGTGGCATCTTCTATCTGTGTTAGCCCACCTTCAGGCTAATGCAAATTTTGGCTTTGCATATGCATGGTTCTGATATAACTTTGCATTTAACAAGAAGGCTTTGGAAATCACTCCTCTGAATGCGTAAGAACACATTGTTACGATAATGTGTCATAAGTTTAAAAGTAATATATACAACTGGCTAAAGAAATTTCCATGAACTGGATATTCCAGTACTCCCAGATCCAGCACAAGCTGTTAGGATGATACGTTTCAAAATGCAGTCATTACAGAAGCCATCAGGTGGGTGTCATTGAAATTCTACTCAATATTGATCCAGAGTAGATTCCAATGTATAGTTAGCAGAGCAAAAACTTAAACACGTTGCAGGATTCCGAAACAATAGACCAGAGGCATTTCATCCAGTAGAGCTTTACTGCTACTGAAGGCAAGTGAGCATAATGGTCACAAATCCAATGCATTCAGGATTGGCACTGTCCATAGAAAATCCAATTGCAGCAGACTTAAACTTACAAACTTATAAAGTCTAAACATTAACACTATATATGGAACACCACACCAAAAAGAAGAAGAGACAGAAAGAGAGAATGAAGCCCAGGCTCCTTCTGGCCTCACTATTATGGTCAGCATGACCTTGACAGAAAGAGATAACAGAACCAGTTTAAACCAGCTGTGCTCAGCTTCTCTGAAGGAATAACCCAAACATGAAACCTTCTGCTTGTTTCTTTCACACAGAGAGACTTCCAGAACCCTCTTGAATTAATCAGAAGAGAAAAGATCTCTAAACATCAGATCAATACTTTCTGCACTAAGAAATGCAGTGGGTGCAATATTTTAGTTTGGAACTGGCCCTAAGAACAGGCAAATCCCCCCCCCCCGCAATATAACTCAGGACAATCTAGATTGGGGCCCTGACATGGGATGTGAGGTGGAAAATGGTCTGTGGTCTGAGTCTGGCTGGATTGTGTCAGTGAACAGAATCAGCTCGTGTCCTGTTTGGGGGCTTCCCACAGCCATCTGGTTACCCCCCGTGAGAACAGAATCCTGGAACAGATAGATAGACCTTTGGTCTGATCCAGCAGGGCTCTTCTTGTGTCCTAATACATGCTATTTGCACTGGAATAAAGCTTGCATTGGTGCAAACGGGATCTGCCACAGTGTGGGTTAACATCCCATTCACCCAAGATACGGATTCAGCTTGCCAGTAGCATTAATCAGGTGTGGGGAACTCATGGTCTTCCAGACATAGTTGAAAATAATAATAGTTGAATATAATAGTTGAAAATAATAATAATGGAAAGCCAAACTGAATACCTGTATTTGAAACTTCACATTCATAAATGGCCCCGGACAAATGTCTGATATACTCAGTAAGTGCCAGGGCAAAATAAACCATTTACATCCTCAATGGATTTTGCTGAGAGCAACTGTTTCCCTTGTTGTTGTTGTTGTTGTTGTTGATGAGGATGTTGATGTCACCACTTTAAAGTTATTTGAGCCTCTTTTTGTTCTGCGTTGCACTTTTGGCCCTTTTTTACAATGACTTAGTTGGCGGCAGGATAAGGCCCATTGCACTGCTGTAAATTATTAATATTCATCAAATGATAATGAAAATACATAATAATTATGACAAACACACCATCTCATTAAAACGAGAGGGGATGAAATCCTTGTGAATTTTTCATCCGAAAAATAAGGAACGTTACATTAATAAGAGTTAATTGTATCATTAAATATTTACAATTACTTCCCATAGTAGATTTTATTTTTATTTAATATATTTCATTTCTAAATATGTTTAGCACTTTTATGAGAGTTGTCCATAAAAAACACATCAACTTATGGAGCAAAAGAAGTATTAGCTTAATGTATTCATCATGTATATATTTTGCCACATTTTCTGTTTTATTTATCTTTAAGGGAAGCTAACAATCCTTTTTATTTTATTAAAATTTATATATCTATATTCTCTTGAAATAAATATTTCATACCATTGCTAATGCATCATATACAAAATATTTATTTAATAGAAAGTATGAATCACTTGGTGTGCATTTGGCTTTAATAATTTATACTTACCTTCATGCAATATTTTCACAGGAAATTATGATTAACGTTAAGAATCTGACTTTAACTGACAGCGGCTAGGCAATGAAGAGGGAATGCTAAAAACCAGGAAACCATTATGTTTCGGTTAAACCCCACAGTGGCCTCCCCATAGAAGGCAGTGCTTCATTCAGGGGCTCTAGCAGGGTGAGCCTGAGCCGTTTTCCTGCCTGAGGCAAATGACAAAATGGTGCACTTCTTTCTTGTACAAAAGCCAACTCAACCAGGGGGGTCCAAAGCCATACATATCTCAACCAAAAGAGAGAAATGCCCCCAGGGCTTAGGATGTAACAGTCAAGGGCCTGCTGTCACGGCCTACCCCCAAGCACTTGCCGCCTAAGGCAGTTGCCTCATTTTGTTTCATGGCAGAGCTGACCCTGGGTTCTAAATTTCCATGGCAAATACATCAATTTACCTACTAGAGTTGCTGAGGTCACATTCACACCATGCAATTAAAGCACCATGATACCACTTTAAACAGTCATGGCATCCATAGCAGTCAACTTACAGATTTGAAAATAAGGGACCAGCAGCCTCGAAAATAAGGGATCAGCAGCCAAAATAAGGGATTTTCCGAGCACAGGTATGTTCAACTTCTGAGCCCCTCCGAGCCAAAGGCAGAAAGTCCAGCCAGCAGCCAAACGAAGCCTCATCTGTAAGGGACAGCAGCGGGACATGGCGCTGGGATAAGGGACTGTCTCGCCAAATAAGGGACACTTGACAGCTATGATGGTATCCCTCAAAGAAAACTGGCAGCTGTAGTTTGTTAAGGGTGCTGGGAGTTCCTCTCCCCAGAGCTACCATTCCCAGAGTTCCCTGCGAAGTTAAACCACTCAGAGAATCGTAGCTCTGGGAGCACAATAGGGGATTTCCTAACAACTCCTAGCTCCCACAACAAACTTCACCTGTCATATATCGTTTGGGAAAGCTATGACTGCTGTCATAGTGCTTCAACTATATGGTGTGAATGTGCCCAAAGCCAAGAGGTTAGAATAAACTATGCACAGTTGTATAATTGTGCTTGTATTCCTCAGTTCTTTTCACTTCAAAAAATATCTAGAATATTCAGTTTGCCATTTGTTTAAGGGATTTGCTTAAAAGCACTGGAATAAGTGATAACAAGATTAGCCAATACAACAGATAAATCTAGGCAGTTGGCTTAGAGCAGGTGCTGGCCTTGGGAGTCAAAACTGACAGCCATCATCATTCCCAGCCATTATCCCTGCATGGTCTTCTTGGTCTTGCTTTCCTATGCACTGGCATCACTGTTTGATGACCAAATTACAAATGACATGCATGGCATGTGTAGTTTGTCCTAGAGTGGAAGATAATGGAACTCCTTCCTGACAGCTACTTTTGATTTCAGCAACAGCAGCCCATGACAGGACAGCACTGTTCCATACCTTCCAACAACATTCCTCATGGAAATAGGGACATTCTGTTCTAAAGCAATAGAATGCCCCTATTTTCACATGGTCTTAGTAGCTTGAGTTCTCCTTTAGCCTATGATAGTAATTAGTACTAGTAGATAAAGAAGGCTGATCGCCGAAGAATTGATGCTTTTGAATTATGGTGCTGGAGGAGACTCTTGAGAGTCCCATGGACTGCAAGAAGATCAAACCTATCCATTCTTAATGAAATCAGCCCTGAGTGCTCGCTGGAAGGACAGATCCTGAAGCTGAGGCGCCAATACTTTGGCTACCTCATGAGACAAGAAGACTCCCTGGAAAAGACCCTGTTGGGAAAGATGGAGGGCACAAGGAGAAGGGGACGACAGAGGACGAGATGGTTGGACAGTGTTCTCAAAGCTACCAACATGAGTTTGACCAAACTGCGGGAGGCAGTGGAAGACAGGAGTGCCTGGCATGCTCTGGTCCATGGGGTCACGGTGAGTCAGACACGACTAAACAACTAAACAACACCACCACCAGATCAGACATTTGATCAGGCTATTGCACAGGTTAAAAATAAAAAAAGGTTTTAAAAATATTAACAATTTGGCAATTGGAAATGTGTTTAAACTGTAGGATTTCCTGAAATGTGCGTGTGTGTGTTGCATTGGTCCTAATTCTAAGTTACCCCAGAATGCAGGACTGCTTATTGTAGTGAGGAACACAGCATGGATATTGTTAGGTACCAAAGCAAGATATTATTTCCCTTTACCCAGATTTTCCTCTGGGCAAATTAAGGTAGTTCAGAGGGGTCATCACACAGACACCATGCCATGCAGTCTGAATAAATAAGACAGGCATGGTCCTGGCAAAAAAGGAAAAAGGAGGGTATTCCACTATGACTATAGCACTGAATCATTAGGATGAAAAAGAATGATTAAATGTGTTATTGCTAAATTAAAGTACATTTTACTGAAATGGGTTAACATCCTTCATGTGGTCATGCACTGTACGCAAGGATGGCTTCTTCAGCAAAGGAATGACTAGAAAGGAGGAAATGAGTAATGTGATGATACCCATATTTGGGGGAAATCCTGCACAAATGCTGGCCCCTTTAAACCAGTTTTTCTATTCCATGCAGGGCCTTAGATGAGGTTAACAGAATAACAAGAATAATACCAATAAACCCGTTCTTGAGAAATAGGGAGGAGGAGAGTTCTCACGATAGAAAACCCACAAACTGGGTTACCAGCTCAATCCTGGAGTGGTGATAACGGGCACAAAAACGAACAGATTCTGCCTTTCTTGGAAGTTATTCCTATGCAAGTCACTTCCTGTAAAAGTGTGATCTTTCTCAAAAAAAGAAAAGAAAGAAAAAACATTGCAGAGGAAATCCTGCTCTATAATTACACAAAAGAACCTGTAGGCATTTGCAGGAAATGCAACTTGTTTAGCCTGGAACACATCCTTTGACTTTTCAGTGGTGAAAGCTTTTCTCCCCACCTAATTCAGGCGTGGAGAACCCTTTTCTGTCTGAGGGGCACATTCTTTCATGGGGAAACCATGTTCCAGTAGTGGGCCGTGACCTGAGGCAAGAGTGATTGAAGCAATGGATGTGTCTCTTACCTTTGCACAGCGGGCTGCATGATTCCCATACAAAGCTCAGAGGTATCTCCACACACATTTCTCTCTCCATCCTCCCACCAGGCAAGGGAGAACACTGTCACACTTTAAGCGCTCCTAAACGGCCTCGGTCCAGTATACCTGAAGGAGCGTCTCCACCCCCATCGTTCTACCCGGACACTGAGGTCCAGCTCCGAGGGCCTTCTGGTGGTTCCCTCACTGCGAGAAGCCAAGATACAGGGAACCAGGCAGAGGGCCTTCTCGGTAGTGGCGCCCTCCCTGTGGAACGCCCTCCCACCAGATGTCAAAGAGAACAACAACTACCAGACTTTTAGAAGACATCTGAAGGCAGCCCTGTTTAGGGAAGCTTTTAATGTTTGATGTATCACAGTATTTTAATATTCTTTTGGAAGCTGCCCAGAGTGGCTGGGGAAACCCAGCCAGATGGGCGGGGTATAAATAATAATAATAATAAATAATAATAATAAATAATAATAATAATAATAATAATAATAATAATAATAATTCCACCCAGGCAAAAGCATTCAAGGAGGCTACAGAGTGGGGGGCATGTCCTGAAAAGAAGAGTGCCTGGCCTGGAAAGGAAGGGTATCCTGGGAAGTGTGTGGTTTAAAGGACCACATCCAGCCCTTCGCCTGAAGCCCCCAACCTTCATGACATGGACGCCAACTTGAATAAAATATTTGGGGGGGCAGGTAAGCACCACCCCACATAATTGATCACATGACACAATGTACACATGCTGTTTGAATGGCAGTGCCCATCAACTGGGGGCAGGCTTGCCCCCCTCAGATATTTTATTGGGGGGGGGTGTCAAAGGGCCCCTGGCCCCTAGGAGTTGGCTTCTATGTTTCCTGGTCTTACCCTTTTGTCATTTGGTTCGATTTTTCTGACCTTGGAGCCACACACAAAAATCCAAGGGGAGTCAACAGAGGCAAATTGAACCTTTCTGTCTTCAACATTAAAAGTTCAAGAAAGGAAAGGAAAGCTATCTTGTTTCCTTTGTGTCCTTAACTTCAAATTACGAGGATATGACACGAGGAAGAATGAACTCAGGCAGTCGCATTTTGACCAAGCTCACTATATATGCCATTTTGATTTCGTACTCGGGGCTCGGACTATTGACATGTAATGATTTGGATGTAAATCACATGGTTTGATGCCGAGGGAAGTTATAGGGCATTTTATGCAAAGCAATAATATAAAAAAAGTCTATTGAACTAATCACCGGTTAATCTGACACTTAATGGAATAAGTAATGCTAAGTATGACATGAGGGCAGCGTTAAGCTTTAATCAATTCTGCTTGGGTCAAAGGTGCTGGTTTTGCTGATGGCAGGAGACAGAAGATGGAGAACCTTTACAGAAGAGTCCCTGCACTTCATTATCCCAGGTGAACAAATGGCTGCTGTCAGGCAAACTGTGAACTTAATGACTAGAGCATGTGAGAGTATTCTTATTAATTTTGTTATTATTTTGCTGCTGCTGCTGTGTTTTGTGTTTTTTAATGAAGAGGGTGTCTCGTGATCTCTTTGAAGACACCTTCACCTGGAGTTGGCAGACTTGATCGGAGTTAAGGATGCAGAAGGAAACTCAGAATCTCACCTGTCGCTGGCCTTTCAGCAAGGTCTGCCTCACCTGCTGATCACTAGCCATGCTTATGGGCTTATCTCTAATGCCTCCACACTGTACATACATACAGTGGTACCTCAAGTTACATACGCTTCAGGTTACATACGCTTCAGGTTACAGACTCCGCTAACCCAGAAACAATGCTTCAGGTTAAGAACTTTGCTTCAGGATGAGAACAGAAATCGTGCTCCGGCGGCGCGGTGGCAGCAGGAGGCCCCATTAGCTAAAGTGGTGCTTCAGGTTAAGAACAGTTTCAGGTTAAGAACGGACGTCCGGAACGAATTAAGAACTTAACCTGAGGTACCACTGTACAAGCGAAATGGTCAGAGCAAGTGAGGAGAAATCACAAGGGCAAGCTTTTTGGTTGTAAGGCAGAGCAAGTGTCCTGTGTGCAGCTATATGTAGGGCTCATGATTTCAGACAAAATTATTATGATTTTATTATTTATTTTATTCATTTATTAATTTGGCAGACCACCCTTCATCCAAAGATCACACGGCAGCTCACAACCTAAATATACAAAATAAGAACATAAAATGCATAAAGAACAAAAGCAGGAACACACAAATAACTACCACCCCACCCCACACAAACATTTAAAAGACCATAGAATGTTAATCACCCAAAGGCCTAGTTATACAGAAACTTTTTTTGCCTGGCACCTAAATTCATGTAATGATGATGCCAAGTGAGCCTACCTGGGGAGAGTATTCCACAAATAGGGAGCCACCTCAGAAAAGGCCCCTTCTTGTGTTGCCACCCTCCAGGCCTCTTGGGGAGGAGGCACATAAGGAAGGGCCTCACATGATGATTGCAGCGTTTGGGTAGGTTCATATGGAGAGAGCCATTTAAGGCTTTATAGGTCAAAACCGGGACGCGGGTGGCGCTGTGAGTTAAACCACAGAGCCTAGGGCTTGCCGATCAGAAGGTTGGTGGTTCGAATCCCCGTGAGGGGGTGAGCTCCCATTGCTCGGTCCCTGCCTGCCAACCTAGCAGTTCGAAAGCACGTCAAAGAGTAAGTAGATAAATAGGTAACCTTCTGGCGGGAAGGTAAACGGAGTTTCCATGCACTGCTCTGGTTCGCCAAAAGTGGCTTAGTCATGCTGGCCACATGACCCGGAAGCTGTACGCCGGCTCCCTTGGCCAGTAAAGCAAGATGAGCGCCGCAACCCCGGAGTCAGCCACGACTGGACCTAACAGTCAGGGGTCCCTTTACCTTTACCTAGGTCAAAACCAGCACTGGAAACTAATTGGCAGCCAGTGCAGCCGGACCAGGATCAGTGTAAGACGCTCTAATTGTCTTGTCTCAGTGAGCAACCTGGCCGCTGAATTATGCACCAGCTAAAGTTTTGCCCTGAATGTGTGCAGAAAAATTAAATGTTAAACCTCACTACAACAACCAACAAATTCCTAGGATGGCAATCCTAAACTGATCTTGGAATGGATGAATGTGTCAATTTCTGCTTTTCTCGGTTTCTCACTTTTCCAATATTAACCTCATTTCTGTATCAGTTTGCTCATTTTAGGTTTTTTTTAAAAAATGCATGAAATACACATTTTTCATGGTCATTCCTCCTAACACAGACATATTTGCATGTAAGTTTGCCTAATATAAACTTTTTTTTTTACAAGCAGATATTCCTCCACAGGACGAACCTTTTGTATGCCCACCCCAACTAATATATATTTCCTTGCCCCATCTTTCTCTAACATGGTTGTTGTTGGTTTTTTTTGGCTGGAAAATTACATTGAATAATTTGCAGAAGTGTGAATTTTGAAGAATAGCTGCAATTCACTTCATGTAATGGTTTGAGAAATGTAAACCAGGTAAGTTCACATTAACTGAACAAACTTCTATCTGATCCTTCTTAGAGAGCAAGACCCACTGAATGTAGCAAGACTTCTGAGCAAACATGCCGTGTACTTTGTGCTTTCGAGATCCTATTATAGCTACAGATATGCCAGCTGGCACACTGAACACAAACCTTAGATGAACTCCAAAAGGCAGTGAGTTAGGGTGTGGTTGGGTTAGAAAATATTTGCTGTGTGTTTATTACTCTTGAATAGATTTTCCCCCCTAGACAGGTGTCTATGAGGTGGTTCTAATCATTTGGTTCATAAGAATATGCCACTCATATAAAGTAATAAAGCCTTGGCTAACGCTATTCTGCCCTAGTATCGAGACATGAATATGATGCAATGCTTTGCCTTCATCTAACTAATACATGTTGACAGCGCTGCACATTGTACCATTGCAAGCAGCTCCTTCCAGCCCCTGTGGAAAAAAGTAGCGAGAAATGTCAAGAACCAGCCATTAAATGTCTTGATAGCTTTAGAAAGTGAAAAGCTCACCTTATTTTTCCATAACTTGTTCTGTCATATTGTAACAAAATGCTATTTTGGGTTTTTAATTTTTTTTTAAAGGACTTCCTTCATTTTCTGATTTACAAGTTTCAAGATGGTGCTGTGGAATTCACTTTAATTAATCCACTTTGCTGCACTTCCACATTGGCTATAAGCACAGAAGGAAACTTCTGCATTTGGGTCATCATCTTCACTGGCTTGTGGTAGACACTGATATCTACAGATGTGCAGCCCTGACCTCACCACCACCCTGCCCCACACGAGTCCTGCAATGATGGTGGTGTTGGGAGCAAGGCTCCAGCCCACTCCACAGCCGCCTTCTTCTTCTTCTTCTTCTTCTTCTTCTTCTTCTTCTTCTTCTTCTTCTTGTTTAGTCATTTAGTCGTGTCCGATTCTTCATGACCCCATGGACCAGAGCACACCAGGCACTCCTGTCTTCCATTGCCTCCCGCAGTTTGGTCAAACTCATGTTGGTAGCTTTGAGAACACTGTCCAACCATCTCATCCTCTGTTGTCCCCTTCTCCTTGTGCCCTCCATCTTTCCCAACATCAGGGTCTTTTCCAGGGAGTCTTCTCTTCTCATGAGGTGGCCAAAGTATTGGAGCCTCAGCTTCAGGATCTGTCCTTCCAGTGAGCACCCAGGGCTGATTTCCTTAAGAAGGGATAGGTTTGATCTTCTTGCAGTCCATGGGACTCTCAAGAGTCTCCTCCAGCCCCATAATTCAAAAGCATCAATTCTTCTGCGATCAGCCTTCTTTATGGTCCAGCTCTCACTTCCATACATCTCCAGCTTCCATACACCCCACAGTCTTCAATCCACAGCCAACTATCCACAGCACAATAATCGTTCCCACAATGGTCAATGGCATTTACTGTCTTACAAATGTGCACAGGTTTGAAATTTCTATCAGAACCTCCAAGTGTTTATATTTTCCAGGGACAGTTCTGGATTTACAAAAGCCACCCCAGTTTCTGATCTGATCCCAGAATGTCCCACTTTTCCTTAGGATGTCCCTATTTTCATTGGGGAAATGTTGGAAGTTCTGCAACCCCTGAGCTGAGGAGATAGTAACTAACTATACAACCTTTAGAAGCCTTCTGAAGGCAGCTCTGTATAGGGAAGTTTTTTTTTAATGTTAATAATAATAATACTATATTTATACCCTACCCATCTGGCTGGGTTTCTCCAGCTGCTCTGGGCGGCTCCCAACAGAATATTAAAAACACGATAAACCATCAAACATTAAAAACTTCCCTAAACAGGGCTGCCTTCAGATGCCTTCTAAAAACCAGGTAGTTGTTTATTTCCTTGACTTCTGATGGGAGGATGTTCCACAGGGCGGGTGCCACTACCGAGAAGGCCCTCTGCCTGGTTTAATGTTTTATTATGTTTTTATAATGTTGTAAGCTGTCCAGGGTGGCTGGGGCAACCCTGTCAAATGGGCATGGTAATAATAATAATAATAATAATAATAATAATAATAATAATAGTTATTATTGAATAGGATGTCCCTATTTTCATCAGAGAAATGTTGGAGGGTGTGTTCTATATGTAAGGCTGCAATGCTATACCCACTTCCTTGAGTTTAAAGCCTGTGGAACTCAATGAAACTTACCTCTGGATAATATGGCATTTTGGCGTAAAGGCCTTAAGAAGATAAATGATTTATTTTCTCCGCTAGTGGGGCAAGGTGTGTGTGGAATCTGAACAAATAATTGAAAATAACTGAAAATACATTTCACTGTTCATGAAGTTCAGATAGTATATTAGGCAGTATACTTTTTCATGTTCTATAATTAGGATTACTGTAACATCTGTGAAAACTCAACTGTCACTTCAATTTGGGCTCATTCAGATATTTCTTTTTCTTATGCCCAATTGGTGTTTTAAAAATAAAGTCCTAATTAACAAGATCTATCATGCCAAATTTTTCTTGCCCTTGCTAATGCCCGTGACAAAAAACATACATTGGTTAATTAATAGCTAACAAAAATATTATGCTGAAAAGTTGTGTGCTGGCTGGTTGGATTGTTGGCGTTCATGTGTTTATAGGAGAGGGAAATGGTTAAGAAACAGTAAATATTCTTGTTAATTTAATAAAATATAAAACCTTAAGAAGCTTCAAGTTTTAAGAGGCTCCAATCAAGTTTGCATCTCAGAATTCTAAAATTTCCTGACACAGAAGCAACATTCATTGTGCTTCCATTTCCTCCTTTTCTTCTTCCTTTCGATAGATTAACTGGAACTAAACTCATGTCATGAGTTCTTGAACATTTCCTTCACGAACATATTCCTCTTTAAAGCTTAGAGGCAGTTTTGTATTCTTGTTCCTCACTTCAAACACTATGCTGAAGAATCACAAAGAGTTTGAAGTCAGATGAACTTCTCTTGAGATTGCTTGGGACGTTGCTCTGAGGCCTCCTCCCTGGAGCTGTGGTGAAGGTGGCCTTAATTTAAAACACGTTTGTAATATATTTAAGAGGTGGTTTCGAGTTATCTATATCACCTTGGAGCAGGAATAGCCAACACGGTGCCGACTAGGAATTTTTGAACTCGCAATGCCTATCACCCCAATAGAAAACTGTAGTCTAACAACTTCTGGAGGGAATACAATGGCTGCTCCAACTCTGGAGAGGAACAATAATTAGTCAGGGACATGGTTTGAGGAAATACGTGCTTGTGTGTTGCTAGTGTTGGTGGGAGGGCCATGTGTCCGATACACTGATATACTCCCTCCCCTCTTCAAGTCTAGTCAGGGTAGAGAGTAGTGGGTGATGCATTTCCTGTGCTTCACTTGGTTTTAGGAAGAGACGGCAAGGGAAAGAATATGCCAGAAATAGCGTGTGAGTGGTGCTGTGACAGAAGTTGGAAGCAGGCTAGTGTCATTGTGGCATAGGTACGCAAGGTGTTGCTGGGGAAATGGTCATGGCTAGAGACCTGCTGGTCTGATTGGGCCAATGGGTGGTGTCATATGCTCTGGGACTACGTTACCTTGAGGACAATGGCTCCCTATTGTTTCTACTCCATTACTGCTCTCTTCTTCAGAAGGCATTATTTTGATTCTCCACCTACTGAGGTGAGGTGGTTGAGGTGAGGCCTTTTTTCAGGTGCATCCCTCAGACTAAGGAAGCTCACCCAACACTGAACGGGTTTCTTTTTCATACCAGGGAAAGAGTTTTTTCCTTAAATACAAAACTTAATATCAAATATATTTTCCTCTTCTTTTGTCCAAGCTAAGACTTTGATCTAAATATGATAAAAACATAAATAGAAGTGGTGGGGAGGAATAGAGAAAGAGAAAACGAAAGAAATATAAATAGAAAACAGCTTAAAAGAGAGGGGGGAAATCAGAAGGTAAGAGTCTTCTGATTCTTCGTCTGTCCGCTAAATATAAACAATATTCATTTCATCCACTCCAATACAACACAACACCCAACAAAGCCACTTTCTATATCGTTTAATTTCTGAATAAGAGTTATGGAGTTGATTTTGTCAGCCATGACTTTCTAAACTGTTCCTTTTTGTTAAAATGATGCTGTTGAAGTATACCTGAATATTTGTAAAAGAGAAACAGTGGTGTGTGCGTGTGCGTCCTGGCATAAAGCAGAGACACTGCTTGTCATTTTATTCATTTTTGCATATCTTATCACTCCTCCTTCTCTTGCTTCTTGGAGGGCAATAAGACAACCCAGATGCCAAGCTATGGAACATGTTCTTCTGACACGAGCATCTGGCTCCTTGGCAATCTCATGGAATTGACATGCTGGCAGCTTTGCTGTTGTATCCTCGTACGTCGGTATATAAGAAAATTGCAGATGGGCTCTCTTCTCGGATTAATAAAAAAATAAAAAATCATCCTGACCTTCACTAAGCAAAAAATGTGTTGGGCTTGTGTGTCTGTGAATGAGATCTCAGACCATTACAAGAATATTTAGCAGTTCAAATTTCCAAGTGTTTTCTGCGGTGATGCCAAAATCTTTTACCGCAAAACCTTTAAGTAATAAGTCCTCCCGAGTCCAAGATACAAAAGAATTAGCACGAATAAAATACATTATTAGAGAAAATTAACTCTTTCTCTTGCAGCTGCTTATTCTGAAGCTTGCAATCTGTCACAGCAAAAAAATTGAGACTTTATAGATATTTCAGCACAGGGCTGAAAGTTTTCCATGGAGCTTTGTGGTGACAATAAGTGGTTGGGGTGGGCAAAAGGTCAGAGAGGCAAAGCTTCCTTGTACATTTCGGGGGGGGGGGGGAAGAGTTGTAGCAGTTTCCTGTGTCTCATGGCTTGCCAGCTAAAGTTGCAATGACTTTATTTCTTTCTTGCATAGTTTTGGTGCTGCAGCAGGAAACATCAGAATTCTTCTTGGCAACCTAGCTGCTGCCATATCCCCTTGCAATGTCTCTTTTGGAAGGAAACTACCTTTAGTTCAGGAGTTGCATTGCTGGTTAAAATAAACATGTAAAAGGGGACAGTGTGGATGAGCTTGATCACTACCACCTCCCCATCGCCGTTCTGATCACCTTCCCCCACAAGGAAGGTGAAAGTCAGGACGACGGAGCCTTATGAACTTGTGGAAAATCAGGGTTCTTTAGTGCATGGAAAATTCAGGAGGTTCCCAGCAACACAAATTGGAAGGTGATGAGAACAACCACAGGGGATGGAACCAGCACACTTATCCCCTTTGTCCTTTTCATATGTTTACTTGAACTGGGGATGCAATAGGGTTGCGCCGTGACAAAAAGGTTTATCTTCTATCGGTAATTCAATCTATTTTGGATCTGCTTTTTGGTGTTCCAATTTGATTTGTTACTTGGTTCCAAATTTGATCTGTTGAGAATTTTTTAATCACCATAACTCCCCACTCTTTGTACAAAAGTGGATGAAGTCTTCAGGCAAATGAGCCCCTCCAGAGTAGATAGGTGCAGCGGTTTACCCACAAGGCCAGATTTTACCATTTTGAGGTAGGAAAACAGAAATCACGTTCCTTCCCTTATTTTATTGAAGGCAATGATTTCAAAACTGCAGACATAAAGGTAAACAACTTGCCAACATTCAGACAAATAGTCCAGGGGCTTTCGTACTAGATGATTTTACCTTGGTTGTAAAAAACTGGAAAAGTCAAAGCTTTTTCTCGTGACACTCCCTCTTTCCTACAAGTACTTTCTGTGAATAGCGAGCGAGCGAGTGAGTGAGTGGGCACTATGCTTTTAAATGGTTTGGAAAAATTATGGTGGTGGGAAACAGGCCATTTGACTAGTCTAACTTTCATCCTGCTTTCACAGCCAAAACTCAGAGGTGAATGAAGACCCACAGAAGTGAAAATGGTGTGTGTGTACATACTTCAGCCAGTGATTTCTTCATCAAGCCCCCTTTAGTTCATTGTGGGGGGAAACCCCCAGCTATGAACATTCTCTAGGCTAGGAATAACAACTTTTGGAAGTCTTCCACAATGGTTTCTGGAGCATGATATATATAGCAAACTTCCTGGAAGTTTCAGACCAATACTCTCATGCTAGCTGGGCTGATGGAGGCTGGAGTTCCAGAACCTCTGGTGGGCAAGTTGGGGAAAGTTGACATACCGTATCTATTCAAGCCATGTGTTGCACAGACTCCATATCCCGAATGTTTATTGTGGAGGACTTGCAAGCTTTTAAAAGTTGGCACCAATTTAGAATATTGAGACATGATTAATTAAACTACTCAGTCTCTGACCTTTCCCCTACTCTATCTCCTAGCGATTTACCACAGCAGAAACTGAGATAGGTATACAACTCCCCAATGGCTATATGGAAGACAGCCAAGCCTATTGAACCAAAGTTGGTCCGATGAGCATGCTCTGAGTCTACAGGGAAGGGTGGGGCAAACACCTCTGAATTTGTGGGAAGCTTCTCTTAATTTATTCCTCCTGAAACCATTATTAAGATATGACTGACAGAGGTTTCTTGTCTGAGGCTTTTGCAATAAATTATACCACTGCATAATTGCAATATATCGCCCTTCCCCACTTTTGTTCTAAGAAACACCATGAAATAGCATGAAAGAGAAATTTAAAAATCAGCATAAAAAGGAAGGAAGCATAGCCTGCAATCTAGTAAACCGCTGAAGCCGACGGCGTTTAAACAGCTTAATTGCATACATAAGTTAGTTTCATATATATATATATATATATATATATATATATATATATATATTGGGGGGGGGAACCCTGCTATGCCTAGTTCTATATATACAGGGGGGCATGGACATGTGTTAATTGATACTGCAGTGATGCAGGCAATGTCATGGCACCACAGGACACAATGCTTCTTTTGTCCTGACACTGTGACTTTTGACTGATATACCGCCATATTGTGCCAAGTTTCATTCACATCCATGAGTGTGCCACTCCCCCAACCTTTGTGCCCATATACACTTCTGTCTTTTATATGTTTCTGTCAGTGCTATTTTTATAGAAAAAGAGGTGAGGGAGCTTCCAGGTCATGTGGCCAGCATGACTAAGCCACTTCTGGCGAACCAGAGCAACGCATGGAAACGCTGTTTACCTTCCCGCCAGAGTGGTACCTATTTATCTACTTGCACTTTGATGTGCTTTTGAACTGCTAGGTTGGCAGGAGCAGGGACTGAGCAACGGGAGCTCACCCCGTCGTGGGGATTCAAACCGCCGACCTTCTGATCGGCAAGTCCTAGGCTCTGTGGTTTAGACCACAGCGCCACCCGCGTCCCTTGAATGCAACCTAGGAAGACATTAATAAAAGATGACAGGAAATGTAAAATAACAGTGGAAAGCAGGAAGGAGGGGTTCAGGCCTGGATTGCTATAGGCCAAAGATATTTTTTCTAAAACGAAAATGGACACCATCTAATCCTTAATGTAGAGTCCTTTATTATAAGACCTTCTGTTTCACAAAGGCTGAGGTGAGATAGCAACAGAAGCAAGCGATGCTCTGGAATCTTATTCCTTGAGGGGGTAGAAGGAGGGAAGTGTGTTGGCATGCTTAGTCGCATGGAGGGTTCAGGGATGTTAATCACAACTCCTTTTATCAGACAGCTTTATTAAGATCAATTTTTTTGTTGCCAAATTAGAGTGGACCTAGAGCGAACTTCCCAGCAGTTATTAACACAAGTCCGTGTTTGCTGGAAGGATCGGGGTGTGTTCGCATGAACCACCATAGCTGGGAGTTACACAATATCTATATCATTTTTCACAGCTTTGTCATTAGCTGGTAATGATTTGATTATTTTGCAGATGAATCACAGTATAAATCTCTTTCACAAACACTACCTCCAAGTATTAATCAAAACCATTAAGGCAAAGCAGTCAGTGCAAATTAAAAAATTTGCATGTCTAAATTAAAAATTACAGTAATACATCATAAATAAATCTTTTAAATTCTCTATGGCCTCTGTGAACATCCCCTTTTTGTGCCTATAATGAGCCCATGAATGCGAGATTTCCCCCTCTTTTTTTTAATCATGATGTAATTGAATTTTAAAGGTAGAATTCAGTTCTTTCTGTCTGAAGCATACCCTAGACCTTACTGAGGGGTGATTTTTTTTTTTTTAATTCCCTTCATCCTTCCAAACGCGAACCAGAGGAGAAGCAAGAGATTCAAAGACAAGTGTGGAAGATTAGAGTTCAGTCCCATCTCACATAATCTTCAGCTTCTTCAATTGCAGCAAAGTAAATATTTGGAAAAGATGATACATCTTAATCAAATATCTTTGAACTGTGAGAAAAATGACTAGTTTTTGTTTTAGGCACTATTTCATTTTAGCACTATTAACACCTTACGTGCAGTTTGGTAAGAGATTAAAGAACTCCCCGTAATAAAAAGCTATCTTTGGCATTCAAATTTTATTATTATTTTGATCTCTAAATACAGTAATCATCTTCAAGCATAAGCATGAATTGCTCTTGATGTCCTTCATATGTCAGGGATAGCAAAGTAACTTCTCTTCTATAGCTGGAGCTGAAGTTGCAACTTCAGTCTTCAGACCCAGCCCAAGGGGTTCTGCTGCCTGAAGCAAAGGGCAAGAAGTTGCCTCCTCCCAGTCTAGTTCCACATGCAAAAGCCTCCATTGCACCCCAAGGGCAATGGACTAGTTTAGTGGGTGTAGGAGAGGCTGCATGGCACACACAGAGAGAGCTCTCACCTACCTGCTACCCCTCAATATTTGCCACCTGGCAGCTGCCTTACTATGTCTCATGGTAGGGCCCGGCCCTGCTGCTTTTGTGGAATAGAATTGTTGTGTCCTCCGCTCAACTACAACCCCTGATTTTTCAGGGAAAATGCAACCTCATCCAGAACGGCTTGAACCCGTCTCTTTGAACATGTAAACAATCTAGCTACAGAACCTTGGTCTGGTCAGGACAGAACTTTAATTTGTTGACCCTCATCCAGATCATCATAGGGGAAGGGACATAGGGCATCTGCTTTGCATGCAAAAGTTCCCATGTTCAACCCCCAGCATCTTCAGGTAGAGCCAGTGTGGTGTAGTGGTTAAGAGTGATAGACTCGTAATCTGGGGAACCGGGTTCGCGTCTCCGCTCCTCCACATGCAGCTGCTGGGTGACCTTGGGCTAGTCATACTTTTCTGAAGTCTCTCAGCCCCACTCATCTCACAGAGTGTTTGTTGTGGGGGAGGAAGGGAAAGGAGATTGTTAGCTGCTTTGAGACTCCTTCGGGTAGTGATAAAGCAGGATATCAATCCAAACTCTTCTTCTTCTCTTCTTCTTCAGGAAGCGGGCCTGCCTGAAATCCTGGATAATTGCTGCCAGTCAATGGTTTGACTCAGTGTAAGCCTATGTTCCTATCACTGATTCCAAGCAAACGTCCACTTTCACATGCTTCCCCATTTCTTTTCTCCTTTAGCATGAAGAAAATTCAAACTTGCACAAGCTCCTCATTTGTACTGTTATAAGAATTTTAAGATTTTATATATATATATATATATATATATATATATATATATATATATATAATAAATGTTCATAACTGTGTATATAATCCACATGTCTGAAACACCACAGATTAGATCCTGAACAAATTGACCTCAAATATTTCTCTGCAAGGTCAAAGTGGGAAACCTCCCCATTGTCTCTTTCCTCACAAATCCTGTCCTCACAAATCCTGTCTTAAGGGCACATTCAATATATGAACAGGGTGTGAGCCTGTGACCTGTGACCTAGATTCAGGAATTAAGTAGTTATAACAACAAAAGAGTGGCCAAAACCCAGATAATGCAATCAGGTACCGGTAACTTGCCAGGCAGGAGATAAACAACGCACTCAGATTTCTGTTGTAGACCACCCCTTCTGTGATGGTATGTATGATGTTTCTGGGGATGGTCTTGGACTCCAGGGCGGGCAATTTAAAATGTCTATATATGGGCTTGCACGCATGGCTCTGGGTCCTCCTCCTCTCTCCTGCATGCGGGGGAGCACTCTGTTGCAACAGTTAATAAAAATCAGGCTTACTAGCTGCTTTGCTTCTCAATATTCTCTGGTTGGTCTCCGTTATTTTCTGTTACTGATAGAGAACCTACAAAAGGACTCTATGTGGGTTCTTGGGTACCCCATAAGGGAAAAGAAGCAGTTTTTTAAAACTTATATCAGTACCTTTTTTCTCTGTGAAGATAACCTTTTCTTTGAACCAATGCAGCACTACCTGCTTACTTGCATCTGCAACAGGTAAGGTCCTTACTGTCTCCAGGGAGAAAGACAAAAAGAGCACTACTCCTGTAATTAACCACAACTAATCCCTCATCCATTTTTTTGCAGAAAGAAGCCAGCTGTGAATGGGAGTAAGTATGTCATGCTGTCATAGCGTTTGAGTAGTCCTGAGGCGACAGCATTACGGAAAGGCCTACCAGAATTTCTAACGTTAAAAGGTAAAAAAGGTAAAGGACCCCTGGACGGTTAAGTGCAGTCAAAGGTGACTATGGGGTTGGCAATCCCAGCTGGTTGTTTACTAAAAGGAAGTAATGACATACTTACTCTGCAAGGTTTGTGTATTTATCTGGTACTGCTGCTTAAAAAGCGATTTTGCCTAAACAGCTTCTTCATTCTGGCCCTCTTGTAGTGGTTGTAGCGCGCCTGTTAAGTGTATATTTAGCACACTCTCGCATTGCGGTGTTCTGCTTTCTTTTCCTGTGGGATTCTCAACTGTAGGTGACACTATTGTGAAGGCTGTATTTCAAAGTCCTCACCTGCTCTGCCTTCTCTGATTTTATGTTACGCTTCATGGTATCAGCTTTAGCAATCTCATTCTTTAGCTCTTTCTTTTCATTTACACCTCCTTTACTCACTTCCTGGAGTTTGACACAATAAAACTCTTTGCTGTGTATGTCTTTAGAAACTGTATTTAAGTCTTCGCCACTGCTGCTGTCCTTAGAAGAGGGAGGAAAGGCAAAAGTCTAAGAACTGAAATATAGTGTTTTGAGGGCCTTATAAACACATATATAGGAAATAATATTGGTATATTTATTTCACATTTTAAAAATTGCCTAAAGAATTCCATTTTACAAATCCAGTCATAAAATGTAAACTGTTAGAAATGCAAGGATCATTGTATTCATGGTCCATCTCTCTTTTGTGATCCATTCATAAGTCCATTCTATCCCATTTCTGCATTAATTTGAATTTTTAAAAGTCCATCAAAAATAATTTTTGAATGTATTTTCCCCTCACCAAGCACACATTTCTAAACTTATTTTATCCTAAATAAAAAAGTATATTTTGGGAGTAATTTTTGGATGAACTAATCTCCTGTCCATATCCAAAATAAAAAAATACCCAAAAGGGCTTGTCTTTAGCTGTTTTAAAGGATTCATTTTCTTTCATTTTAATTTCACAGGCTAGTACAAGTCTGCATTAGTAACAAACAGTAACAACTGAACTCAAGATAGGGTTTAACACACCCACACCCACACCCACACCCACACCCACACCCACCCATACCCACACCCACACCTAATTAAGTACAGATTAATTAGTTTGGATTATTTGTCTATTTGTGTATCTATTCACAATTTAGACTAAGTTAGCTGTAGAGCCTGGCGTGCTCTGGTCCATGGGGTCACGAAGAGTCGGACACGACTAAACGACTAAACAACAACAAGCTGTACAGTGGTACCTCAGGTTAAGTACTTAATTCGTTCCAGAGGTCCGTTCTTAACCTGAAACTATTCTTAACCTGAAGCTAAACTTTAGCTAATGGGGCCTCCTGCTGCCGCCGCACCGCCAGAACCCGATTTCTGTTCTTATCCTGAAGCAAAGTTCTTAACCTGTAGGGCAGCATACAAATTTAATAAATGATAAAATAATGATAATTTTAGACTTCCTCTGACGTAAACAATTAAACCAGTCCTTTCAGTTGAGATCTATGTGATTCAACTCTAGGTCCTGTTCTCTCCTCCCCCCTTCCAGATAATGCAGTTTCTCTGCATGTTCAGTTCTTTGTACCGGCCCATGTACAAGGATGACAGAGCAGAGGTGTTGCAAGGTTGGGGAAACAGATGTGTCAGAGCCAGTGCACAGCTCAGGGAGCATTCATCAGTGCTTCTCCTTGGAGCCTGCCATAGCCCCTTGTGAACCGAACTCTCCTTCAGTTCTAATAAGCAAGCAACTGTTCTCTGGTGTAAAAATCAATCGTGTCCCATAGGGGTATTAGGTATGCCTGGAAACTGGGAAATGAGCACTCTTAAGTAGCATTCTGATGTAACTTGCACTCTGGTGTAAGAACATGGATCTTTTTAATCCAATTATTTGAGTTTAAGGAAGCAAGGCAGTGCCCTTACGTACTGTGTATGTATCTGTCTGATTTCCCTCATTCATCAAAAGATTAGAGCAGTTGGGAACAGATTAAACAGACAGAAAATGTATAACATGCAATTAAAACCCAATTAAACCGCAACTGATGTGAAGTAGCATCTTATAGTGGTTAGAGTGCTGGACCAAAAGTAAGGAGAGGTGGGTTTAGAAGTGCTCCAGTTCAGCAGTACAGCAACTGCTTTGCATGTAGAAGGTCCCAAGTTCAGTTTTCTGAGATCTTCAAGTAGGACCCCTACCTGAAATATTGTAGAATTAGTTGATGACAACCCTATGTTCCCAGTTAGTCATCAAACTCACTGGGCAACCCTGGGCCAGGCACCGACTCTCAGCCTAAACTACCGTACCTCACACAGCTGTGTGGTTAAAAAGGATGAACAGGAGGACCCTAGTTCTTCTTGGGCAAAAGGCAGGATGTAAAATAAATAAAACAAATGCAGAATAAAACTCGATTCAAAAATAAAGCATTTACAGCATCCTACATTTGGTATGTCATGCCTTGCCTAAGATAGCAGTCCTATGTACATATCAATGGGAGTAAGTCCCACACTGAACCCAGGGCAGAACTAGACCCCTTCCCTCCACCATAATACTTGTGAGTAAACATGAACAGGATCAGGCTGTCATTGTGGAATGTGAAAGTTGCAGTTAATTTTTTTTTTTTTAAATCATCCCTCTCTAGTTATACTCTGACTTTTGATCCAGACAGCACTCTTAGTTTATCAAGCAGACGTAAGGCAATTATGGGCTTCATCTGTTATGACCAGCAATTTAGAGAGCTTCATAGTAACTCACCTACATCCGCCAGTCACCATGTGCAGTAAAGGTAAAGGTAAAAAAGGTAAAGGACCCCTGGACGGTTAAGTCCAGTCAAAGGCGACTATGGGGTTGTGGCACCCATCTCGCTTCAGGCCAAGGGAGCTGGCGTTTGTCCACAGACAGCTTTCCAGGCCATGTGGCCAGCATGACTAAACCCCTGCTGGCACAACGGAACACTGTGACAGAAGCCAGAGTGCATGAAAATGCCGTTTACCTTCCTGCTGCAGCGGTACCTATTTATCTACTTGCACTGGTGTGCTTTCAAGCTGCTATGTTGGCAGGAACTGGGACAGAGCAACGGGAGCTCACCCTGTTGAGGGGATTCGAATCGCCGACCTTCCACTGGCAAGCCCAAGAAGCTCAGTGGTTTATACCACAGCGCCACCCGCGTCCCTACATCCACATGCAGAACCACATATGCAACACACTACAGTAGCCTATCCAGCTTTTGTTTATCCCACTTTTAATCCACCGAGGTCAGGGCACCTTAGGGCCACTCCTTTATATCCCAGCAACACACTTAAGGGTGACAACTGAGCAGGGACGTGAACTCAAATCCCTGTCACCAAATCCCAGCACGATACACTAGTCTCCTTCAGAGGTTTGGGGCTACAACTCCCATCAGCTCCAGCCAGCAGGGCTAATGGTCACAGGCAATGGGAGGGCACCAGTTTGTAGCAGGTGAAAGGATGCTCTTCCGGCATCTTTTCACCTTCAGTGGTGGTTAGGTGAGCTCACTGTAGGCTGTGATGGTCTTTCACCCCATCCCCCCCCCCCTTTAGATGCTTATGTCTATTACGTCGCTTACTTTCAACAGTTGGAAACCAACTTTGGGGCACTCCCCTATTCATTCTGCTGAATTCAGCCCCAGACTCCTGCCCCACCTCTTTCCACATTGACATATTGCCATCCTTAGTGGCTGGATGTGTGGACAGAACATCTAATGCGTGTACAACAGTACAAGGGAGTGTCATTATTTTTAAGACAATCCATTGAGGCAATGTTCTGGTAAGTCTAGTTAAATCAGAAGGAGTTTATTCTTGGTTATTGGTTCCATCAAGATGACATACTTCATTTTTGATATAGCTCTGCCTAGCTCTCCAGATGCATAATGTCTATAAGCGTGTATTATGTCTTCTTGTGCTTCTCTGTACATTAATAAATCCACCAGCAGCGAAATTCTTGTTCATCATGAACAGCAGCAATAATAGCAAAATCGCAGGAACAGAAAAGAAATCAAGTGCTGTTATAAATCTCATGACTGGATGGGTCCAGCAAGAGTTTAATAATCAGTTACATTCCCCGGGACCTGTTCATTCATGCCTTTGCCTGGTAAAAAAATTATTGAAACACTTTTTACTCGCAGATAAAGCATTTCTTCCTTGATCAAATGGTAGATAATAACAGTCTTATTGACTCAAACCAGTCAGTGGGGTTTTAGCATTTTGCTGTTTTTGCTGTCTGGCTCCTTCATCCAGACTTCATCGTGTGTTAGTGGGCCTCTAAAATTGTGCTGGCTACAAAATGAATGTGTCCTGAGACAGAGACTCTTACGCACAGACAGGTGGGAGGAGGTGCTGTGATTTGTGAATGGCTGTTACTGATTTAGAATGCAGAATAGTACAGCTGAAAAGCCAATTTTGCATTTTCGCACAGAGAGTGCAAGTAGATAAATAGGTACCGCTCCAGCAGGAAGGTAAACGGTGTTTCCGTGCACTGCTCTGGTTCACCAGAAGCGGCTTAGTCATGCTGGCCACATGACCCGGAAACTGTACGCCTGCTCCCTCGGCCAATAAAGGGAGATGAGTGCCGCAACCCCAGAGTCGGCCATGACTGGACCTAACGGTCGGGGTCCCTTTATCTTTATCCTTTACACCCGTTCTGCATCCAAAGACAAATGGAAAAAAAACCTATCTCTGTACGATGTAGGGTCAACAGAGGATGCCATGGATAGTGTTAAGCCTAATTTGTGTCCTGCATTAGATCTGTATGGGTAGGTCAGCTTACTAGTTGTGCATAACAAAGTGGTAGAGTCTTAACAATAGGAAGTAAAGAAGCTTAAAATATATTGGTAGACCTGACTATGAAACCAATTCTTTCTCCACTGTTGAATAATAAGTAGGGTGGCCACCAGGGATGGGAGAGAACCTTGATTCAGTTCCCATTTAAAAGCAAACAGACTGTTTACATTTTCCAAAACAGTGCACAAACTAAGGTACCCTTGGGAATTTGCAGTCACCTGAATTTTACAGTGCAATTCTCCAACCATACAATGTTTACAAAAATACATACATTTGGGGGAAGTGTGCATAGAATGGAATATATTAGTGAAAATAACATATAGGAATGTATTATATTAGGGGAAATTGGTTGCAAAAAGTGTGTGCATTCATTAAAACTGTGTCTTGTAGAAGAAATTTGTACTAAAATGCCGATGAATTTTCATGAGGATTTTTAAAAAAATCACAAATTGCAGCAGAAATGTGGGGAATGGAATTTAAGATGGGGGACATGAGAAACTGAGGAAACCAAAATTGACAGATTTGTCAATCTTAGTGGCCTTAGCTACTAGTGGTTGCTTAGTGGCCACTTAAAGGTAAAGGTAACCATTAGGTCCAATTGTGACCGACTCTGGGGTTGTGCGCTCATCTCGCTCTATAGGCCAAAGGAGCCGGTGTTTGTCCACAGACAGCTTCCGGGTCATGTGGCCAGCATGACTAAGCCGCTTCTGGCGAACCAGAGCAGCACACGGAAACACTGTTTACCTTCCCGCCGGAGTGGTACCTATTTATCTACTTGCACTTTGATGTGCTTTTGAACTGCTAGGTGGGCAGGAGCTGGAACAGAGCAACAAGAGCTCATCCTGTCGCAGGGATTCGAACCGCCGACCTTCTGATCGGCAAGTCCTAGGCTCTGTGGTTTAACCCACAGCGCCACCCGTGTCCCTTAGTGGCCACTTACACATTGCCAAAAATGAGGAAGGAATAAAAAAGGGATAAAAATAGGATACAAATTTCTGTAAAATTGCATATAATTTAGAAATAATTATTATATTTTATTTCTGTTTAAATTATATCCCACCCTACTATGAAAGACTGTAATCAGATGACCCATGAGTCCGCTTAATCTGTTGTCCTGGTGCTCTTCAAGGCTCCTGCTTCTTCCAAGACTTGAAAACCCACACAAAATGCCTCTGTCTTTAAGCTTCAATTTGGCCTACATCCACTGCCTTCAAGCACTGGTCTAACATCTCAACAACCTCTCCCAGTTTAGATGGAACAATGCTGGGTGTCATCTGCATATGGATGACACCTCATTCCAAATCTCCTGATGACAGCTCCCAGTTTTCATACAGATTTTATGAGGGACAAGATGGAATCCTGTAGGACACCAGAGGAAAGCTCCCACTGTATTGAATGGTGCCTCCTATAACTACTTTCTGGAAATAGCCTGGAAGTAGGAGTGGAACCACTGAAGTACAGTGCCCACAACCCCCACATCCCTGAGAAGCTGCTGAAGGTTCAGCAGTATCAAAAGACATTAAGAGATGAAGGAGATAAAACGATCAAGGAGAACAAGCAGGGTTGCACTCCCCACACCTCTCACCCCATAAATATCATCAGTTACAGTGACCAAGGTGGTTTCAGTGCCATGGCCAGGTCTGAAGCCAGACTCAGTTTTCTCCAAGCATGCCTGAAGTTGGTCACTACTCTATCATGCACAAGGGGATATTCCTCACTGGGGAATAGTCGATTAACCCTTCTGGGTCCAGGGAAGTCCTCTTAAGGAGTAGACACACCTCCTTCAAGGCAGGTGGTACTTTGCCCTCCTCCAGTGAAGCATCAATTACTTCCTGGACTCATATTGTCGACCTCCTATGGCTAGCTCCAAGAAGTCAGGATGGGCGAGCATCAAGGTGGGCAGGTGGTTGGCTGCATTTCTTGAAGCTGGTTGTCCACATTCACAGGCTGCAATAATTGAAAATGGTCCAATATGGATGGGACAGTGCTCTGGACACTTGCATTGAACTTGGTCTAATTGTGGCATCCAACTCTATACAAATCAGAGTAATTTTGTCCCTAAAGTGCTCCACAAAATAGTTGCAGTAGGCTTTTGAGGATGTTAAAGCAATGAACTCTTGGCCAGGTGACAAAAGCCCATTCACCACTTGGAAAAGCTTGGCCAGATGTCTATTTGCAGCTCTAATGGTAGTGGAGAAGTAAACTTTATTTGCTGCCACCACCGCAGCAATGCAACTTCACCCATGTTTAGTCAGGTTTGGATAAAGATTTACAATACTTGCACTCTAGCATCTGATTCTCCTGTTTCATCATACACAGTTCACAAGAGTACCAAGATGACTGTGTGCTCCACAGCGACGATGAAGGCACTGAGGAGCAATTCTGTCAATAGCTTTATGCAGGTAAAGGTAAAGGTGGCACTACTCTAAACCACTGATCCTCTTGGGCTTGCTGATTGGAAGGTCGGTGGTTCGAATCCACGCAACAGGGTGAACTTCCGTTGCTCTGTCCCAGCTTCTGCCAAACTAGCAGTTCAAAAGCATACCTGCGCAAGTAGATAAATAGATACCACTTGGCAGGAAGGTAAATGGCGTTTTTGTGCACTCTGGCACTCGTCACAGTGTCCCATTGTGCCAGAAGTGGTTTAGTCATGCTGGTCACATGATCCTGAAAGCTGTCTGTGGAGAAGCGCCAGCTCCTTCGGCCTGAAGCGAGATAAGTGCCACATCCTATAGTCGCCTTTGACTAGATTTAACCATCCAGGGGTCCTTTGCTTTTTTTTTTTACCTTTTGCATCAGCCAGGACTTTGGCTAATTGGCATCCAATACCCTTTTCAATGTCTTGGGGGGGGGGAAACTATTGGTTTATTGTTGTTGTTGTTGTTGTTGTTGTTGTTGTTATTTTTATTTTATTGTTTTGTAGTTTTTATATTGTAATTTGACTGAGATCTAGAGATGGATGGCGGTCTACAAATTTAATAAATAATCATCATCATCTCAGAATTCCATAGCAAGTTGAAAGCGTTGATAGCCATGTAAGCTAGAAAAATCCCATAGAACATTCAGGAATTCCTCAGATTCCTAAGTCTCCAAGGGGGTGGGCCTTCTCATTGCTCCCCCCCCCCCCCCCGTGGAGTGGAGTAGCTACTTCTTCATTTTTCAAAATTAAATTGCCCTTCAGATATTATCAGTTGCACATGATATTGTTAAAGAGCATCTGGAAAACAAATATTGTTACACAGAACTGAATCCCATGCATTCACAGATCCCAAGCGTGCAGCTGGATCAGTTGCTAATTAGTACTGTGCCATGATCCAAGGTGTTGGCATTAATTATAAAGCCCTGCACAACTTTGGTCTTTAGTTACCTGCAAGGCTTCCTCTGGAGGGGATTGAATTAGCAGCTTCCTGCTTTTAGTCATGAGGAAAAATGATGTCTGTGGACCTTTCAAGTGGCAAAATGCACCTCAAGACTCAGTAATCACTCAGAGGTCAGCATTTGTTTTTTTAGATGATCCATTATTTTCATCTAGTCTTAACATCTTCTAATCAAACCTCTCTACTTCTACGCTCCTCAGCTTCTCTGTCTTTAAAGCTTAGATATATGATGATCAGGAATAAGGACATCTGTCTGGAGGTGCTCCATTTATATTTTTTATATACTGCCAACTCAAATAAAATCTCAAGGTGGTATATCTTACTATATAATAAAAATTTGAGAGTGTCGTCAGACTGCAGTTCCCTTGGATGCTATCAGGGCATCATTCACTTCTTCATCCTCAACCCCTGCTTTTACTGTGGGGAACAAGAGAAAAAAGCCTGCATTTCAAAGACCGCAAAATTTCTGCTGGAAGAACATTCTACATCAAAGAGCTATTATTGGCGGCACCAACGGACCAATTTCTAGTTGAAGCCTGTCACACTTTTGTAACATGAAGTACAATTATTAATTAATTAATTAATTAAATTTGTATGCCACACTTCATCTGAAAATCGCAGGGCGTTTCACAACATAATCACAACCAGCTTGGACAAAAGGCTTCAGGTAGTCCTTAAGGTATTATCTAACAACAACAACAACAACAGATTTATATCCCGCCCATCTGGCTGGGTTTCCCTAGCCACTCTCCCAACAGAATATTAATAATAATAAAAAAGCGATAAAACATCAAACATTAAAAACTTCCCTAAACAGGGCTGCCTTCAGATGTCTTCTAAAAGTCAGATAGTTGTTTATTTCCTTGAACCTCCTCCCAGTACCAGTACCTCCTCCCACCAGTACCTAAGTATGTCACTTTCAGTTGCTATTTTGCTTAGAAAGATGGGATATAAATTCTGGCCTAAATAAATAATACTCATTTATATAAGCATGACTCATAAGTGGAGACGTCAAAGCTCTTGAACCTGATGTACTCTTTTGATAAGTGTTCTCAGCGAAATGCCTGAACTATTTCATCCAAACTACAAGAAAGAAGATTCCACCTAAACATTAGGAAGAACTTCCTGACAGTAAGAGCTGTTCAACAGTGGAATTTGCTGCCAGGGAGTGTGGTGGAGTCTCCTTCTTTGGAGGTCTTTAAGCAGAGGCTTGACAACCATATGTCAGGAGTGCTCTGATGGTGTTTCCTGCTTGGCAGGTGGTCAGACTCGATGACCCTTGTGGTCTCTTCCAACTCTATGATTCTATGGTTCTATGATTCTATGATTTGGTTATTTGTCATTTACTTTGTATCTTAGTTGCATTTGAATCTGTCTACATAAAAATCATTAAAGATGAAATGGGTGGAAGGAAGCATGATGGAGTTGGGAATGGCCAGCAGAATCTGCTAAACAGTTTTATGAGGAATAGAACAATTTACTCACGACTGAAGGAAGACGATTCACTGTGCAGAGGCCTCATTAATCTATAGGCTTATGAGTATTTGAGGTGTGATGGTTTGTAACTCTTTATTGGAATAGGATATATCAGTTTCATGTTGTTCTAGGCTGAATCCTTTATCTTGAACATCCAGGACAATATACACAACCCGTTTAAATAGAGGTCAAATGCTACATTACATTCTTTTTAGGATTTTGTCTCTTTTGAAACCCTTTACTATCTGCAATCAGTCACATAATGTTTAGGCAGCAATGAATAAAAGGTATGTACAGTAGCTCGTGGTGAGTCATGCATGATGGTTTTCATTTGTTTCATGCTCCAAAAAATTCAGTATTAATAATAAAATCTGTTTCCCTTT
The DNA here is from genome assembly GCF_965153285.1 of Podarcis tiliguerta. Taxonomy (NCBI): domain Eukaryota; kingdom Metazoa; phylum Chordata; class Lepidosauria; order Squamata; family Lacertidae; genus Podarcis; species Podarcis tiliguerta. The sequence continues at coordinate 21,435,362 of NC_139545.1, read as the reverse complement.
TTAGCTATTTTAGTTACATAACATAAGACATTTTCTCTCCTAAAATATTGCTTGAAATCCACATATGCCAATAAAAACTTCACCAAGTAATGAAATGGCAGCAGCTGGATTTTGAAACATCCCCCCTACACACACACACAGACCCACACACACACAGACCCACACACACACACAGGAATTAAGGAATCATAGTGAAGAAAATGCACAACAGCCATAATGGTGGGACTTGAGTGATAGCCTGAAAAGGATAGAATGCAATGCTCCATGAACATATGGAGCCATGTAAGGGGAAAAAAAAGGTCTTCTAAGAGATTAATGGAAGATTTCCCTTATTTTAAATGATACCTTATTATTGCCCTTTTCTTCAAAATATGTCAGCCCTGTACAACATTATTGGTGTCCCTTAATTCAGAGCACTATATTGCTGTATTGACTAGAATAAATGCCAGATATCTAGAGTGCCCCATATTTTTAAACTTTGACTTGGCAAATCTATAGTGTGATTGAACTAATTGAACATTAGTGGCATGTTTTTTTTTTTAATGGCTGATGAGCCCTGAGAGCCTCAGAGATAGTCTGTCCAGTCCGAATTAACACTCGGACATATGGATTCTCATCTGAACCATCTGGGTCTACAAAACCAGCTGGAAACGCTGCCTGAATGCCATAGGCAATATTTTTGTTTCAATTTGTGGTTCAAATTAAGCTGTAAATAAATTGTAAGAAGTCATAAGGTCAAGAAGTATAGAAGCGCAGGATGGAAAAGATCAATAATATTGCTGTTTCTCATAATGCTTCTGTTTCTAACAAACAGGAACAATCTACCATCAATATAATAGAATCATAGAATTATAGAATTGTAAAGTTGTAAAGTTGTAAGGGACCTCAAGGGTCATCTAGTCCAACCCCCTGCCTACCTATGACACTATGCTCAAAGAGAAAAGAAAATATCAGCAATAGTACTTTAGTGATACTACATGCCTCCAAATCATCTATGGAATGGGGAACAATTTTGGAAACAGGCCTTTGGAAGCATCCCTGAGGAAATCTTTGTATCCAAAAATGGTGTGATCTTTTGGTGCACACTTTCTGAGTACAGTGGTACCTCTGGTTATGAACTTAATTTGTTCCGGAGGTCCGTTCTTAACCTGAAACTGTTCTTAACCTGAGGTACCACTTTAGCTAATGGGGCCTCCTGCTGCCACCGCACGATTTCTGTTCTCATCCTGAGGTAAAGTTCTTAACCCGAGGTACTACTTCCTGGTTAGCAGAGTCTGCAACCCGAAGTGTTAGTAACCTGAAGTGTTAGTAACTTGAGGCGTTTGTAACCCAAGGTACCACTGTACAAGTTTGCCTTGCCCATTAGTATCACTGGCTCTGCTCTGAGTATGACTAGTATGGGATACAACCCACAAACCCCAACATCTCCGGGAAGGCTGACCTGAGCAAGACTCCATTTTGAAATCCTGGAGAGAGCTGTTGCCAGCCAATGTAGACAATACTGGGAGCTGTATGGACCAATGATCTGTCTCATCTTCCTTTGTTCCTTTGTTGGGTTCCTTTGTTCAGTCACAGAATGGAGTAGGAGAGCTGGTCTGCACAACTTGGCTGTGGTGTCCCTGACAGACCCCTGAACGGTTTCAAACCCTGAACATGCCTCACTCTCTTCCTCCACGTGATTGTTTATTGTGTGAATGAACACCAAGCATGGAACTGAAACCTGACGGCGGTAGCTATTTGGATTCAACAGCAGTAAACGTTCCAAATTCTGTTTGTTCTACTCTTAAGTCTCTTGTGGCCTCATTTTGCTAAGTCCGCTGTGGCAAGTATTGCACACCTGCCCTAATGTTGATGGGCATTGTGATAGCACAGGAGAACAGGCCTTTTCCTGCAGGTCTTTTAAACTCTTCAGAACTTATGAAGATATTACAGAACTTGTTGCCTAGCAACAGGTGCCTGGCATAGCAGCTGCGGGAGCCTGTCAGCACCTAAAAGCATCGATTGCGAGCCCCTGTGCCCTCTGAAATATGCTTGTGGCTTATTTAAGTAGCTAGCATCCCTGTAAACCAAGCAAGTGCCTGGAATTTGGGTGGGAATTTGAAAAGAGCGAGGGATGAAATTCTAGAACAGAGTGACAGAACTGAGGTAGCTGAGGAGGTAAGTGATAAAATGATTACTAAGCTCTTTAACAGTTGAAGAATTGACCGAAAGTTGCATGCCATAAAGCTTATTGATGAATAGGACATTTAATTCAGGAATAGGGTCGTCATTTAATCCTTCAAAACTCTTCATGCCATTATTCAAAGATTATTACATACCTTTTCTTTGTTTCCGGAGTGCAATTACTCCTGAATCTCCTTTTTGAGTCTTGTCAGTTGAAGCTGAGGGTGAGTTAAGATCCCAGGCAGTTAACACTCACAAAGGTGGAATTAAGGGTGCCCACACTGGGCACCAAGCTGAGAGGGTGCCACACTGGGTGCTGCAACAATGCCAAAGGTGAGAGACGTGGGGAGGGGGGAGCCAAATTTTGGCATCTTGCAGGGTGCCACTGAAATTTTAAAGCCCAAAGTCTGCCTTTGAACTACACAGTTCAAAGAAAGGCACAGCTGGTCAGGGCTCCTTGAAATTCTTATCGTTACAGACAGCAAGGAAGATGGGGATTTGGGTCCTCTGAAGGAAAATGTACATAATTTCAAGACAAAGGCCAAACTGAATTGTGATGTTGTGTGACCTAGAACTTATCACCGTAATGTATAAGTGAGTGTTTGTGTAGACCCAGACAGGAGCTGTCTAATGCGTACTGGCTGACAGTCTGGTTATGAGATTCTGTAACTTAGTAATCCTTTCTCTCATAGAGGCCCCCATCTGTACCATACATTGAAAGTAGCATCACACCACTTTAAAAAAGTCATTGTTTTCCCCAGAGGGTTATGGGAACTGTAATTTGTTAAGGATGCTGTTTAGGACAGTTTTCAGAGTTCCATCGGATGTAAATGGCAGCTCTCTGAGGGACATAGGAGATAACCTAGCAACTCTTAGCACCCTTAACAAACTACTGTTCCCAGAATTCTTTGGGGAAAACCACGACTTTCAAAAGTGGTATGACACTGCTTTCAATGTGTAGTGCAGACGGGGCTGTTTAAATGAATCCCCAAGAGACAGATCTCTGGAGTGAAAACAATACAACCACAGGAGAGGTATCTAGGATTAAATGAAATAACATGCACTAGCAGTACCACAAAGCCATTCTCTTATATGTTGCATGGCTCATTTAAGTTCACCTTTCTGCATACTCTAGGCTGTATGCTGGCTTGCCATGCCAGGAGCTGCCTGAGTCAGCTCTGAGATGCTGTGCTTTTAGTTTCAGTTCTGCATTACAAGCAGCAGTTTCCTGCAAATGTTCTTTCCCCCTCCATAAACTGTTTTGCACTAAAGTTGTTTTGGTTGTGCATCCTCTGTGTGGCCTCCTCTTTACGTCACTTGAGCACAATTGGAGGCTTTTGTGGGGTCATGCTAACCAGTGGCAGCTGGTAACGTTTTTATTTGACAGGGCTGCAAGTTTTAACCCGGCTGTTTTCATCACAGTGGGACTTGTACAGCACTTATTTAGGGAAATGTGCCATTGTGCATGTGCAGAGTGTCATTGTGTCCTCACTAAAAAAAAACCAACCCAATTATTTTCTGCACATCTATGAACAGAGGAAGAAGGGTCCTTATAGAAGGGTCGAAGTATAGGATTGATTCTATACCTCTTGTTTTAAAAATTATTACCTGACATTTGTTATGGAATTTGTGCATTGATTATACCTAGACATCAACTGATAAAAAAACTAAACAATCATAAACTTTTAACATGTGAGGAAGTTGCTTCCAGTTTCATGCAGCTGCTCTCCAGGTTTTGGGGAACTAAAAGCCCAATAATCCTAGAATTTTAGCCATGCTGGCAGCAACTGATGGGTGTTGTGGTTCAATGTAGAGGGCACCATGTTGATTACTCTTGGAGAAGACAATACAAGCCTATGTGGACCAATGCCTTACACAGTATAAGGAGTTTTGTTTGTCCATGCATTTTCATTACATGGAAAGCTCTGACAGGTAGTATTTCTGCCCCCTGGTTCAGCACTGTCGTTTGAGAAACTGCATTTTCCAGTTTCCATTTATTGACTGTTCTGTGTGTGCTCATTATTCATTAGCTAATATCTGCACAATTAACCTGGATGAATGGGATTGGATATGAAATCACAAACATAGCAATGGCCTTATTATAAGTTGTGTACAAAGTATTATTACTTCTTAGTTCAAGGAGAAAAGAGTGGGTGAGTAGAGTTTCTATACAGAAGCTTACACATCTTGTAAGATTTTGAGAGGTACGAGAAACTGGGAGGCAGGAACTTTGTGGAGAAATGGAACTTATTTGTAGAACATTGGAACACTCAATCCCAGGAGAAATTTACAATTTTTAAATTAAGGTTCTTTATTAGGAATTATAGAGGGATGCAGTTTGGGTTGATTATTGCACTTTTTGACTATGGTTTATGAAGTATGATGTATCATTTAAAAGTTGGAAAATCAAATAAACAAAAAAATAATAATGCAACCTTATAAGGTAACAGTGGAATGGCTATTGAAGGCTTGGTATTAATGCCAAATATTGCTTCTATAGCACATCTGGATATTCTAGTATTTGTCTTCCTCCCAAGTGCACAGCAACTTCATTTGTTCAAAACAAATAATAAATTCAGTTGTAGGGACTCCAAAACATGCATTTTCTATCTATTAATAGTACACTTCCTTTCTGTTGGCACAGGAAATTACTCAGAGACAAGTACACCGATAACTGTGATAAACAAACTAGTGTAGCACTTTTTTTTCTATTCTCAGCCGTCTTTCAGATCACAACATAATTCTAAGTTAAAGAAAAGGGAGAAGGAAAAGTAAAAAGAAGAGGATTCAATGGCTAAATGAGTCACTTGTTTGATTCTCAGTGACTCTATTAATGAGCTAAAAAAGGTCTGCATATAATTTATTAAAATTGATGGAATTCAGGGGAAAATAATGCGATTTTGAGCCATAGTTAAGTGACTAACTAAGACTGCAATGTTTTGCATGCTTACTTGGGGAGAAAATCCCATTGCTTTTCGGTAAACATGCATATTATTGCACTACACAGAGCACAGTTTATCCAGAATATGTGTAAATCACAAGAATTTGTGGAGATACAATAATGCATTTCCCAAAAGACCTAAAAGTCAGAAAAATATAAGCCAACACTGTTAGTCAATCCCATTTATCCTGTTTCTTTGAATCTCTGATTCTTATGCCATATATGAAAATGGATTACACAATCTTATTCCGTATTCAGAAGCATATTCAGGAAGTTTTGCTGGTGATCCCATCACAGAGTGAAGTTTGCAGGCGAGGGCTGCCAAGGTTTGCAGTGCAGGGCTTTCTCTGTGGTGGCCCCACAGCTCTGGAATAACCTCCTGTCTGAGATGTGTTATGCTGATGCATCATTTTAAATCAAATAATAAGTAAAGATACACTGCTTTGCCCAGGCTTTTGGATAAGGACGAAGTGCACAGTGATGTTTTACTTTCACTTCTGACACCTGTTTTATTTCAAGTTGTTTGAGTCATTTCATTTTAAATTGTGATTGTTAATTGTTATTTTAGTGTTATTGTGCGTCGCTCTGGGACCCTTGAGTGAAGCGTGGGTTACAAATGCCTCAAATAAATAATACTAAATGATAAACTGGAAGCAAGAATCTTCAGTTTTGTGGTATTGATTACTGGGGTGGCATACGTGCTGCTTGAGATGTCTTTACCCGACACTCAGTTTCTGTACTGTAAGTCTGTCCACTAGTCTTGTAACCCTTTCCTGGGAGTAAGCCCCATTAAACCCAATGGGATTTATTTCTGAGTAGATGTGTATAGAATTCCATGGTAAATCGCTGAAAGTTTGCTTGTTTAAAATATTTATACTGCACCTTTTCACCTACTAGTAAGGTGCTCAAGATGGTGAGTCTCAACAAAAATTAAAGATGATGAATGCGGATGAATTTTGCACAGATACTCCTGCACAAAACACACACACTGAAATTTAGCCTGCTGTGTGTGACTTCTGAAATCTGAAGTGGTTCTTCTGCATCCCATCAATTATTGGGTGCTAATAGGTAGATGCACTAGATGTAAACACAGACAATTGTTAACATGTTGCTTGTTTTAAAATGCCTCAACTGAGAGATCAGATACTAATATTTTAATACTGAAACGAACTATTAAATATATATATAGCTCTGTGCAGACAACTCCAGAATTTTGACTCTTAAAATATTGCATTAAGGTTGAATTTTGAAAATTATAATAAAAGACATGCAGGCGATATTTTGCCTGAATTTCTTTGAATGTAAAGGGGGAAATGTTGTGCTGCTACTTCTAGATTGTTTTTTCATTATCTATATTGTGTTGTTGCTTTTTGTTCTTATTTTAATGGAGAAGGTTGTTCTGTGTGAGATTCAACCTTGATGCTGGTAGAAAAAGCCAGAGAGAGCTTTTCTTTAATGTTACAAAAATAAATTAAAAATAGAAGTAGTATCGCTAATGAAACCTCAGTGATGTCATTTCTGATCAGACTGCAATTGTAGTTGCTGATGCTGTGATAATGGAGCTTACTTTTTAAAAACCCTTTTCCTGAATTTTCAAGGTTAAAGAGTAGAAGAAACTATAATGGGAGATTTGTATATCTGTATATATATATATCCTAATTGGCACATAAAATAATAAAAATAACAAAAACGAACCTCGGTTACTGTCAGAGATGTTTGCGGATTTCATTCAGTCTCCATTTTTCTTAGTGAATTGGCCCGATTCTCACCTCAGTTTTAACACTTCTCTAAATCTTGTGGCAGTTTTTGGCTCAATAAAACTTACCAAACTGTGAAAAATATGCATCCTTTAGATTAAAATGCTTGCCAAAATGTATATTTTAGGATAAAATGTATACAAAAAGGCATATTTGAGAGTTAAGCACATATGTTGTGTAAAGCTTTAGCTCGGTTGGTAAAGCATGAGATTCTTTAATCTCAAGGTCATGGGTTCGAGCCCCAAGTTGGGCAAAAAATTGCATGGGGTTGGACTAGGTGACCCTGGTGTTCCCTTCCAGCTCTACAATTCTATGATTCTACTTTGAATAATAATGTAAATTTTCCTTTCCTTCCCCTTTTCCCTTGCATATTGATACAAAAACAGAATGGCACAGACTTAGGAACGAACACAAGTGAAAATTGGCACAGGGAGGAAATAAGACTATTCCTGGCTAGTTCATGTTCTGTGTTTGAAATTCCAAGTACAGTGGTGCCTCGCAAGACGAAAAGAATCCGTTCCGTGAGTCTCTTCGTCTAGCAGTTTTTTCGTCTTGCGAAGCAAGCCCATTAGCGGATTAGCGGATTAGCGCTATTAGCGGTTTAGCGGCTATTAGCGGCTATTAAAGGCTTAAGGGATTAGCAGATTAGCTGCTAAAAGGCTATTAGCAGCTTAGTGCCTTAGAAAAAGGGGGTGGGGAGCGGAAAAAACCCTCCAGGAATCGCAAGACATTTTCATCTTGCGAAGCAAGCCCATAGAGATATTCGTCCTGCGAAGCACCTCCAAAACGGAAAACCCTTTCGTCTAGCGGATTTTCCGTCTTGCGAGGCATTCGTCTTGCGGGGCACCACTGTATTATTTGAAAGCAAATTCTCCCCAAAGGGTAAATACCCATCCATGTACACAAATCCATAGCTGTTCAATTTGCAGAAATACATTTAATACTAAATATTAGAAGTCCCACTTCTATGTAAGCACCGTGTTGTGTCCAGCTTCTCCCAGTAACTGTAGCGCTCCTGTTGGAATTGGGAAAGTTGGATCTAGAAGCAGTGAATTCAATAGGACTTACTTCTGAGTAGGCATAGTGTGGTTTTCAGCTACAGATGGCTTTGCGGTTCACCATTAGCCACTTCATTACCTATGTCCTTAAGGTGTTTCAAGGCTCTTTGCTGTTGCTACTGCATAAGACTAGCCAGGCTATCCTACTGGAAATTACATAAAAAATATCCTTCCACTAGCACCTTAGAGACCAACTAAGATAGTTGGAAATTAATTAACTTTGAAAAAGAACGTATAGGGAAGGTGATATATATGGACCGTTGGGATAGCTCAGTCAGTAGAGCATGAGACTACTAATCTCAGGGTTGTGGGTTCAAGCCCCATGTTGGGCAAAATTTTCCTGCATTGCAGGGGGTTGGACTAGATGACCCTTCCAACTCTACAATATGGAGAGGTAATGAATCTGTTGATGGCTGAGATATACATGCTATGTAAAAAAATACGTTAAAGCATGCGTGTCTTTCTGCATCAGCACACCATGAAACGGGAAACCGACTTGTCCAAACTGAAGCAGAGTAGAAAATGGCATGTGAAAGTACAAATGACTATTGGAACAGATTGGGACATGTTTGTACATCTGTATGTATGGTATCGAGGTCTTACGCTGTTCCCATTTGTCTTGTTGAAACTTGTGTAGCAGAGCTTCCCAAGTAATCGTACTCCATCTGATGGAAGGGGTAATGTTGTTAAAATTTTCTGGAGAGGCAGGACAGGGAGAACTCTGGGACAAAGCAGGGAGTACTTTTGCCCTATGTGTACATTGAGCCGCTGTATGCTGGCTTTTCAAAAGCATCAGATTTTCAAGTCTGCTATTTCTGAGGCTTTCTCAGGGACCCAACAGAGAAATAGTTGGTGTGCCTAGACATCCGATCCTAAACACTTTAAAAATGTTTTCCAGATTTTGTTTCAGAAGTGTTTTATTTTGTCCCTTCTCGCCACCTGTGAATTTTAAAATAAAAAATGTAAATGAAACATCAGACACAATCTTATATTGTCCATTGTTTCCTGTGCCTTGATAAGGAATGGCTTCATTTAAAAAACAACAACAAATCAGGCAAATAACATATAACATTTTGTAACCACCATCTTGATTCTTGAACTGATTGCTTAGAGCTGCTTGATTTTTGTGTGAAAATATTAGGTGAAATGACAATTCTGTCATTTTAATTTCTCATCGGGAACTCACCTGCATGCTTGGAAAACATATAAATGAACACTTTATTGCCAAAATCACCCTTTTGGAAGCATTGCAGACGAAATCTTTCTTCACAAAACAATTCACTCTGAATGTTGCTCGTTATTTACATAACATCTGTCTTTCCTATTATAGAACAGATTAACAATTAAGCTTTTTCTGGTGTTTTTTTTTTTTTAAAGACAACACACCAGAACACACACAAAATGTGCAATTAAAACCTCAGTGGTTCGCCTTGGGTGCTACATGTATGTCAGATGGAAGACCACTCTCAGTGCTACTGGGGAAGTTTGCTCTATGGCTGCTTGTTGTTCCAGAGAATACCATATTATTCCAATTACAGAATTATTCCCTAGAGGGGATAAAAAAAAAAAAACCCTTCCCATTTTTGACACATGCAAAGTTATTTTCTTTTTTTTCTGTTTAAAAAATGTATTAAGCTCTGTAGCAGAAGGACTTCTTTAAATTAGTGTTTTGTTTTGGCAGCGGTTGCTGATGTGTACATGTAATACAGTTTTAATCAAATCCCAAACGCTGAAGACCTTTCAGCTGTATCTTAGGAAGCAGCGTGCAATGCTTATTCCACTTGAAGTGGCCACTGGGGAGGTACAATTAGCTGTTCCCATGGAGAAGTTTGTTATAGTAATAAATAATAAGTAGTGTAGGTAGAGATGGAATCAATTAAAGATATTTTTGACGACCCCTAATGGTTTATGGGAATGCTAAATAATTGACAACAACAAGTTTTTGACTACGAGTTCCATGGCGAGTTCCGTATGCATGTTTCATTGTAACTAAACTTGCAGCTGTGGAACTAAGAGGGCCAAAATGATGGCAGTGTCATAAAGGTCAACCTCTTTTGTTAATGCATCGCTACCCACAGGGGTGGTGTTAGAAAACGAATCAATTCCTGCACCGGCTCTCCTGTCCAAAAGACATTTTGCAAGGGGGTGAAAATATAGATAAATGCCCTCAATATCTGGACCAAGTTGAAATCACCAGTCTGGTATTCTTCCGAAAACAATTCCTGAACTGTACTAGAAAAACGCAGCTCTGGCTAAGTATGCTATTACCTAGCATGGAACATTGCAATGGACCCCAGTGGTGTAGCGTGGGTTGCCAGTGCCCGGGGCCACATGGAGGGTGGTGGGTGGGAGGGAAACAGATGGAGTATGCATGCACATTCAACTGCCAAGCGGTATCCACATCACTCAGGAGAACACAGCTGTTGTCTGGAGAGGTCACTTCCTGGTTCACATGGAGAAGCTGTTTTCAATGGAGCCCAGTGACTAAAGTGTGCAGCTGTATTGAGGCAGCACCGGGTGTTGAAATTTTGCACCCCTAACCATTCTGAGCCCAGGGCAACCATCCCTGTGTCCCCCTTCACTTTGCCACTGATAGACCCTGTCACCATGACTCCGCAATTTTGTACGCTTGCAGGAACAGTGCCCATCATGCACCCCCGTTTATTTTGATGGAAGCAGCAACATGAGAAAGAGCTCAGTCTGCGTGTGGGAGCACATGTATGAATGTAGTTCAAGGTAGTTGTGCTGAGTTTGGGGTGGTTTGAATGAATGTAGCTCTATTCCCCACACTCCCAGCGTAATGTGCTTTACGAATATCTAGGAGGAGCTGAAAGGCGCACTTTGAATGTGTGGGTAGGTGAGTGTACAAAATCATTTATATGAGCAGTGCAAAATGAATTCTGGCCACAATGGAACCAACTCTATTAACAAATACACATTGCCCTGCTACTTAGCTGTAGTCAATCACAACTCTATTAATGTTGCATGTGAGTTAAAAGGAAAAAGGTGTCCCACTTGCCACACAGAGGATGCCACCCTCATGGTGTCTGGTGATGTTTGCTAGTGATTCATACAAGGCTATAAAACAGGTTGTTTGAGGAATGATTTTCTGAATTATTGGGCTAGCGCAGGCATGGCCAAACTTGGCCCTCCAGAAGTTTTGGGACTACAATTCCCATCATCCCTGACCACTGGTCCTGTTAGCTTGGGATGATGGGAGTTGTAGTCCCAAAACATCTGGAGGGCCGAGTTTGGCCATGCCTGGGCTAGCGTGTCAACTACCCTGAAATGAATTCAGCAATGAATTCATAGTATGGCTTAGCAACCAAGGAATAAAAACTAAGAGGTGCACACAAGAGTCAATAAGTTTCTCTTGCAGTTCTTTTGGTGGTATTTTTTTTTTTTGCAGGGGGCGGGGGATGGGCGCCAATAGTATACAGAACATACACACTGTCTGTTGCTGCATTCTGAAGAATGTAAAGCCTGAATTCAGAATATTTTGTTTGGCCCTGTGGGTTTTTAAAATAAACGGTCACCATCATGTTTCCATTAATAGCCTACAAGAATTCCTAGAAAGTAGATGGAGAGCATGCAGTGTGTCCTTTAATGTTATTTGCAGGGTCACTGATCAATGAGCAAAGTAGAGGATTTACCTAAGAGACTATAATGACTTCATCAGATGTGCCTGGATTAATAATATGTCTTCTGAAAGTTGTGATGGGCACCTTATGTCTGTTTACCTGATGGACCAACATATCCACTGGCTAAAAGCATTTTTAATAATCGTAAATTATTTATTAGAATTAGAGCTTTTGTACATTTGTAACAGCAAATGGCACAACTGCTGTATCCTAATAAAAGTGGTCCTTTTAGTATTGAAATGCGCACATTGCTACAGATAAAAACCTGGAAACTTCAGCAGAGCGAACAGTCTGCTTGCAAGGGGGCAGCCCAGTTAGTTAACCCTGTCATTTCCTATATGTAGACAGAGCTACAAAATGGATAAACTGTCCTGAGAAGCCTGCTTTTAAGAGAGACCCTTGTGTGAAAACTTGCTGTCAGTCAGTGTAGACCAGGGGTCTGCAACCCGCGGCTCCGGAGCCGCATGTGGCTCTTTTACACCTTTGCCGCGGCTCCGGGGCGGATACTAGCAAGGGGAGGAGGGGCATTGTGCGCCCCAACACTCCCCACTGTGGCGGGCACTGTACTGGCTGTGACGTCGCATGGGGGCGGTGCGTGCGTTAGTAACGCACCGTCCCAACGTCACCTTCCCGCCTGCTGTCAGATCGGACATTAAGGTAAGAAACAATATATGCAGTGTTATATTTGTTTTAAATGTCGCAATGGTTTTGCGGCTCCCAGTTTTTTTTCCTTCGGAAACGGGTCCAAGTGGCTCTTTTTGTCTTAAAGGTTGCAGACCCCTGGTGTAGACGAGACTGAGGTAGATGGACCATGAATCTGGCTCAGTGTAAGGCAGCTTTCTAGGATCCTAAAAGTGACAAGTGTGAGAAGATGGATTTGCCTTGTGATTTCCCACTGAGCATTTGTGTGGACTGAATCTAAATGGAGGAGGAATGTGTATGGGCAGTGGGGATGGAAGCAAGGAGGAGGTAGCCCCACTCAGGGAATGGGCACCCTGAAGGTACCTTGATGTCAGGGACTGGACTGAAGAGGAAGGCTGGGAATTTCCCCCTCCTTCCCCTCTGCTTCCTTCAGAGGGGGAAGGGGAAGAATCGCCTCTCCTCCCCCCCCCCCCCCCATTCTCCAGTAGCTGCAAGAGGAGAAGGAGACAGGATTGAATTACAACAGGACAGTGAACTGCCTAGTTATGAGGAATTGGGAGAAGGAGGGGGAGTTGGAGAACTGATAGCAGACTCATCCTTGGAGAGCCTGGGAACTCCCCCCTCTCCACGGACTCTCGGGTCACTTAGAATTCAACAGCAAAGAGTGCAACAATGATTGACTCCTGAGACCTCCCGTAGGGACACAGGGTGTTGCTGGGGAAGGAAAGGGAGGGGCTCAGAGTGAGCAACGTCACCATGGCATCCAGGACTAGCTTCGTTGCCTTGCTCCACGACTGCTGAATAAAACCATACATACGAACTTTCTTGTTTCTTCTTTGATCCTGGAGGCTACCGGGGGAGGAGAGAAACCCTCGAATCTGACACTTTCCTAAGGACCACCAAAGCCTGGAGCCGCCCCTGACAAGTAGATGCTTTACATCCGTTGCTCCAGGGTTTAAGAACAGGCATCAGTGGCACTTGTGCTAAGTACGTTGGTCAGGTGTAGGGTAGGATAAGGAATAGGTCAAGGATTCCCCTTGAGGCTTGCCTAGAGAACACACCCAAAGCTTTGGATCGGGTGGGGAAGAAAATTGAATTGGAAAGGCCTACCTCAACCAAGAAGGGATGCTGGTGGTGCTGTGGGTTAAACCACAGAGCCTAGGACTTGCCGATCAGAAGGTCGGCAGTTCGAATCCCCGCGACGGCGTGAACACCTGTTGCTCGGTCCCTGCTCCTGCCAACCTAGCAGTTCGAAAGCACACCAGTGCAAGTAGATAAATAGGTACTGCTGCAGCGGGAAGGTAAATGGCATTTCTGTGTGCTGCTCTGGTTCACCAGAAGCGGCTTAGTCATGCTGGCCACATGACCCGGAAGCTGTATGTCGACTCCCTCGGCCAATAAAGTGAGATGAGTGCCACAACCCCAGAGTCGGTCACAACTGGACCTAATGGTCAGGGGTCCCTTTACCTTTACCTATAACAGGGACAATAAAGATATATCAACAGTTTAAAATATATATAAATTAAAACTTAGTCACTAACATATAACCTAAAATTATCATTTAAAACATTAATCATTATGATAGCACAGCGTGTTCCCTAAGTTTTATGGCAATTGCACAGAATTTGGCTACCCTTAACTCATTTGGAAACTTGATCTCACTTGCCAATAACACCTTTTGAGTTATTATTGACTACGAGGTGCCCCCCAAGGCAGCTGCTGTATCGAATTATTTGTTAGGTTTTGTTGAAGCTGCTCAGCTCTAAACTTTGTGCATGAAAAGGCTTAGGCATCTGACAAAAGGAAGTTGAAAAAGAATAATAATTAAAAAAGAAACAACACCTCTCAAATGAGTCATGGAATTATAACTAAAAACAGCCATTGCAGTTTGAGACACCTGGAAGAATAAAAATGGAGTTGAACCTGGCTTACCAGTTTGACCTGTTAGACAGACAAAAACTAGTAAAAGCTCAAGAGTCAAACTTCACCTGTACATGGAGCCTCACCTTCAAAGAGGTATACTGTGTCTCCATCTGCTGGTCAGCAGCATAGGCCTCTGGTGAATGAAGGACCTGGGAATGCAAGCTTAAAGTGGCATGAATTTTTCATCAAGTCCTTTGCTATCTGTAACAATCCATCTGAAGACATTGTCACCAAAAGCACCTTCTAGAGAAATGCATTTCCCAGAGGGAAAGGACCAAGACTTTACAGTGAAGAGCACACAGAAAGCTTTTATGAGTCACCTTTAAAGAATGGTTCGTAAGCCCCAGCGTAGTATATTTCCTAAAAAGAAAGAAAAATGAAGCAAGCATAGGAAGACGGGCAGCAGCCAGTCTGAAGAATCAGGTTAGCGACACTGTGTTCAGCTGCAGAACACATGCATTGCATGGAAAAGGTACTATTAGTTTTTACATTTTTAAAAATACTACACTTAAATTCTCTGGTGCATTTTTATGGGAGCAAAGTACACAAAGTCTTTACAGTTATTAACATCTGCTAGAAATGCTTATTTAGCAACAACCACCACCAAATTATCAGGGCCATTTGGACACTTTTAATAAAGGCAAGTACAGTGGTACCTCAGTTTACGAACTTAATCCGTTCCGGAAGTCCGTTCTTAAACCGAAACCGTTCTTAAACCGAGGCGTGCTTTCCCTAATGAGGCCTCCTGTTGCTGATGTCCTTCCACTGTTCGGATTTTGTTCTTAGACCAAGGTAAAGTTCTCAAACCAGGACACTATTTCCGGTTTTGCAGAGTTCATTCTTAAACAGGACTGTTCTTAAACCGAGGTACCACTGGAGTGAAAATGAATTGCATGAAGGCCCATGACCACCCTGTCATAGCCAGGGCTGTTTATTCAGATCAGTCATTCCATTTATATCCTGCTCCTCCTCCCAAACGAGCCTGGGGTTCTGGATTGCCTTGCTAATCTGTGCAAAGTACATATGCCTGCCTGCCTGCCTGCCAAAGAGGCTCCTAGTAACCCATAGGACCCATAGTAACCCAAGTGCTGTTGTGCTCATGTTCAGCTTGTAGACTTCCCACAGGATCTTCCCATAGTCAGCCACTGTGAGACCAGGATGTGGGAGTAGCTGAGCCACTGGCCTGACCCAGCAGGCTTGCCTTATGTTCTTAAACTTTGGGATTAATGCTGCCAAAGACAATTGTAACTTCTGACAGGGGTTGCCAACCTGGTGCCTGCGGGCACATATGTGCCCAAAGAGGCTTTTCCTGGTACCCACAGGGCCACCTCCCTCCTGTAATTCTATTGTAGCCACTGGAATAGGTTGTAGTGTGTGCCTTGTTGCTGTGTATGGGCCGTATCCGATGCTAGTTCTACTAAGAGCAGACCCAGTGAAATTAATGAAGATGACTAACTTAGGTTTGCTAATTTTAATGGGTTGGCCTAGCATTGGGTACAGCCCAGTGTGTGGCACCCACAACTGTTTCTCTGGTTTGCAGAATGGCCAACTGGCTAAAACAGACTGGTAGCCTCTGGTTTATGATGACCAATTCAATGGACCACAGTGAGTGAATGAATGAACTTTATTACGGTCACAGACCAGGATAAAAAACAACAACATATAAATAAAATAGCAGTTAGGATTTTTTTAAACTGATAAATGTTGGAGCAAATAAGGACAAAGAAACAAGCATAGGATAAAACATCTGACTAAAATACAAGATTAAACATGGATAATGGATGGATAAAAACTGATAATTAAAACAGATAAGAACTAAAAACAAATAAAAACATGCAGTTAAAACAACTGTAAGAGCTTAAGAACTAAAAGACTCGCAGTTAAAACAACTATAAGAGGCTGCAGAGTAGAAGCCTCCGAAATAGATGACACCCACAGCATTAGAAACTGATGTGCAAATATGGTTAAAACAGACAATTAAAACAATGTACAACAATAAATTTAGAAACAACGTGCAACAATGAACTATCCCAGGGAGTTGACTCAGAGCCACCCATGGAACCGAGTTTGGGGATTTTCATGCCGGAATATTTTGAGTTGGGCCTACAGATTTGTACACAGAATCTGGCGACCATCCAGGTCTTCTTCTGATCTTTGCCTAACAGCAAAAGGTCAAATTTTTGCTTTTACGGGAGGTCGGCGCGCCTCACCAGTAGGGGATCAATAAACTTACTGCGTGCCTCTTCGTAAAAGGGACATTTAAAGAACAAGTGTTCTGGGCTTCCTATCTCTCCCGATAGACAGGTGCAAAATCTCTGGGCATAGGGACTTTTCTAAAGGCTACATCCAGGACTGGTGAGGGAAGAGCCGCGCTTCTGGCGAGTGTAAAGCCCTTCTTGCATTTCTAGATACGAGAAAGAAGAGATATGCTGCCGGTGCGGCTATATCTCTCTCATAGAATCATAGAGTTGGAAGAGACCACAAGGGCCATCGAGTCCAACCCCCTGCCAAGCCGATTACTCTAATTTTATAGTTGGGACACCTTGCACAGTCCTGTTGTCTCTTGGTATCTAATATTCTTTGCCTGACCGTGGCTTTTGCGTGGCCCAAGCCCAGACTTAGAAGGGCTTGAGGGGCAAAACCCAGTTTCTGGAGGGTGTTCAGAACTGCAGTCTGCCAGCCTGACTGGAATTGGTCACAGAGGATCAGTGGGGCTATCCCTCGGGGGAGCAGATTCAATGTCAGCCATTTGTAAATTGATGTTAAGCAAATGCTAGCCTCCACTCTCATCATCCCCGTTTCCAATCTCACCCAGACCACAGTGAGTGGATAGTGAGAGTGCCATGAGGCACTATCAGTGCAATAATTTGTGCACTGAGCTGGATAAACCTAGGTTTTGGTAACTTTTCTTAAATGCTGGAGTTGAGGCACGGTTTAGAACTGTGACAAAAAATATAGTCAGAATGATCTTGCTTGAGCTGTCAAACAGTTTCTGATTAACGGCAAAACTATATTTGCAACCCATTATCTTAGATTATTTTTTGAACGAGAGTTGCTGCCAAAGCAAAGCTAATCTGAACTGAATTAGATTATTATTGGAGCCCTTATGAATGGGGATTTTAAACTATTCTGCATTGTGGTGAAATTACAATACATTATCAGGATATTGAAAGCAGTTGGTAGCACAATGTTAAAGCAATACTTTTCCATATTACTGGTTGGTGTCATGTTAAGTCTTTGTTTTTTGCACATCATTGGTTTCTGGTCAATTGGCCTAATGAAACATTTCGATACTTTATAAAGATTTCATATTACCAGGATCTTGACAATTTGTTCAAGAAACAACAGAACCATTTACTAAAATTAATAGAATCATAATAATTAGGAACATGGGATGCTGACTTATACCAGATCAGACTGACTGCTTTCACCTCTGACTGGAAGTTGTCCTCCAGGGTCTCTGGCAGAATTTTTGCCCATCACCTGAGCCCTTTAATTGGAGACATCACAGATTAAACTTGAGAACTTCTGCCTTTAAAGCATGCACTCTAAAACTGATCTGTGGGCCCCTCCGAAGCTTTGGATGATGTGTTTCATTCAAAGAGATGGTTATACCATTCTTCATTTGCTAGAGATGCACATTTAAGCCATGATGAATAGAATATAGTGATCTGGAACAACATGAAACAATCTACAGCATTTGTTGTTGTTTAGTCGTTTAGTCGTGTCCGACTCTTTGTGACCCCATGGACCAAAGCACGCCAGGCACTCCTTCTTCCACTGCCTCCCACAGTGTGGTCAAACTCATGCTGGTAGCTTCGAGAACACTATCCAACCATCTCGTCCTCTGTTGTCCCCTTCTCCTTGTGCCCTCCATCTTTCCCAACATCAGGGTCTTTTCCAGGGAGTCTTCTCTTCTCATGAGGTGGCCAAAGTATTGGAGCCTCAGCTTCAGGATCTGTCCTTCCAGCGAGCACTCAGGGCTGATTTCCTTAAGAATGGATAGGTTTGATCTTCTTGCAGTCCATGGGACTCTCAAGTCTCCTCCAGCACCATAATTCAAAAGCATCAATTCTTCGGTGATCAGCATTTAGACTACAGCATTTAGACTAAATCAAATCCTAGTGAAGAAGGGCTCTTGGTCAACTTGCTGTGGAAAGAGAGGCAGGTCTGGGTGATGGGATGGACCAACTATGAGGATGCAGTAGCAGCATGTGGCTTAAAGGCCAGCTGATTGGCAAGGAACTTGTTATATGCCCATACCCTTCAGGCTTCCCTAGTGTCAGGGACACGCCTAGCAGAGAGGAATCTCCAGAGGAGGAGGAATTGGCTGCACCTGAGTTGCCAAGAAGTAGGAGGTGGAGCAAGCAATTAGAGCAGAGGCGGGCCAGCAGGAGGCGGGGAAGGACGTGACATATATCTGGCCTTGGGAGGCGTCAGAAGCCAGTCGAGTCAACTGACTCCGACGGCGAAGGATGAGTTGTGGAAGCTTGGACTGCTGTAAGTCTGTTATTGAGAAATACCTAAACCTCAGCTACTTAAACTGCCAGCGTTCCGTGTCTTGTGTGGGAGAAGTGCTAAACCTGACACCTAGGGACACGGGTGGCACTGTGGTCTAAACCACTGAGCCTCTTGGGCTTGCCAGTCAAAAGGTCGGCAGTTTGAATCTCTGGGATGGAGTGAGCTCCTGTTGCTCTGTCCCAGCTCCTGCCAACCTGGCAGATCAAAAGCACGCCAATGCAAGTAGATAAATAGGTACTGCTGTGGAAGAAGGTAAACAGTGTTTCTATGTGCTCTGGCTTCCATCATGGTGTCCCGTTGTGCCAGAAGTGGTTTAGTCATGCTGGCCACATGTCTCGGAAAGCTGTCTGTGGACAAATGCCAGCTCCCTCGGCCTGAAGTAAGATGAGCGGCGCAACCCTATAGTCGCCTTTGACTGGACTTAACTGTCCAGGGGTCCTTTACCTTTTTACCTTCAGGCTTCCCTATTGATGTAGCTCCTCCTTGTGTAGATACAATGCAAGGACCACCCATAGAACTCATGGAGTTGATCATCCACCTTATCTCTGTCTTCATCCAAGTTTGATGTCTTTTCACTGGGACTGAGAATTAGGCGCCCCAGCATCTTCCAGGTTTCTTGCAAAAACACACAGACAAAACCAGCGCGATCAACCATCAACCCCTCTCTGAGAAGAATTCCAGGGCTGAGAGAGGGAGGTGGGCAGCCAAGGCCACCTCAGGGTCTGACCCAGATGAACTATCTCCTCACCACCCAGCACCAACACTGGGTGATCTACTCTTAACCATCATGTGGGAAGGATCTTCACATATTTTTCAATGCTAATATTTTTATTAATGAACATGCCAGGGAGAGAGTAGGGCCATGGATATTACCACCCTTGGATACCTTTCTGCTGACCTCTGCAATATTTCCCCCCATGGATTTTGAGAGATTGCGGCTTTTGCAAATAAAAATAAATACAAGGGTCACTATTGTGCCTGGTATCTACTCTGCCAAAATTCGTTCATTTTGACTTTGGAAACAAAGAAGATACAATTATCAATTATTGTGTCTTTTCGCAAAATGCTCATGATACTCAGAAGACTATTTAATCCGCAAATCTTTCACTTACCCAACCCTCCCTTTGCTCTAGCCTATGGAAAACACATGTCAAATACAAAGAAGCATTATGAATGCTGTTTGTTTCACATCACAATTACCTTGCAAGTAAGTATGGTAATGTCTTCTTCTAAGCCTTTCCTCTCCTCTTTAAAATAAGTGAGTTGCTCAGGATGTCTGAAGTCATAAGATATGAATACAAAACTTCTTAGCACATCAAACCGTGGCAAAAAACCCCCCACACATTTGAAATTCCATTGCGAATACCACACTTGAAAAACAGTCTAGGCTCCCTATAATTTAATAACTATACTAAGCAATGTCTTTGATCTTAGTGTTTAAATGTCTCTGAAGAAAATGTTGCTTAGTTGGGATCTTTTTATCTATTCTTGAAGCTGTTCTTTGTTTTCCTGCTCATGCTGCAACACAGGTTTCACGTGATTTTGGATGAGGCATATGGATGCCTGATCTTTGCTTTCCCCAAAGGTTGCTAGACAACATGACACCACCCCACATTGTTCTGATCCCCTTAGCTATCTCTAACTGGCCTTAAATCTGCATGGGGCAATGCTAGGATTGTAATGTCTGAGACCCCTTGGTTTTACAGAAACAACCTACTCCAGAGGGCCTGGCCAGAGCAATCTTAGGGAAGGTCATCAGAGATAAAGAGATGGAATTAAGGAGGGGAAATAAGGAGGATCTTTTTATTACATGCTGCTCACGAGTCAGGCAGAAGGCTGACTTTTCTGGCTAATGGTGTGGCTTCAGAAACCAGTACCTATTGAAAATCTCCCAGGTCACTCTTAATGACCTTAAAGTAGGCATTCTTAAACAATCTTCACAGGGAAACTCCATTGCGAAACTGCTGAATTACACCGTAACAAGTTGCTCATTTTGTGGGATCCATCCAATTGCTGCTGTGTTTGTTTTGCTTCCTGCTGGCATGTGGAGCAAGCAACTACATAAGAGGGGAGACTCAGCTGAATGGGATGGTGAGGGCAGGATATGGCAGCCCTTTCTTGTTTCGGCTGCATGCCACATATAGCAAAGTTTATTCCAATGCCCGACACATGGGAGCGGGAGGTGGAGAGCCCAGTTCAGAGGCATCATTGTCATCTCCTTTCCCCTTTATTTCATCATTATTATCATCATCTCCTTATACACTCCTAATTTTGACATCATCCTATTTCTATAGGTGAACAAATAGCGTCCCCCCAAAGGGTTGCACATAAGGCCTCACAAGCCATAAATCTGGAGATCAGTGATGTAAATACGCCTGCTGTGGCTGATCAGGATGGGGGAAGGAAGATGGGGGAA
The DNA here is from genome assembly GCF_965153285.1 of Podarcis tiliguerta. Taxonomy (NCBI): domain Eukaryota; kingdom Metazoa; phylum Chordata; class Lepidosauria; order Squamata; family Lacertidae; genus Podarcis; species Podarcis tiliguerta. Next base: position 21,414,300 of record NC_139545.1, on the reverse strand, counting down.
GGAAGAGCAAAGCTATACATTTCATCCTATACAGAATGGAAATACAATGAGGAAAGGACCACTTCCTGGCTACCGGAGGGAGGCAGTAGTTGTGGTCTGGTGCAGCCATAGCACTGCCGGCCTAGACTTGTTTGTGATTGCAGCCAGTTGGGTGGTTGTTAAGGCCTTTGGGTTGGATTCTTAGTCAAGGTGGATATAGGGAGGTTGGGAGCAGCCCTCCACCCCGGACTAAGGAATCAGGGTATCCGTGGGGAGGTGCTTCTGTAGAGATGCCCAGATGAGGGCTGATGGGTCATAGCACTCCTTTAACCTTGGTTAACCCTGCCAGATAATCAACCAGCAGTGGCTTGGTTGATACTGGACACACGCCCAGTACCTACGCCAAACCAGCTGACATTGGTAATCAATAAAGTAGTGGCCTCTGTTACCCCAGAATAGTTGTATGGTGTTCACTGCAACTTCACCATGCCTTACCCCCACTGCCCACAGCTTCGCTGCACCTGGAGCAGCAAGCAAATTTCTTAAGAAAAGGGTAGTGTGAATTGTAGAGCTTTGGAACACAACTGTGTTCTTTAAAAAAAAAATCCAGTATTCAAACATGGATAATTAACACTGTTGTAGACTGATGTGTCTAAATGTTCAGCACTCACTAAATCACAGCATTTATATTCAGTGTTTAAATGGCCTACAAGTGTCACAGCAGAGAGGTCTTTAGATCAAATGCTCAGCAGTATCCTGACCAGAGTAATGAATAAACACTTACTGAATACTGAAATATGAGTCCAGCATGCCAATCTCTAGTGCAGTCTCAAATTTGACCAAACCTAATTAATTAAGTATAATTAATTGTAAAGAACAAAAGTGTTGATTTCCCCCGTATTGTTTCTTCTTTGGTGTGGTAATGACTGTGTGGCTGAGTGGGCTGCTAATTATATATTGACTTAGAAGTCTTCAATATAATCTCTGATTATTCAGTTTTCAATTTTATTTTTACAGCACATCAAAGTGGAATTGCACTATCTGGCACTTAGAAATTCAGCATCAGTAAATGGATGTGAACATGATAGGTTTATTAATAGGTGTAAGGTCACATTCACATTATTATAATAATTCAAATCTAACAACATAAAAGTATTATAATGAACAGTTCTGATGTCACACTTCAGATTTTACTGCCCTCAATCAGTTTGTTCATATATTTAAACTGAAGCTATTTAATGTGTTGAAGTATTACAACTTAGGTCATGATTATGCAGTACATTTCCCCTCCATTATAGCATTGCATCAATGACGGAGCAGGCTTGTTCAGATGCTGTGAATGGGGAAAGAGTCAGTGTAGGAATGGGGGGGGGGGGGGGAAGCGCGACAAGCCCCACCCACTCCACCCTTCACACATTGGTAAACAGGCCTGCACATGAAGACTTTTTGCACAAGAAAAAGTATACAACTTAACATAATCACACAACTTGTGAGTACTTAGGGGCTATGACAGGTCAACATGTGCAGATTGGGGTCGGGTGGCAATGTTTCTATTTTGCTTAATGTATGTAGGGTTTGGTGTCAGCGTTGCTTGTGCAGGTTCTCTGCTGTTCATTTGTGTTTCTTTGGTGGTGAGAGAGGTTGGGGTTGGCCTACGGTGTAGTTGTTTGTTTATGATTGGCTGTGGTGATCTTCGTTTTCGTGTGTGAGTGGGGTGAGTGGGTGTTTTGGATCAGGTTAGCCATATTGATTTGTATGCTGCTGGTGGGTTCTTGTCATTGTCTTGTTGGGCTGTGTATGTGATAAAGGGGAGCCATACTGGGGTAAAGGCGTCTTCTTCCATTTGTCCCCGTGTCAGTTTCAGTTTATTGCTTAATTTTTCTAGTAGGGCTGTTTCCCATACTATTTGGTACCATTGGTCCATGCTTACTCCTGACAGGTCTCTCCAGTGTCTGGTTATGGTGTTTCTGGCTGCTGAAAGTAGGTGGGTTATAAGTGCTTTGTGGTGTAAATGGGCATTGTCCCCACCCCCAATGTCTCAACAAATGAAACTGATTTGTAAAAATGTTGCATGGAAAAAATACGAGAGACATTACATATACTTCTGTAAAACAAGAAAATCTTTAATTAAAAAAACACAAAACATGTGCAGATTGGGGGAAAGCCCGTGGCTGTGACCATAATTTCTCTTTCCTGCACTGTCTGCAAGCATGTGCTTAGGATTCTTCCATGAAGGCAAAGGAGCTTTGTTCAATCCCATTCACTAGCTCATGCCCATAGTTTTATACAGCCATACTTAAATTTAGACACCTGTATAAATGCTGTATGTTGCTATAGACCGGATCTCTGATTATTTAAGTGTTATATTTAATTTCCCACTTGGTGCCTAGCTGAGGCAAAATGAGTGCATCCCATAAGAATATGTGCCTCTTCTGAAACTAGTCTATGAAAAGTTATGGAACGCACACACAATCATATAGACATTTATTAGGGTTATACAATGGCTCTATGCCGGGGCTTAATAATGAAGTGAATGGGGGTCATTTTGGGAGGTTTTATTTCTACCTGATTCAAACCACACACAAGCACACACACACACCTAGTTGAATCCTCAGGTTGCTTAGATTTTCTGTACTCTACTTTTCTGCGTAGAATACTTCTCTGTATTCTTCTATGTCTCTGCGGCTGTGGGCTTTGCAAGAAGTGAGGCTGTCTACATGCTGCCTTTGGAGTACTGATGAGTTCTGTGTTATTACTACTTCTGTTTAAGCAGAGCAGGGGAGGATTTTTTTAAAAAAATATGCTGCGGCTGTAGAGAGCAATACAGGAGAGGCATGTTTTGTTGCAGCTGGGGCACATGAAGGTGTCTGGGTGTGTTGATGAAGCAAGTGCACCATGGCATTGTCTTCTCTCTGCGTACACCTAGATACATATTAGCAGTACCAAAGTGAGAAAAGGCTTCTTGCAATTTGTTTAAATGTTGCAATAAAACTTTTCGTTTTAACAAGGTGCATTTCTTGGAAACTATTGAGTGTCAATTTATTTTGTGTTCTACCGCCACCCACAGTCTCCACAATCCTTGGGGAGAGGCAAACAATGAAAACTCACATGCAACTCTCTCCTAATGGAAGCTTTGAGGCAAGGTATCAGAATGAACTCAGTGACCCCGGTTTTACCTCCAGTGGCGTGTTTCCGACTTCTCAGTAAGACTTGCATTCACCTGTAGCAAAAGTAAAATTAACACCAGACCAAAAAGCCAAGGAGTGACTAAGAGAATCACCAGGAGAGAAATGAATTTAGACTTTAAAACCCAAGCAGTCCCCAAAGTGTCTAACAATCCAAAATGCCAAGCAAAAGAAATGTTTTAACAATGCTCCCGTTACTCACAAGAACAGAACAGCAGCTTTAATAATAAAAAGCAACCACTCCTTAGTTACTTAAAAGTGAGAGACAGGAAACAAAACTTGAAAGTGTCACACAGAATTGGGATAAGTTTATTTGATTATTTTCAGAGAGGTAACCATGTTGCAGTGAAAACATGAAAGAGTCTTGTGGCACCTTAAAAACTAACTGTCTGTGGTGTTGTTTTATTTAAAGAGCGTACTGTCTATCTAGGGAGCGGGCTGGAGATCAGGACTCCGACTGTGGTTTGTGGGGAGATTTTCACTGGGACTGTTGTGTGAGAGGAAAGTGTTAAATCCCCCTCACTATGTGCCAAGGTCCCAGTCCATTTTGGGATAAAATAGGTCACAACTGTATTGATTACAGATGTCACCAGGTTTTGGTGTAGGCATTGTGTGTGTGTTCAGTATCAACCACTGCACTCTATGCAGTGGGACAGACTCACTTGGATGGTGATAGACTCTCCTTCATTGGAGGTTTTTAAGCAGAGGCTGGATGGCCATCTGTCATGGATGCTTTAGCTGAGATTCCTTCCAACTCCACAGTTCTATGATTTTCTGATTCCTGAATGGCGGCCCTGTGCTGCTATTGGATATATTTTTTTAAAGCTGTTACGTACTGAGTTGAATGGGATCCAATATGCAGCAGTCTGATTGGTCCTAGAACAATAGGATTCAGAATGCAGCAGTCTGATTAGTCCTAGAACAATAGGACCCAGAATGCAGCAGTCTGATTGGTCCACAGGAACCACCCAATCCAGCTCCAGGTGGAAGTGAATCCGCAACCTGATTGGCCTACAGGAGAATCCCGGAATTAGCCAATCACATGGGGCCCATTGTGTAAATAATGTATATAAAGCAGACATTCTGGGGGAACTTCCATTTCTCCTCACCACTATGAGCTGAATAAAGAGCATGAAATCCACTCTTGATTCCGAGTATATTTCAAAAGCCAATTGTACTGCCTCAGTTGCCATTCTTTTTACAGTGTTGTCATGGTCTGGTTTATGGGTGGTTGAAGTCCTGGCTGAGGACGTTGGGACCGGGGGCAAGATGGCGGGGTGGGAGCAGGAACAGGAGTCAGGAAGTCAGGAAGCCAAGGGTCAGGAAACCAGGAGCCAAGGGTCTGAGGATCAGGAAGCAAGGAGTCAAGAAGCCAAATGCAGAAAGGCAGGAAGCGTGTTGCTGTGGCAAAGAGCCAAAGGGAAATGCTGACCTTATATCCCTTCCCGGCTCTTGCCAACAGGTGCTGTGAGTTACCAATCAGCCACACATTGCCTCTTCAGAACAAACTTAGGAAAGCTCCAGTCCTGTGAAGCCCTACCGGTCACAGGGCCTGGCTCCTGCACGCACTCCTGAAAAGTGTCATTGACCGACCTTGGCTGATAGGCAGCCACATTTAGGAGCAGCTGAAGATTTTGAACTTATTTTCAAGGGCAGTTCTACAGAGCAGCATGTTGCATCCAGTTTGGATCTTGATGTTTTCATTAATTTCTGTGCCTAAGCTATTGGTTCCCACTGTCAAGGCCAGACTGTCCCTTGTAAATAATGTATAGAACCCAAGAGGAATAATGATATGGAGTTTAAATATGGACATAACCTATTAGAGTAAGCAGACTAGCTAGTGCAGGGATGCCTTCTAATTGCTTTGTTCAGGCTCCTTCTAAATCTCCTAATCAATGCAATAGCCATCGCTTCTCTAAAGACGGTACCAGAGACTAATACATCTTTCCATGATGTTCTTCTCCTTGATAATTGGTATTTGTGGGTTTGACCTAAATGCACAGAGCAATCAAACCACATTGCACTGGACAATCAACCCCCCCCCCCATCTCTCCTGGCTAAGCTGAACTCCTAGTGGATGGGAGTGCAGTCCTCAGAATGCCCATCAGTGGTACCCAATGGAAGGCCTTCAGGTGGGGTGTTCTGGAAGTGGGGAGAGTGCAGACCTGTGCTGGCCGGGAATCCTTTCACGGCTGTCATGTGCAGTCACAATTTGTGCCTAATCTGTGTGCCTGTTCCAGGCTGACATGATGTTCTTACAGCCCTCTATCTCCTGATCTAGTTGCTGCAGGGCTACAATTGCAGCAATAGCTCCATCTCTCCATAAAGTCTTGATCAGGAGAGGAAGGTTTTAGTCATGTTTTATCCTCATAAAAATCGAGAACTTGAGTTAGTCATGAGTCCTATTCCTTTCAATGAGACTAAAACACAACCATTTCCAGTTTTTGCATCATGTAGTAAACTTGAATATTTCTTTCTCATTACTGTTTAGGGTCTTCAAATGTTTTCTGGAATTGGATATCCATTTAGCACCTGTCTCCCCACCCTCCTCCTTCTTGGCTTCTGAATGTACTGAAAACATCTTGACACATATATAAATTGCTTGGCAGTAGAAGATTTAAAAATGAAATAGAATACAATGTGTGGTGACCTGCAATATCTATGAATGTGCCCAGGGAAGGAAGCTTTAGAAAATGCTTTTAGAACATCAAATTTCAATAGGAAGGACATGTAGAGAGAAAGTCACAGCTGTTCCTACCCAACTCTGACCACTGGCTATGCTGTCTGGGGGTGATTCCAACCACAACTGAAGAGCTAGAGGTTCCCTATTCGTGATTCACACACACAAATGCACACAGAAATTGTTCAAAGTATAGCAAACTAGTCTGAGCCTTAGTGATGGGAAGAGAGGGTATTTAAAACTTGAAGTGTGATTAAATGAATACATCTGTTGTATTATAGGCCATTAATTGTCAGGTCCACTGTGAGGAGAACTGTGTGCATGGAAGAATGTCAGAACTATCTGAAACAGACTACAAAGATAAGAGAAACTTACTAGGAGCCATTGTTGTTGTTGTTTAGTCGTTTAGTCGTGTCCGACTCTTCGTGACCCCATGGACCAGAGCACGCCAGGCACTTCTGTCTTCCACTGCCTCCCACAGTTTGGTAAAACTCATGCTGGTAGTTTCGAGAACACTATCCAACCATCTCGTCCTCTGTCATCCCCTTCTCCTTGTGCCCTCCATCTTTCCCAACATCAGGGTCTTTTCCAGGGAGTCTTCTCTTCTCATGAGGTGGCCAAAGTATTGGAGACTCAGCTTCATGATCTGTCCTTCCCGTGAGCACTCAGGGCTGATTTCCTTAAGAATTGATAGGTTTGATCTTCTTAGGAGCCATTAAGCCAACCAAAAGCATGGCCTACTCATATCAGACTTGTTAAAGCAACACCTCACCACCAACATTGTTTCCTCATAAGTGATTACAGTGTGCTTTCCAATGCAAGCTCAAAGACTTATAAGGAAATAAATAAAGCTGAAATTAAAAATGACAAGTCTGTAGTGATATGCTGCCCTTAGCATATAGATGATCTAATGTGAACACTTGGAAGCATTTATATTGGCATTATAGACAGTTACCCAATGGGGGATACTCAAGTTCTGGACTATATTCCTAAATCTCTTTTGACAGGTTTTGAATTCTGTGTAATTTCAATAATGCCGCTTCTGATGCTGTAACCGTTTTGATGCTACTTTCATTTCCACGCTTTAATTTTGTTTATAATTGCTTTTGTATAGACAGTTTTAATTCTTTCTTATCAAAAACAATACACTGTTTTCCTGTGTAGGTCTATATATGAATTTCAATGTATCCATGTGCTCAAAGGCCACAGAACCATATGCTTGCATCCTTAGGGTATGGGAGAAATAACAGTATTTTCTCTTTCCCTCCATCTCTCTCCCCCTGCCTCTCTCTCTCACACACATTATTACTTTGCTGTTTTATAGATTAGAGCAGAAGTTTTCAACCTTTTTGAGTCCAGGGCTCCCTTGACCAACTACGTTCTTTCTGCAGCACCCCTGTGGGGCTCAGGAGCCTGGTTGTGCCACCCCTTGCCTGCAGAGCTGGCAGCCCCTCACCCCTTTTTGAACACCCTCCCTTGTGGATGTTCCCTCAGCCTCCTCTCCACACTCTTTGGAGTCCTCTGGGCAGCCGCAGCTGCTGACCCTGGTCTCTGAGCTGCCCAGCCGCCTCCAAACGAGGTGTCTCCTCCCACTGCCCCATAGGGGTCTGGGAAGCACTTCCTGGCCAGCCTCAGAGGCACCATTCACCTGGGGAGCTTGTAGCCAGGGCTGCTGCAACAAACAGCTGTGCAAGCCTTTGGGAGGCAGAGACGTGAGAGGGCATCAGAGGAGGGAGGGAAGGAAAGATGGACAGAGGCCAGTGTTACCCATGGCACCCCTGACCATCATTCAAGGCACCCTGGTTGAAAACCACTGATTTAGAGGATTGCCAGTGTGGTGCTTGAAGGAACTCGTGGTTCCATTGAAGGTTCAGCTTCAGCTTGTTGGTTGCTAGAGCTGCATTTAGACCTATTTTCTCCAACTGACAGCCTAGGTGCTGCCTTGAGGTATCCAGAATTCCACCTGCGTCACCTGTCTGCCTGTCTTTGGGACCTTGACCTCTCGCTTGCCTGACTTTGCCTTGCTGGAACCTTTCTCTGCTCTATCTGTCTTTGTTTACTGGGTCCTGAACTGAGACTCAATGGTTTGTGATCTTTGGACCCTAGAATATATGCCTAGCACCCACACCCCTTGGGCTAGCATCTTGTCCTCTGGTTTGGGCTATCTCCTGGCACAGGTCAGGTGAAGACTGTGGAGGGTTGTCAGGGAGCTAATGTTTTTGAGATTTCGGTACTCTGAAGATCCCAGAAATGCCATGTTTGTTCCTACCCGAAACAGGGATGGTGGAGTGGGGGTTCATGCCCTGTCATTACCATTGTCCTATGCTGGCTCAACACCATTGGCACCACCACCACCACCACCTGACTACAGCTAACAGGCACAATGGCAGTGTTTGCATGTCGCACTGAACCACAGTTTAGCGCAATGTGAAGTAGCAGGAGTGAGCTCCAGTGAGCCTTTGGCTAATGTGCTCATCTCTGGATGACACAACCATCTGCAATTAAGCAGAAGCAGACAAAGAAAATTCTGAACTCTTCCTCCCATATTCCTTGTTATTGATGCATGGAATCCTTCAGACTTAAATATTAAAACTAGAAGTAATAACTTAGCATGGAAGGAGACATGCAGCCTTTGCAAACGTTTAAACCGAAAGGAGTCCTGAGCACGAGAGAAGTAGATTTAGCTGAGGTTAATACTGATTCATTTATAGCTACCATTTGGAATTAAAAAGCAGCTCCACTGCCCAATTAGACATGGCAAGTTTCTGTGTAGATGCCAGTGCTATAATTTCTAAACCATTAACTTTAACAACCAGACAAACGGCTCAGTCCTCAATAGTTGGTGCCAAACCCCAGTGTCTATTAAGTCTATGTACAACATTTGAGTAGACTGCATAGCTGAGTGATTGTTGAACCACTCCATCAATGATGCTTAAGGCCAGGAACTGAGGTGGTGCAGCTTACAGAGAATGGAAGATCTCTACACTGCCTCTTCTATGCAAAAGCAAGGCCAGGGTGATATAACGGACAGAATGTTGGAACCAAGACCTGTGTTCAAATGACAGCTGAGCACAAATGGTCTCTAGCAATTCTCTACCTTATTTATAGACAGAGAAATTGAGGATAAATTCTCCACACAATTTCTTGAGGGTGGGGCTCACCATTAGCAGTGACAGTCGCATATCCATTTCTTGCTCATTTTCTCTTTCACTGCCCCCTGCAGGTGATAGCAGCAACAACTGTGTTGGCAATCTGCCACCATTTTGCATCCACCACAATGCCCCAAACCAATAATTGTTCGAGAGCATTGGGAAGGGAGGGAGAAAAATGGCAGTCCCCCCCCCCCAAAAAAAAGGTGGAGGATATCCAGAGACAATTAAGTGGGCTCCTTTCAGGAAGTGGGGGAAAAGAAATTTCAAAAATGTATTCTGAGAAATAATAGTTCAGCTCAAGTTCAAATATATTCTACCAGGTGATCTGTATCAGTTAACATACTTCACAGGGATGTTGTGTGGCTTTTAAAAAGACATACTTTGAGTTCCTTGAATGGCAGCCAGGATGCAAATATGAGGGCTCATGAGTCACACCTATAGCACTTTAACAGCCATGAATACCCCCCACAGAATCCTGGGAACCCTTAGCAAACTGCACTTCCCAAGATTCTATGTAGGAAGACGAGCTTTAAATGCACTCTAAATGTGTGGTGTGGAAGTGACCTGAGTGTAACTGATGAAAGGGCTGTTCAAGACTACTTTTTGCTTTCTTAATATCCTTTATAGCCTACCTTTGTTCCATGCAATGCAAAGTAGAACATATGAGGTTCCCAAGTGGTCTTGCATTTAGGCACGGACCAGCCTCAGGCTTGCTTTGCTTCTGCAAGTCTATTGCAACACACATCATCAAACCAGGAGCTGGGGATATACAGTGTTAGAATTCCTGCTCTATGACTGCAGTCATGGGATTTTTGTCTATCACATGACGGTGTATGTTTTGACTCCACAGAGTGGGAAGTAACTGAGACAGGATGTTTGTGTTACTGTGTTCCGTGAAGTGGGACTATTGTCTTTGGTTCTTTTTCTCTTTGCTATCTGATGCTAGAGAGAGGGGGAGCCATGTTGCAGTGCTCCGTGTGTGTTTATATGTAAATAACGTAGATTAGCCAAAATGCTGAGTTGCTGAGGTCTGTCATGCGAACTGCGAAGACTCTGCGGATCCCTGAGTGTGCTGATGTCTGTTGGCATCAGTTGCTGTGATGTTTGGGCTGAAGAAAGCTTTTGAAGCTCCCGAACGATCGACCAGGAGGGAGAGAACACACCAGTCGGGCATGTGTCTCTGCCAGGGTCCTACTTGAGAGTAGGACGTGCTCCTGACATACAGTAGCTCTGCTGGTTCCAGGATCACTTTTTGATAGGGGTGGGGTCTTGTGGAAGATGCCTCTGGTGAGACCATTCCTTGAGTGGGTTTGCTTCCTCCTGTTCCTGCTGCCCATTCATTTGTACTTTCTCCTTGATCTCAATCCGCCCAGGGGGAGAGCATAAGGCAAGTGGAGAAAGCTGCTCTATCCCATCACTTCTTGCATGCTCAGAGGGCAGGTGAAAAGTCAGTGATGGAAAGGAGCAGAAGCTGGGGCAAGTGGTTCTGAGGGTCGACAGTGAACCTCTCCTCTGCAGCACGTGGGCCCATGACACCTACAATTACTTTATTTTTGACATCATTTTGTCTAACAAGCAGGGGGGACGTATATTGTTGCGTGGCAGGTTCCATAGATTCCAACCTCACATACAGAAGATCACAGATTTGGAAGGGACCCTAGATGTTATCCAGACTAACCTCCAACCCACAAAGTCTCCCACCCAGCAGAGGATGTGATCCTGCACACACATCTCATGCACTTAATTTCTGTGTTCGCGTGGATGTGTGATTCAAGGAGATTGGCTATCGCCAGTGGTTCTATTTATATACAATATTAGTCATACTCCGAGTAGACCCACAGAAATTAATGGGCTTGAGGAAACCGTCAGACCATTGATTTCAACTGAATTTCACTTGCATGCCCATTTACCCAGTCATTCTGAATTATTTATTAGACTTTATTCTGAATATACAAGCCTTTTCTTCTTTCTCCCAGGACGCAGGAATAAATGAGTCCGTGCTGTGTCATGTAGTGTGTTTTCTCCCATATCCGTCTAAACATATGCTTTGTGCCCTGCTGTTTTTTTGAAAATGTGACTGGATGTTGAACTGTGTGTGGCAGCTAACGGGTTAGTAAATCATGAGGCGCAGATTCTTCAGTGCCTGGAAATCCCCAAAGAGTAAACAAAGTGTAACTGTTGCAAACAATACACTCTCAATATATTGAAGCAATGGCTAATGAAAAGTTATAATGCCTGTAGTTAGCACCCTCTTTAAAAGAATTTACACAGTATATGAAATTAAATTCTATGCACAGTTCTCTTAATTTGTCCTTAATTAAACAATACTCCATAAATGGTGCATTCAGTGACCAAATGTTCAGAGACAGCAAAATGGTGGGTCCCAAGCCATTAGGAATGAAATAAAGTCAGTCCCTGGAGAGCCTGCTAGAATCTGGTCTATCTAAGTGACAACTGATGGTTTAGGAAAGATAATTAACTTTGCAATTACAAACCGCAGCTTTCACCAGGGCTGTTTCTCCCGTTATAATCTTGTAAATGTTCTAGCATTTTTATGTGACGGGATAAAATGTTCCCATACAAAAAGAAGAAGAAGAAGAAGTAAAGTGCATGGCATAGAAGATTAATTCTTCTTTGATCAATTTACTCAGAGTATTTTTAATAAAATATTTAGAACAATAAATATTTGGTGGACAGCCACTTTGAAAATGAAATGTCTGTGGTTAAAGAAACAAGAAACGGAATACCGGTAACTTTATTCTTGACTGCATGGGATGCAAAGGAATAATATTGGAGCAGGCACACATTCAAAATAATGTGATTGTAAAGTGTTTTTTAAAGAAATGTGTGGATGTGAAATTACCGGTAGGTTTGCCTGGAACCCTTAGGAAGGAACAATCTGTTATACTTAAGTGGTTAGGGCAGAGTCATAGCTCAGTTGTAGATTTGCATGTCCCAGGCCGAATCCCTGGCGTCTCCAGGTAAGCCTAGGAGACAGTGGCGTAACATGGGTTGCAAGTGCCCAGGGCTGCACAGAGTGGGGTGGGTGGGAGGGAAATGGATGGAGTACACATGCGCATTCAACTGCCTAACAGCATCTGTGTTACCCAGAAGACTGCAGTCACAGAGATAAGGGGGGGGGGGAGGAGAGTTGTTCCATTGTCAGAAGAGGTCACATCCTGGTTTGCACAGAGAAGCCGTTTTCAACGAAGCCCAGGGATGGAGGCACGTAGCTGTATCGAGGCAGCACCAGATTTTGGAATTTTGTGCCCCTAGCAAATTCTGCACCTGGGGCAACTGCTCCCATATTCCTCCCCCGGCTGTGTCACTGCTAGGAGACACCCCTGCCTGAAATCCTGTAGAGCTACTGCCAGTCAGTGAAAACAATACTCAGCTGGATGAATCAATGGTCTGACTCAGTATAAGGAAGCTTAGTATGTTCTTACATCTCTCAAAGATGTTTATTAAAGAAGACCCAATCAATGGCATTCTGCTTTGCTCAACACATACCTTTTTCATTTAAATATTTTTGTTTAATATCTGGATCAGCAAATGGAGGCTTTTTGAAACGTGTTTGCCTCCTTCCAACTGCCAACAAGAAAAACAAGATGGCAGAAAGTGAGGAGGAATTAAAGAACCTTTTATTGAGGGTGAAAGAGGAGAGCGCAAAATATGGTCTGAAGCTCAACATCAAAAAAACTAATATCATGGCCACTGGTCCCATCACCTCCTGGCAAATAGAAGGGGAAGAAATGGAGATAGTGAGAGATTTTACTTTCTTGGGCTCCATGATCACTGCAGATGGTGACAGCAGCCACGAAATTAAAAGACGCCTGCTTCTTGGGAGAAAAGCAATGACAAACCTAGACAGCATCTTAAAAAGTAGAGACATCACCTTGCCAACAAAGGTCCATATAGTAAAAGCTATGGTTTTCCCAGTAGTGATGCATGGAAGTGAAAGCTGGACCATAAAGAAGGCTGATCGCTGAAGAATTGATGCTTTTGAATTATGGTGCTGGAGGAGACTCTTGAGAGTCCCATGGACTGCAAGAAGATCAAACTCATCCAATCTTAAGGAAATCAGCCCTGAGTGCTCACTGGAAGGACAGATCATGAAGCTGAGGCTCCAATGCTTTGGCCACCTCATGAGAAGAGAAGATTCCCTGGAAAAGACCCTGGTGTTGGGAAAGATGGAGGGCACAAGGAGAAGGGGACGACAGAGGATGAGATGGTTGGATAGTGTTCTCGAAACTACCAGCATGAGTTTGACCAAACTGCAGGAGGCAGTGGAAGACAGAAGTGCCTGGCGTGCTCTGGTCTATGGGGTCAAGAAGAGTCGGACACGACTAAACGACTAGTTTAGGGAGGCTTAGGGAGAGTTTGTGTGTATGGGGCAATTCAATTCAAATTGGTGAATTGTATGTGGCAATTCAAATTGGTTGCAGGAGACTTTGGGCAATCAGTCCGTGCCCTGTAGTTTGGGATAGGTACAGTGGTACCTCGGGTTAAGAACTTAATTCACTCTGGAGGTCCAGGCCAACCTGGGTGTCATCAATGAGGGGGGAGACAAAATGGCCAACCAGCCGCTTCCCCTGTGCCAGCACTCGAGTGCACTGAGTGCGTGCCTCCCAGCACTACCATCCTGAACTGGGGGCTGCTGGCACCAGTTTGGGGAGGCGTGGGGGGGGGGGAGCCTGACTCCATCCCACTGGAGATGTGGGGTGGGGGCGAACTTGGAAGTGGAGCCTTCCGCAGGAAAACACAACATGCACAAACCAGGTGCCCTGCAGCAGTGAGTGTCTTTCAAAACACAAGCAAAGCAGCTGAGCCAGGTGACTTTCATTTCTGCCACGTCCCCACACCGAGCAGCCTTGCAAGGCTCAGATCTGGGGAGGGGGGGTGCCAGAAGGGCGCAACAGCCTCCACTTGGGGCTGGGGTTGCTCCAGCAGTGGTGGGGGTTGGCTGCGTGATGCCTTTGTTCTCTGCCACTTGCCTCGCCCCCTTGCGTGGGCAGGTGCCCACCATCTCCCGCCCCAGGCATGTTGGAGTCATGCTCTGCTGCAGTCCTATCCTTCCCACTAAGCAGCAGTGATGACACATCCAGGAGGTGAAGTGCTTGGTGGCAGTGTTCCCCACCAGCCATTCATGTCTGCAGCCTTACAGGTAATAATAATAATAATAATAATAATAATAATAATAATAATAATAATAATAATTTATACCCCGCCCATCTGGCTGAGTCTCCCCAGCCACTCTGGGCGGCTCCCAATCAAGTGTTAAAAACAATACAGCATAAATATTAAAAACTTCCCTAAACAGGACTGCCTTCAGATGTCTTTTAAAGATAGGATAGCGGCTTATTTCCTTCACATCTGAAGGGAGGGTGTTCCACAGGACGGGCGCCACTACTGAGAAGGCGAGACAGATGATGTCCCCCTACAACTCCTATGATTCCTGACCCATGTTGTGTGACTTTGCTGTCATTTTACAGCTGGGAAATGAGGCTGGCAAAATTTTAGTGTGACTCTGACTCTTTGTGTCCGGGCTTTGTGAATCCGACTCCATGTACGTTGGCCTATACCAGCGCCTGAGATTATACTCATACCTACATAACGATTTCTGCATGAGCCATATACTGTTATTTGTACAATTGGCAAATAACACCGCAGTGCCTTGATCCCAGCCCACATACATTTCCAAGAAATACCGTAGAAAAATCTTCCCCTCTTTGGTTTCTCTAAGCATTTGTGTGGGTTGTGTTACACGTTTCCAAATATAGCGATCGCCATTGTGATCTTTACATCTGCGTATCTATGTGTGCAATTAGCATTACTACAGCATCGCCAGCTTGATAGCGTTGGGGATACTCTGCATACCAGGGCCTACCCGGTTGCAGTACTTGTAAGCTGCAAATGGGAAGAATTTAATTGTGTCCCAGCATATGTGCCTACATACATTGTCAGATGGAATGTTATTGCTGATAACGTACAGATTATGGCTCTCTAAATAATTTCCCCCTCCCATAAACATGATTTTAAGGCTTTTTTATTTGCTGTTTTGTCCTGATAATGGCCCCTGGTTTTACTGGTTTAAAGTGATTGTAACAGAAATGTTTTACAAGGGAATTGGGATATTTTCATCGACAGAAGTCAAGTCAACTTAGAGCCATCTGATCATTGACAATGCAAGGCACCTTCGCTTCTGTTACCTGAAAAAGCATCGATGGAACCCCTGGAGCAGAATACTCAAAAATTGTGCTTGCTGTTAATAACATAACATAAGGAGAGCCTTCTGGATCAGGCCACGTGACTAATTTAGTTCAGCATCCTGCTTTCACAGTGGCCAATGGGTTGCCTGTGGGAGGCCCCAAATGGAACCTGAATGCAATAGCTCTCTTCCTCTCTGCAGTTTCCGGCAACTGATATTTAGAAGCATATTGCAGTTGGCTGTGGAAGCAGAGCATGGCTATCATGGCTAGTAGACACTGATAGCCTTCTCTTCCATAACTTTGTCTAATTTTTTTCCAAATTGGTGGCTATCCTTGCCTCTTGTAGGAATGAGTTCCGTAGCTTAATTGTGTATTGCTTGAAGAAGTACCACCGCTACTGCTCCTCCATCACTTGTGCCTGTTGGGACATTATGGAGCTGGCAAAATGGCAGCTACACTGTCATCATAGTGAGAATCATAGAATCGTAGAGTTGGAAGGGATCCTGAGGGTCATCTAGTCCAACCCTCTGCAATGCAGGAATCTGAATTAAAGCATCCATGACAGATGATCATCCAGGCTCTGTTTAAAAGCCTCTGAGGAAGGAGAGTCCACCATCTCTCTTGGGAATCTGTTTCATTGTCTAACAGCTCTTAGTAATCAAATTCTTCCTGATGTTCAGTCAGAATTTCCTTTCTTGTATGCAGCTTGAATCCATTAGTTTGGGTCTTGGCCTCAGGAGCAGGAGAAAGCAAGCTTGATTCCTCATCCATGTGACAGCCCTTTAGACCAGGCATAGGCAAACTCGGCCCTCCATATGTTTTTGGACTACAATTCCCATCATCCCTGACCACTGGTCCTGTTAGCTAGGGATCATGGGAGTTGTAGTCCCAAAACATCTGGAGGGCCGAGCTTGCCTATGCCTGCTTTAGATATTTGAAAGTGGCTAGGATATCTTCTCACAGTCCCCTCTTTTCCAGGCGAAACATACCCAGCTCCCTCCACTGTTCCTCATAAGGCTTGGTTTCCAGACCCTTGATCATCTTGGTCGCCCTCCCTGCACACATTCCCGTTCGTCAGCATCCTTCTTAAATTGTGGTGCCCAGAACTTGTGTTCTCTCTTCTGTCTCCCCCCCGCCCCTCCCCAGCTTCCTCATGATGTATTGTGAAATCACTTTGATGTGCTTCAGGAGGAAGCGATCGATAACTGGCATAAATAATAATTAAATAATGATGATTCAGAGCAAATGTTTTCCCAACTTTGCTCTTCTTCTTCTTCTTCTTCTTCTTCTTCTTCTTCTTCTTCTTCTTCTTCTTCTTCTTCTTCTTCGTCTTCTTCTAGGAATTGGATTGATTTGGTATTTCCTTATTAGCTGCCCCAATGGCTAAGGGGCCAAAGCAGCGATTCTTTGGGCTTTCTCTGGGCTCCCCAAACTTTTAAAAACAAACTTGAATCTTTTTTTCAAGGAGGATGGATTCTTTTGCAACACTAACCTCCTCCGCAATCCTAAAATGCCAATCATCGAAGGAAAGAATAAAATAAGTCATTAATGTGTTTAAAATGGGATGTTTTAATTTTTCGGTTGATTCAAGCTCATTAGTACCAAGCTGCAAAGGAACTCTGTAATTGTGCTCCTATTAATTAGATGGAAGAGCGGAAAGACTCCTTGCTTCTGTTCAGCCAGATGGAGGGACACTGGGTGCTACAATCTATGTTGGGCCTCCACCCAAGGGAGTTCTTTGGTCTTCTTAACTATTAGGAGCCAACATAGGTCCTCTGCCCATTTGCCACTTTTAAATATTTATAGCGATCAGCTTCACAAGTGTGTACTCAAATTACAGTCCTACAAAAAGGCTGCACTTTTTGCCACATCGAAGAATTGCCTATAAATAACTCTTAGAATTCCAGAGGGATTTACACGGCTGAATACATCTTTTTGGAAGGAGGAGGGAGGAAGACAGCCTGTTCTTCCTTCTCCTCCACTTCCCTATCAACACGCCACTATCTTGTCCAAAGTATAACATTCTGAAAAACTTACGTCCCATTATTAACTGAGGCTGATTTCATTGGTTTTGTTACATAACGGAGTCTAAAACGAGCAAGATTTTCATATGCATTGTTTTAATAGCCGATGCAGAGATTGTTCTGCCTGTGAAATATTTCTCTCTCCATAAAGCTCAATTCTTTTCTCTTCAAAACAAAACAAAACAAAGCTACCTAGCAGAAAAACCAGCCCATGAATCATGCCACACACACTGGCCACATTCATAGCTGTCAACGTACAGATTTGAAAATAAGGGACCAGCAGCCAAAATAAGGGACCTGCAGCCTCACCTGTTCCAGGCACTCCAGTCTTTCTGTCCTCCTGCAGTCTGGTCAAACTCATGCTGGTAGCTTCGAGAACACTGTCCAACCAACTTTGTAACCAGAGGTTCAACTGAATAGAATCTGAATCACATGCACCACAAGGCCTATGCAGCCTCAACTTAAGATGGCTCCCCGGCCTGGCTTTGCACTGCAAAGTTTGCAGCAGCACGTGCAACAAAATGGCGTCCAGCATTCAAAACCCCCCTCAGCTTGCATTAACTAGCCACACACAAGGCATGCAAACTCCACCCCCCAGTCATTCTTAGACTTCTTATTGGGTGAGCAACACAGCCAAGCAACACACTTGAAGCCGCCCTCCCTGACCGGCAAGGAGGGAGAGGAGCTGCTTCATTTGAAATTTAAGGCACATCATTTAAGGGACATTTAAGGGACATCCATCAATAAGGTACAGCAGAGGGACATGGCGCTGGAATAAGGGTCTGTCCCTTCAAATAAGGGACACTTGACAGCTACGGCCACATTTCCGCTGACTCAAGAGGTAGGATGACCACTTAATCATTACAAAAAGGAGAGGTGAAAAGAGGACACATGTTTGCATAACATTTGTATGTATTAGTTTTTATGTCTAGATGCCTATTTAGGAAATACAATATATCTCACCATAGTCAGGAAGGTTGGGACCAGGTGACCTGAGGGCCTGTTTAGTCTGCCATCGGGGTGCTAACTGTTGATTGCAATTTCAGTGTCCCTTCGCTTCTCCTTGTGGTTCTGTGTATTTAAACCAGACTTGGACCAGACAGTCCTTATACAGGAAGTGGGCTTTAACTGAATATGACAATTGGTCCATGTAGCTCAGCATTGTCTCTTCTTTTTCTTCTTTGGCGATCACTCATAGCCAAGTAAGATTGCCTCCATTAATATGGTATTAACGGTGTGTCCATAAGTTGACTGTGGAGGCCAATTCTGGATCCACACATTCTTCCACAGTGGGGACATAGGTTGATCACAGTGAAGGTCTGCCAAACGTGCCTTCCTCTTAGCACATTTCTCCCTTTTGTCCCAAGTTTGCGCATCTTCAAAGTCCATGACACCTTTGGTAAAGGCTGTTCTCTGATTGGAGCACTCCCAGGAAGTGTTTCCCAGTTGTTGGTGTTTATACTACATTTTTTTAGATTTGCCTTCAGAAAGTCTTTTGTTGACCAGCAGCATTACACTTTCCATTTTTAAGTTTGGAATAGAGTAAACTGCTTTGGAAGATGATAATCAGGCATCTGCACAACATGACCAGTCCAACGAAGTTGATGTTTAAGAATTGTTGCTTTGACACTGGTGATCCTTGCTTCTTCCAGTACACTGGTATTCATTCGCCTGTCTTCCCAAGTGATATGTAATTTTTTCCGGAGGGACCGTTGACGGAATCTTTCGAGGAGTTGGAGATGGCGTTTATAAGTGGTCCATGTTTCACAAGCATACAGTAAGGTTGGCATACAATAGCTTTGTAAACAAGCATTTGGTTTCCCTGTCCTGGTCCTCAAACACTCTGCACTTCAGTCAAGAGTTCCCCACACTTTAAACAGAGGATTCTTGCAAATAGAGGTCTGTCAGCCCTCCAAATAGATTATTTTCATCTGTAAAATAAGGTCTACCCTATACACTCATCCCCATGAAGAACTGAAAATGCCTTTGTCCCCCTGTTCTAGCCTTGCCTGTGGAAAATGCTAGCATTGCTTACTTATTTTTGTATTCAAGACAGTTTTATCTTGCTCTTCAGCAATGAATAAATAAATGAAATGAAAAGCTGTCAAACCAATGGCAAATTTATAATCTAAAAGATATGAACGACCAGTTCTGTATTTGAGGAGAACCTTGGCAGAATGTGTAGGTTCCTGGCTAAGAGTTTGCCTGGCAGTGGATCGGCACATGGCCACTTAAATTTCCTGCATAGCATCTTTCTGGGTCATTGTGGGAAATTGAGGGTGGCCATTTCCAACTTCCACATTATCCTGCAATGGCACTACATTAGATATATGTTTATCTCCCTCTCTCATAATTCTAAAATCTGGGGCCATTCAATGAAGTCAAATGGTGAGGAGGCTCAGGACAACAGACTGCAGGAAGTACATTTGCACAGCAAAGTTGAAACTTTCTGGTCGCTTGTGACCAGATTACGCTACCTGTAATCTGGTTGTTCCAATTCTCCAGTTGTGACAGATAGGATGCAACATGGCTATTTGCAGCACAGCAGAAGCTTAGGATCGGCCTCTTTTTTAAATGATAATTTGACGTCCTTGCCAAATGAGAAGTGAACTTTCTGTGTTTTATGAAGGCGTGTGTTTCTATAAAGCTGGCCAAATGCACTTTGGGGGGAAATATACAGTGGTACCTCGGGTTACAGATGCTTCAGGTTACAGACTCCGCTAACTCAGAAATATTACCTCGGCTGAAGAACTTTGCTTCAGGATGAGAACAGAAATTGTGCGGTGGTGGCGCAGTGGCAGTGGGAGGCCCTATTAGCTAAAGTGGTACCTCAGGTTAAGAACAGTTTCAGGTTAAGAACGAACCTCCAGAGTGAAATAAGTTCTTAACCTGAGGTACCACTGTATATGGAAGTGATGGAATGTGAGAGTGGTCATTCTGGGAAAATGTAAAAGGTCATGGCTCCAAAGAGACGCATTTTTTCAGATCACTAAAAATAGGCCATGTCTTTAAGAACCTTATGAGGCAAAATACCTGACTATACTAGACCTGTTGTCTTATCACATGTTAAAGGAATAAAACAAATCCCATCCTCACTTTCCATTCTCTAAATTATTTTCATTTTGCTTAAATACTCAAACAAAAAAACCTATGGATCAGGCCACTTCAGTGTTACACTTCCATATATTTCTGGTTAATAAACTTCTGGTAGCCTCTAAAACCATAAACTTACACATTTTTGTGGCAATGAAAATGTACTGTGTTAATTCAGTAAGACTTAAGGTTTCCCTCCCCCTCTCTTTTCTTCTCAATATTTTAAAATGCTCATCAGTGAAAGATTTCTACAAGGGTCTTAAGTCCTTCACTGTGAGATGAAGGACCACTTTGCAAAGAGGGCTTTAAAGAAATAAATAAAGCGCATTAATAAATTCTGCAGTGTGAAGTAGGTTGAAAACATACACATTAAATAATGGAAACATGTTGATGTTCTTAAGGTTACAAACACATCTGAAGTTATACTAATTGTAATATTAAACAAATTGAAAATGATGAAGTACAATGTCCCTGAACATCCCAGAGAAGCACCCCTTTTCCCATTTCGCTAATTGCTACGACACTTGAAATCTCAGTGTGATATTTTTCTCAGCAAATGAACAAGTGGAGACCATAGCACCTCTTTAAAAAGCAGATGTGGTAAATAATTAATTTATAAAGGGGCAGGGGAAGGGAATCCAGGGGGGAGAGATGAAAGGTGGGTGCTTTGCCTTCCACGAGTGGAAGACAAAGAGAAGTGTTGTTGCCACTGCAAAAAAACATTCACATTGTCTTGATCCTTCAGCGCAGAGTCACGGCAATGGAAGAATAACTGATGAAGCACCCATTTTGTTTGGAGGGAAGAGCACTGGAGATTTATGCTGTCTTTTTTTCTTCAGGAAAGGCTGCAGAGTGCTTCTTAGAAATCCCACAGCCTGCCAACCCCTTACATGTTCCAGCAAGCAGTGTCTGGCCTACATACTTCCTAGAATGCCCTCCTAACAAACCCCACAAAGAGGGTGGCCGGAACCTGACTGCCCCCTTAACTATACCAGGGGCTGGCTGGCTGCAGCCCCATGTCCCTGCCCCTGATGGGTCTTGCGGGTGAGGCCCGCCCCACCTGGTAGGTGCAGCACAGCCATGCAGGAAGATGATGGCCTCCTAGGACCAGCTGCAGCTGCACTGTGTGGCAAACACCTCTCCCCCACAGCCCCAGGTGAGCAGATGTTCTCAAACCATGCATATAGTTTTCCCCAGAGAACGCCAGGAACTGCTGTTTGTTAAGGGTGCTCTGCAAGACTAAACTATAGTTCCCAGGCTTCTTTGGGAGTAGTCATATGATTTAAATGTTTGATGCCTGGCAGCCAGTATGGAAAAGTCGAACCATGGAGCTACCCTCCTGACACCAGCATAACTACAACTTACCTGGATGGGATGGGGCAGAGGAGTGATGAGGTCAGGACTGCATACATGCACCTGTAGCAGTGTCAAATTAGCTCCGCCACTACATCCAGGAAGCCTTGCTGCCACCCTGACCCACCCCAGCCCCGTTCAGGTAAACTTTAGAGACAACAGTGTCAGGATGGTGGCTTCAAGGCTCTGCCTCTTCACACAGTCTGCTACCACATTCAACTCCAGCGCTTAGAGAAGTGTTTCACTTCCCCAGTAGGTAGGGTGGCCTGTGGGTTTTTTTAAAATTGGTTGCCAAGGGTAAATGTCATTGTGTCCAAAGTAGCACACTCTTGCCCATTCAGTCTGGAACTTATTGTTGGTCTATTCCAAAGAAGATGTTGCACAGTGGAGAGGCAAGCACCTATCAGTGGACATAAGGTAAAGGTAAAGGTACCCCTGCCCGTACGGGCCAGTCTTGACAGACTCTAGGGTTGTGCGCCCATCTCACTCAAAGAGGCCAGGGGCCAGCGCCGTCCGAAGACACTTCCGGGTCACGTGGCCAGTGTGACATCGCTGCTCTGGTGAGCCAGAGCCGCACACGGAAACGCCGTTTACCTTCCCGCTAGTAAGCGGTCCCTATTTATCTACTTGCACCCGAGAGTGCTTTCGAACTGCTAGGTTGGCAGACGCTGGGATCGAACAGCGGGAGCGCACCCCGCCGCGGGGATTCGAACCGCCGACCTTTCGATCAGCAAGCCCTAGGCACTGAGGCTTTAACCCACAGAGCCACCCGCGTCAGTGGACATGTTCACCATTTTCTGTTCTGAAGCTTATATTCCAGTCCTACTAAGACGTCACACAATATTTTCAGTGCAGGATGGCCATGAGAACTAGTTAGCCTGCACTGACTTTTCAGCCCCGTGTGAAGAAACTCTCCTAGGGACTTTACTCGACCAATTCCTATCCTTTTCCTCCACGAAACTCAGGGTGCATCGGATTAGGCCATTTTACTCTCAGCACAGCACACTTCCATGAAGCAGAGTGGGCTGAGACTTGATCAAGGCCATCCCATCAAAAATGAACATTTGGATTGACAAATCACTTACTTGCAAAAAAGGAAGTGGGAAGTATATAAAGTGGCAATAAGTGGTTGGGTCCCCCCCCCACCCGCACTGAATTCTCTTAGTAATACAGCCTTTCCAAAGGGGAGAGCTGAATTTACCTGTTTTCTATTTCAGCCTCCAGAGTGTTATACCCAGTTGCATAGGAAACATCTGGTATGAGCAAAACTAATTTGGATCTCTTTTTTTAAAATGTTAGCAGGATTAAAGGATCAGGTATCTTGTTTCCTTACAAGAATCACTAGAGGGAATCATCTCAAGGATGAGATAAAATCATTAGGACAGCAAAGAGAGAGAGAGAGAGAGAGAGAGAGAGAGAGAGAAACTGTCTTCACTTCCATTGTTCCAGCATCAACGCAGCCTATAAAATTATATTAGCTTGGAAATCAAGCAAAATGTTTAAAATATATAAGATTTAATGGTTACCTAGACTGTTCTAATTCTATTCACCATGCAGGTTCTAGTAACTAGTTCTTATGCAGGATACATGCAAAAAGATACTGTGTACTCCAAAAAAGATGTAGATGGAGCATCTTTGTAAATAGAGCAGAGCGATTCAGTTAAGACATTTTGTTGTTGTCTATCTCACATGTTTCCTTAGGGATTGTATTTTCATTGGCTACATTATTTCTGAAGCACTCAAAGAACCAGAACTCTTAAACATTTCACTGTGCAGTGACTAACACATACCCGTGAACACAAATCAGCCTGCTATCATGGGGCTGTCGCCAACCAAGTACAACTCAAGAGTAAACCCATTGAAACTATAATAGCCATATGTTAGCCATGCTCATTCATTTCAATGGGTCTGCTCTGAGTGAGATCAACGTTGAATGCAACCTGTCCAGGCCTTCAAAATCTGGGGCAGCTGCTACATGAGGCAGGGCGCTAGAGATCAGGGTGCCAGCTACGCCCCTCAGCCGCCATTTTAGTTGTTGTCTTCCAATGCACAGAAGGCAACTGTTGGAAGCAGGGAGCATTTTGTCTATGGAGACTCCCAAATATATTTCAAACCCTGGAAGACTAAGGTTCCAAAATGCATGGGACCTCCATGGGATACCCAAAGCAATCTGCTTCAGGCGGTTGCCATGCATGGATTGGGAGGCAACAGTGAAAAAGCAATTTGGGCAGGAGTGGGAGAAGAACTGGAACACTTGTCCCTGCTGTATGCCACCTCCCCCAAATGTGGTAACTTTTATAGATGTCAAATACCTAAAGAGGGCTATCTTTTTTTGTTTTGGGGGAATAATGGCTAGCCATGAAGCTAACGAGATAGTATGCCAACACTTTTCAAATATTTAAAAAGGAATTGGAAGGACTGTGCCCAGAGTAGGGCAACTAAGATGGTTGGGTCCCTGCAGATCCTATGAAAGTTTGAAAGAAAGAAAGAAAGAAAGAAAGAAAGAAAGAAAGAAGAAGAAGAAGAAGAAGAAGAAGAGGAGTTTGGATTTGATATCCCACCTTTCACTCCCTTTAAGGAGTCTCAAAGCAGCTAACATTCTCCTTTCCCTTCCTCCCCCACAACAAACACTCTGTGAGGTGAGTGGGGCTGAGAGACTTCAAAGAAGTGTGACTGGCCCAAGGTCACCCAGCAGCTGCATGTGGAGGAGCGGAGACGCGAACCCGGTTCCCCAGATTATGAGACTACCGCTCTTAACCACTACACCACACTGGCTCTCAGGAGTTGGGTATGTTTAGCCTGTGTGATAGCTATCTTCAAACAGGTCTTTGTGTTAGTACAGATATATAGATAGATATAGACACTTTCAGGTGAACTGTTTATTATTACCCTGCATGGAGGCTATTTTGTGAGCATTCTGTTTATTTAGTGAATGTTCTCTTTACCTTAATTTGATTGCAATGAGGTTGCACTGATTTGTCTTACGTTGCATTGTTTGAAGGGAGTACTCTATTGAGGTGAGCATTCTATTGAATTGGCTATTTAGGGAGCGTTCATCCTGATTTGTTTCTGGGGAGGCCGGGTGACAGTTGTGTTCCTCCACACTTTCTGGTGCATTTCCCTGCAACTTTCCTTATTGCTAAAAGTCTAAATCCTAAAAGTGTGTTTGTTGTGAAAGACCTCCCAATCATCTGTAATCGTGCAACCTAAAGTGGCTGGCATGTGGCTGAATGCCATTTAATAACAGTGATGATCTGAAAGGGTTTGTAGTGAGACCAGGTTAGGAGGAGTGAGAAAGCACTAAGAGGTGGGTATATTAGGTTCTCCCCCACTCTCTCTCTGAGAATCTGAGGCAGAGGATGCTTCCTGGTTGGAGTAACCACAGTGCCTCCATACTGCATATTTCTAAATTTATATACAGTGGTACCTCGGGTTAAGTATTTAATTTGTTCCGGAGGTCCGTACTTAACCTGAAACTGTTCTTAACCTGAAGCACCACTTTAGCTAATGGGGCCTCCTGCTGCTGCTGCCGTGCCACTGGAGCACGATTTCTGTTCTCATCCTGAAGCAAAGTTCTTAACCTGAAGCACTATTTCTGGGTTAGCGGAGTCTGTAACCTGAAGCGTCTGTAACCTGAAGCGTATGTAACCTAAGGTACCACTGTACAGTGGTACCTCTGGATGTGAACGGGATCCGTTCTGGAGCCCCGTTCACATCCTGAAGCGAATGCAACCTGCGTCCGAGCGTGCACGGGTCATGATTCGCCGCTTCCACGCATGCACGTGACATAATTTTGAGCGTCAGCACATGCGCGAGCAGCGAAATCCGGAAGTAACGTGCTCCATTACTTCTGGGTCACTGCGGAGTGCAACCCGAAAATGCTTAACCTGAAGCTACTTCAACCCGAGGTATGACTGTATTTGCAAATGTTACCTGAAAAGTTGTAAGTCTTGCACATGATGCTCTTTGCTGCAATTGAAACCAAACCTGGGTAGTGGTATCCTTTGAACTTCCTGCCGCTCCACAAAGTCTCTTAAAGCACGATCCATCAATGGCACCATTTCTAGGATCACAAGCTTAGTCCACTATTCTCTTTAATCAGCACAAACTCTAGGCAAAATAAAAACATCCATCCACCTCTACCACCCACAATTAATCTCTTTGTGGTTTTAGTTTTACTCTGCTAATAATATGTTGCTATCTCATTTGATAGTTATATCTAGAAGAATTATTGTCTACAGTTAGTGTTCCTTTTCAATTTTTCCCTTTTCAGTGAAGTATGTTATAATTAGATTTAGAGGGGGGAAAGCAAGCTGGCAGCATAAACCATCTTCTATCCATCACACCACCTTTGCAGCTGCTCAAAGGAATTTGCAATCTTAGTTCATTATATGGTATGGAACAGTGTTTTTTCTTTCTTATAACACTGCAGAATTGTAATTAAAGCTGCATCACTCTTTCCATTATAACCCGTTATTTTCAAAAGTTCAGTGCTTGGCTCTTAATTTTTACCTCAGAATATATAATATGGCACACTAACCTTTTCCATATACTTTCATATTTTATTTATCAGCTTGGAGAAGATTATTTGGCTGGGGGAAATGATTTGCTAAGATATTACCCTGTGACTCCCAAATGGCTGTGGGAGATTTGGGGACATGTAGACAACATTACTGAGTGATGGGGATAAATGCAACCTAAGATGATAATGTATGTTTTTGAAGACCAAGTGTCAGTACTCTTATAGAGTTCTTGTGTGCGACTAAATTCCTTCGCTGAATCCTATTAATAAGATTAGGAGTCAATTATTTCATTTGTCCTTATACAGCAGTGCTCTGGCTGTGAGCATGGAAAAGAATTGTAATTATGGTTAAATATTATTATCATCCCCCATCAGTATTTGGGTATAGGTGCCACTGCGTAAACCGATGTCCTATTCAATAATAATAATAATAATAATAATAATAATAATAATAATTTCATTGTTTATACCTTGCCCATTTGACAGGGTTGCCCCAACCACTCAGGGCAGCTTCCAACATATATAAAAGCATAATAAATCATTAAACTTTTTCTTTTTAAAAAACCACCATCCCAGTGTGGTGTAGTGGTTAAGAGCGGTAGTCTCGTAATCTGGGGAACCGGGTTCGCGTCTCCGCTCCACCACATGCAGCTGCTGGGTGACCTTGGGCCAGTCACACTTCTTTGAAGTCTCTCAGTCCCACTCACCTCACAAAGTGTTTGTTGTGGGGGAGGAAGGGAAAGGAGAATGTTAGCCGCTTTGAGACTCCTTAAAAGGAGTGAAAGGCGGGATATCAAATCCGAACTCTTCTTCTTCTATACAGGGCTGCCTTCAGATGTCTTCTAAAGGATGTGGTTCCTTCCTTCCTTGGCTCCCGGGTTGTATAACTCCATACCCCTCAATATTTCTCCAATGAAAATAGGGACATCCTACCATACCATCCAACATTTCTACAATGAAAATAGGGGTGTCCTAAGGAAAAGCGGGGCATTCTGGATCAAATCTGAAACCAGAACGGCTTCTGCAAATCCGGAACTGTCCCTGGAAAATAGGGACAACTTGGAGGGTCTGCGAGGTTTGTAGAGGTATAGAAAACCCTATGGGAAGAGTAATTCCCCAAACTAGCCCAGTTGGACTACTCATGTTTCGTGGTCACCCACCAGTGAAGACTGAGCATGCTCAGTAGCCCTGGAATGCTGACTGTCATTGCTGTTTGATCTGACATTGTTAAGAGTGATTTTGTAGCTGGTTATCTGCACTTCTGACCCCATTTCACTGTTATTAGAGAGTAAGTGCAGGGTTTTTCACTCCCCACTAATAGCAGGTTGTGTCCAAATTGAGAAAGGTTCCATGGCTGTATTAACACTCTTAGTGTACTCTCATGTTCCTCCAGCCAGCATATGTCAGAGTTTTGAGCATGCACACAGATAAAGCCTTCCAGTAGGATTCTTGCCAACAGAGACTAGCAGAAGACCCTGAAATGGGGTGTTTCAAGGGTGGGGCTGAGCAAGGCTGAGATCCATTAGATTCTGAGCTACTCTCACAGCTGGCACTCACCAGTGTAGTGTCTGATCCTGGCCCAGATCTGGTACATGAATTGGGTCCACTCTCTCTGCCCCCATCCAAACTTCTACGACCCCTGGGACTACTCTGCAAAGCCTTGATGGAGGCAGGATACTCTGTAAATTAGTTGTGGGTAGCTGCTCACACATATTTCAATGTGACACGATTGCAATTGAACTAGTATGGATACAACCCTAGATATTTCCTTTTGCAAATCTGTCATCGTATGCCATCAATATGTGGGTGTACTCTTTTAAATATTTATGATCAATAGACGTATTAATAGTATTAATGACTGATAGAAGTATACATTACAATTTTACTCATGTGCTCAGCTACGGCTTGCAAATGCCAAAGAATTTAGTGGTAGATCTGTCCAGATCAGAATAAGAAATTAAGATGTTTGAGGTTCAGATTTGTTTTACTTTCTGTTGCTAACCTATTTCCCTCTCCTCCTGTCAAACTTCCAGGAGCAAACAAAGAGTTATGTCTCTTCTAGAGGCAAAATGTTTCACAAAATATTTTCTGGGATGAAAATAGGGGTTTTATAATGAAAGAAAATGCTTCACAGCATTTTATACTGTTCAAGGCTTGTAATAATGGCCTTTAGCAGGTCTTGGAGCCAGACTGCCTCACCCATATAACAGAGGTTACATCACAAGAGACATTCTTGCAGTAAGCATATGTTCTCGTGTACCTACTTACCTATTTGTTTTTGTCTGCAAAGATTTCTGAAGCTCATTTTCAGAAAGTGCAGAGTTAATTAAAAAATAGAGTACGTATAATTGAGTAGTTTCTTTTAAAAAGAACCCCAAACCCCACGCTTGGTGGCAAATCCTCTTCTTTCCCCTAACTAGTTGCACATGCTCCGAAGAGAGAGAGCTGCCTTCGTTCTCCTTTTTCTGCTTAGTGTGATTTCATGAGATGTAAATCAATATTTTTATTGCTTTTTCCATGTAATAATATGTAGCAACACTTTACTAGTTCATTTTATGGGTTTCACCAATACGCAATAAACTTTCACAAACAAAACCTCATGGATCAGGCGTTGCAGTTTGCTGTTGTTGTGAAAACATTAAATTACTCGCTGGCTTTTCCCATAATGCTGACAACCTACAATTTCCTCTTCTACTTTTTTTTTAAACAATAGTCTATAAACTACATTGTTAATCAGGTAGTGTAAAATCCAATTAGAGACATTAGAGTCCAGAACTACAAGTGTTAAAGGAATTTATTTCTTGATTGACAAGAAAGCTAACTAGACCCATCTATTTAGAATCTTAGGGACAATTAGCTGCCTTAGTTTCATTTATTGTGACATAAAAAATCTGGTTTATTGGGAGTTCTATGAATAAGATTTCTATGATATGTACCAGGAGAAAATATCTTCCAAGTAAAATGATTGTTTTGCTGTAATAAATTGAACCATATGTACACTGTGTTATTCAATCTTTTTTCTTCAAGGCATAAATTGATATTAAAGAACATTTAAGTCATAACACATGGTTATCCAGGCATGAACGAGGCAATAACCCATATAAGTTGTCAAGGTGAAGCCAAAGCATTTATTAGAGGTTTGTGTTGTTTTTGAAAAGTGCACGGTTGGATAAACATGGATTAGTGCTATTATGCTGCTACGATGACTCAAGTGTGTTTTTACAGTGTCAGTAATTTTTATGTTTAAAAATCACTGGTGCAGTATATTAGCTATAATTTATGTTTATCATCTTGTGTATTCTAATAGGTTTCAACAAACCATTTAACATTTCAGCTTGTGCATATACATTACTTAATAGGTATTTATCTTTTAAAAAGAGATACTTAAACAGGACTTTCAAAGCTTGCAACAGCATACTAAGAGAAAATGCTGGATTGGAGCACATTAATTCCCCACCCTCCACCCTTGGTTGGCATTTAACTTTGAAGAGTGCAACAACACAATTTCTTCTTATTTTTGTTGCCGTGGAACTGAGAAGATCAGTCATCTCCAAAACCCCACTGGCCTGAATGACATCCATATCCCTGACATGAAGTGTCCGTCACACTTAATAAGTAGGGAAGATGTGATAAAGCCAACACAGCTGAAAATGCCAATAGCTCCTTGTGATCAAGGGACATGATAACATTGCCCTTTGAAAGGTGGTGAAGGAAGGAATGAAAGATGGAAATTCATAGAGTACTTGAACATCATAATTGTCAGAGGGTCCGCTTTGTATCTGGTCGGCCACTGTGAAAACACAGTGTTGGACCAGAAAGGCCACTGGCCTGATCCAACAAGGATGCATGCTTTTAGGTGTCCTTGTCCCTAGTTAAGCTGGTGAGTAATCACTTTGTGGAGTGCACTGCCTGTCTTTCTGGTTAGGGGGTTCTGTGTATGATTAGCCATTGCAAATATTTATATCTTTGAAACAAACATAGTTGGATATGGATGACATAGTGTCTGCTGCTGCTGCTATTGATAATAATCCTTCTCATCATCTGTTATTTATATACCGCCCATTTGACTGAGTTGCCCCAGCCACTCTGGGCAGCTTCCAGCAAGTTGTAAAACCGCAGTAAAACATCAAATATCAAGAACTTCACTATACAGGGCTGCCTTCAGATGTCTTCTAAAGGTCAGACAGATTATTATTTCCTTGACATCTGATGGGAGCGTGTTCAACAGGGTGGGTGCCACTACTGAGAAGGCCCTCTGCCTGATTCCCTATAACCTCACTTCTTGCAATGAGGGAACCGGCAGAAGGCCATTGGAGCTGGACCACAGTGTCAACTAGGCCCGGCGTGCCGACTCTAGGCGCCTGATATTCAGCCCCCTCAATATTTGCTTGAAGGGGGCACAGCCCCCTCAATATGTTGACGGAGCCAGGTGGACATGGCATCAGGAAAGGCGTCAGGAGACGCGTGTGACGTGACACACACGTGACGTGAGCTGGGCCCCTCACTCTTGGGGGCAAATCTGCCGCCTCTGAATTAGGCCATATTATGCCACACAGTATTTTAAGTGCAGAAGTTCAAATGACTTCAGATAAGTCACAAATGGTCCTCAGTGGATCCCAGACCTAAATGGGTATGGGCACATACCTATTCCTTCCCTCTCCTCAACCCCCTGTTCATTGTAAACCAGTCTTTTAACAGTGCATTCCCTATGCCTTACTTCTTCTATACATCTTTGCCACAGTTATCTATCCTGAAGTCTTTGCATCATATATTTCGAAGAACACAAATTATTTTATCTTTGAGGAAAAAACAGGGCTGGACATCATGAAAGAGAAGAAAACTTGGGAGACTTTTATATATGTATTTTTTTTTAACCAATACATGATACAGGCATGCTACCTAGCCCTAAGCATGATTACTCAGAGAGCTAAGTTCCACTGTGACTTACACCCAGTTATGTGTGTATAGGATAGTAGCCTTCATTTATTGTGGCACAGCATGTGCTTATGATGAAAAATAAAGGTTCTGGCTACCCATAACTTTGGCTATCCATAAAGTTTGGAAACTTTAATAATGGAGACCAAGTGGTATTGCTTCGAAGCATATGCTGAGTTGGGCAAAGTGAAGGGAAAGAATACTACAGGCTAATATAGAAATGTCTAATGATCAACCTTGAAAAACGTACTAGATCTATTTACTATGGAGGTCATTTCGTTGGGGGTAAAAAGGCTTTGCTTAGAACTTTGCAAATATGGACCTCCTAATCTGCTCAGCCATAGATTTTTCAAAGAGGCTATCAATTATCCTGACTTATTCGAGCATATCAATTGGCTGACTTGGCAAATAGGGGGAATTTATCACTCACAAGGGGAAAATTGACCAAGATAGACCACTTACTATTGCAAACTACTAGCTGTTAGTAGTAATCTTGCCTTTTTCCATTTAATTGGAGATCACAGGAGTATCTTGTGGATAATTCCAATTAAATGGTGTATTTGCATAACATGTAATTTTAGATATATGTAAGCAGGAAGGACCTTTGAGAAAGTCTTTCATTTTGCCTCTGTAAATTACCTAGCTATACAAACACCCTTTCATTCACTTTGATTTGGTCATTACAGCTTTAGAGCTGGAGACTATTTCTAATAATACGTGGTGTGAAAGCACCATGTACAAAATCAATGTTTATGTTACAGCAATGGGCACAACACCAATATATTGAAAAAACAACAGCTGAGGTGCTTAGAATAGCATTGTATTGAAATTTATTCAGTATCACCTGTGCTCAGTCCAAGCCTATATTGTGGACTTGTAGCGACAGGACTTAAGGAATGGAGAAGATACAGAAGAGTCAGTACTTAGATGTGGGCAGCTGAATATATTTAATTGTGCTAAATACTAATAAAATGAAATACATTTTTTATAAACTGCAAACATTGCCTAGTGATTAACAGTTCTAGTCACACCCATTGGCCACAACACTGTAAGGTAGGGGCAGGTTTGTACAGCAAACAATTGGTTGGAATACTGGAAATTCAGGAAGAGGACTAGGAACAGTCCCCAAGGGGAGCAAATAGTTATTTGATACCTTTTTCTTGTATTTTTGGTCTTTGTGGAAGCCGCCCAGAGTGGCTGAGGAAACCCAGCCAGGTGGGCGGGGTACAAATAATAAATTATTATTATTATATTATTATTCTTGATGTAATCATATTCTGGGTGATGGCTAATACAGCTTTGCTTTGTTGCTGTGCCAGGAGGCTTTTGGGTCTCACATGGCAGGACAGAGTCTCAAAGATGTGCTCTCCCAAGTCCACATTCCCAGCATGTTCACACTCCTGTCTCAGTGACTTCTATGCTGGCTTGGTCAGGTCCACAAAATAGAAAATGGCAGCATCCCCAAGGACAAGCGCTACAGGGAGCTGGCTTCTGGCACCAGGCCAATTGGCAGACCAGCTCCGCAATACAAAGATGTCTGCAAAAATGGCATGAGGTCTGGCAACATCAATAATCATATAGTGCTCACCACTGAAGATTATATTAAACAGAATGGTGTTTCATTTTCAATGGTAGACATGTATATTCAACAAATTGGGGAGTGTGCAAAATGTGGTTATTTCTGTGCTTTTATCACCTGATGGGCTAGCTTGTGATTGGCTATGCGAAAAATTGTACTGGACAGATTCCTAAATAAACAAAAATGAAGTTTCTAACTTAGATGGATCTTTGTGGAATGTTATATTCTGACAAAATTGGATCAATCCAGAGCATATGCCTTAGATCAGTGGTTCTCAAGCTTTTTTTTCTCTGGCCCACACTTTCAGAATAAAAATTTGTTCGTGCCACACAAAAAAAAATTATTGATAAGAAATACATTGGGAAACAAAAAGAAACTACTCCTAGTTATGTTTGATTTATAATGTAGAACACAACTACTTTATAATATAATCATGGGGCATCCAGAAAGTAAATGAGCCCCCCTAGCGACTAGAGGGCTGTGAAAATTTATGCCCCTGACTTTTTAGACTTGACTACCCATCTAATATCTGAAACCAAAGGGGTGCACTGGTTGCCAGATGTGATTTTGTTTGTTTGTTTAAGCTGTGTGGTGCAGATAACCATCATGCAAAGGAAACAGGCTTCCTTTTTTCACAGGGTTACTCCGGTGGAAGTACAACTTACTGTTCAATCTGCATTTACTATACAAATTCAAAATATACCAAAAAGGACTTAAGAGCACGCCACTTCCCAGACCATGAGCTGATGGGCAAGACGTGTGTCAGCTCCAGTGGCTGCGTTTGGTTGCTTCCAGTGTGGTGTAATGGTTAAGAGCGGTAGTCTCGTAATCTGGGGAACCCGGTTCGCGTCTCCGCTCCTCCACATCAGCTGCTGGGTAACCTTGGACTAGTCACACTTTTTTGAAGTCTCTCAGCCCCACTCACCTCACAGAGTGTTTGTTGTGGGGGAGGAAGGGAAAGGAGAATGTTAGCCGCGTTGAGACTCCTTCAGGTAGTGATAAAGCCGGATATCAAATCCAAACTCTTTTCTTCTTCTCTCCTATTCTAATTGGGAGAGTAACTGGGATATCCCATATCATTTGATTAGGTATACCATTAAGTGGGGGAGCAGCTGCCATAAAATGAGGACCAGTTCTCATGGAATTCTGACTGACACGTGAGGGTTTGTTGGGAAGGAGGTGAACACATAAAAAACGGATGGGAAGCCGAATGAAATGGAGTGGCTGGACTGGAAGGAACACACACACACAAACCATCTCAATGACTGGATAGGCCATTTCCTGGTTCACACTGAGAAGCTATTTTAAAATGTCTCCAGCGACAAAAGTGAGAACTGCCTACAGAAATCAATAGAGAAATCCAATATCTTAATGCGGGTGGACTTAGGCACCAATGTGTCCTGTCTCTTCACTGCGCCAAATGGTAACAGCAAAGGTTATTGTCCCTGCTCTTTCTAACTAGTTCTCATTTAGTTTGCAGCACTTCCTAAAAATTGCCCCATGAATGCAAATCCCAATGCAAATACAATTTGTTGTATTTGTAGGCTAGAAGGTGCTCTGAGTGAAAGAGAGTGGTTCAAAATAGACCTGCTGTGCAGTTCACATGGGACACTGCGGGTCAGGGAATGAGTGGTTTACAAGAAGCCTGCAGTGTTGCCCAGAGACCATATAGCACTGGTCCTGAAAGATCTTCATTGGCTCCCAGTCCGTTTCCAAGCACAATTTAAAGTATTGGTGCTGACCTTTAAAGCCCTAAATGGCCTCAGCCCAGGGAAGTTTTTAAGGTTTGATGTTTTATCATGTTTTTAATATTCTGTTGGGAGGCGCCCAGAGTGGCTGGGGGGGGGGTCCAGCCAAATGGGCGGGGTATAATTAATTAATTACTTATTAATAATAACAATATTTTAGATTCCTACTGAAGGTTTGGGTTTCAGCTGAAGCTTACAGCAACCCTGCAGTGTGATCCATTGTTTTTCTCCCTACATTACAGGCTGGGGTGAGAAACTGTGATACATCAACCCTGCAGTGTAGTTCACTAGAATAACCCTATATCAGATTGAAGGCCTGTACTGAGTGAGAGACTGTATAGCACCCCTGAGATATTATAGACCAAAGATTTCTCGGTTGCCTGCACATGAAATAAGACCCAAGTTAGAGAAGGGTTTCCTATCTTTGATGTTAATTCTACAGGCTCACATTACACACACACACACACACACACACGGGATAAGGTGTAGCATTTGGTTGCAGGGGCCCTCTTGTCTTTTACCAAGCTTAGAAGTGGTAAAAACAACAACAACCCTGAATCCTTTCTATGAGAACCTGAGTTCAACAGGAGGACACTGAACACACACAGCACTTCTTTGACTGAAGAAATATGGAATAATGAGCCATTTTGCAAATTTAGGCAGCCAAAGAGCATAAAGCAAACTCTATAAGTTAAAAGTTCAGAGCAGCTGAATTTAGCAGCTGAATTTTGCATTTTGGTTCCCAGTTGTAGATTTCAACTTGTGTATACTAATTCTACAGTCAAAGTTTAAAATATTTTCTAAACATATAGTTAGGGCAAACTATATGAAGTAAGGAACTCGCAGCCTAGCAGAGGCAGTCCTCACAAACAATTATTTTCATTTTAGCACTGACAATTATGCAAATGTGTTTGGAACAGCAATGGGCACCTAATTATGACACCTAATTATGCCAATTTATTTATACACCTCCTTGAACAACATTTTATTTATAACTCTCCTGCTCATTCAAAGGCAAGACAAAGTAGAGAAGAATTTCATAGATGATTGCCTCATTATTGAAACATAAGCAAAATATGAACTATTTGAACTTCACAGGCGCTCCACGTATACACGGATTCTCCTCTTCTTGATTAAGAAGGAAACTTTGTCAACATGTGACATCTGTGACTTCATCTGACCACTGAAATGGAAAGAGAATCATTCCCCCCGGGGTGACCTAGCTCTCAGTAGCCCTCTCCCAGCTTCTTGTGTCCTGAGTCATTTGTGCTGTGCTTTGCATCTGCTTTGCAAGTAGAAGGTCCCAGGTTCATTGCTCACTCCTGGCTGAAACCATGGAGAGTCGCTGTCAATCAGTGTTGACAGTACTGAGCTTGATGGACATACCCTTACATTTTCTGTGAGCTTGAAGGACGAAACCTGTCCTTCAAGGGTGCCATCTAGGCTGCCATGTTACTAAGCACTAATACCTGACTAAAAAAGGTAAAGGGCCTCCTGACCATTAGGTCCAGTCGAAGGCGACTCTGGGATTGCGGCACTCATCTTGCTTTACTGGCCAAGGGAGCCTGTGTACAGCTTCCGGGTCATGTGGCCAGCATGACTAAGCCGCTTCTGACGAACCAGAGCAGCGCACAGAAATGCTGTTTACCTCCCCGCCGGAGCGATACCTATTTATCTACTTGCACTTTGACGTGCTTTCGAACTGCTAGGTTGGCAGTAGCAGGGACAGAGCAACGGGAGTTTACCCTGTTGCTGGGATTCGAACCGCTGACCTTCTGATCAGCAAGCGCTAGGCTCAGTGGTTTAGACCACAGTACCACCCATGTCCCAGTAATACCTGACTACCAAGTCCTATAAAGTTGCAGTCTCAAAACAGAGCATGCCTCCTTTCATATGGATATATGGAATGTTTTGAGGCTAACCTGCTGCACTTTCTCAAGGCTGGGGCAGAAGAGGGTTGGGGAAGGAAGACCTCCCTAGTCACCATAAGGTGGGATCTAGGTTTTGGGGCTATGTATTATTATTATTATTATTATTATTATTATTATTATTATTATTCACCTTATTCCTAGAAATGACTCAACGTGACTTACAAATACCAAGATGATCAATGCAACCAAGATGATCAAGGGTCTGGAAAGCAAGCCTTTTGAGGAACAGTTGAAGGAGCTGGGTAAGTTTAGCCTGGAAAAGAGGAGAGTGAGAGGAGATATCCTAGCCATCTTCAACTGTCTGAAGGGCTGCCACATGGAGGATGGAGCATGCTTGTTTTCTTCTGCTCTGGAAAGTAGGACTCAATGGCTTCAAGTTACAAGAAAGGAGATTCCGACTAAACATCAGGAAGTACTTTCTGGTAGTAAGCTGTTCAACAGTGGAACAGTCTGTCTCTCTCTCTCTCTCTCTCTCTCTCGAGAGAGAGAGGTTGTGGACTCTCCTTCCTTGGAGGGTTTTTTTAGCAGAAGTTGGATGGCCATCTGTCATGGATGCTTTAGCTGAGATTCCTGCATTCAGGTGATTGGACTTAGATGACCCTTGGGATCTGTCCCAACTCTACAATTCTATGATTCTATGAAATACAATATAACTACTGAAGCAAATTAACTACCGTTACACTAAGGAAAGTTTATCCCTGTCACCTAAAATCAGACAAAGATACCAAGCTATCCTTCCTGGGGAGAGCATTCTACAGGTGAGGAGCCACTACTGAAAAGTCCCTTGAACTCACCCAAGGTTGATAAAGTTAGCTTCCAGCACTTCCCATTGCCTCTGCAGATACTGTGAATAATTGTGGCTCTAGTTCAACTCATAGTATATGTCTCATCTCTTTGTTCCTGGGTCCCGTCACAAACAATGCCCTGGCTGCTGTCTCATCTCTGTTTACTTCCTCTTGCTAAAACACACACAAGTCACGCTACTGCTTTGGAGAGAAATACGGGTTTCTGCCAGTACTGAATGCCTTCGACCTCAAACAATGCACAGATGATCATACCAGGGAACTAATTATTGTTTGACTTTTAGATGTACAGTGCAAGATTCACCATCGCCACGTATTATCTAGAAATGCTATATTTCTACGATTGTGTTTTGGAGGCTACAGTGAGATAATAATTGATTCTGTGACAGGGAGTGGCTAATTTGCCAACAATATAGTATAAAACACATTTATACAGTCAATTACACCCAAGTGCATGGCCTATTTGCTTTATAATTTCATAAACTTGCCAGCAATTTAAATAAAAAAAGTTCCATTAAATTATCATATCATGTGATAGAATGATATTGCCAAGTATATTAAACCATGTGTGTTCAGCCAGAATTAATTAAATATTATTACTTTTTTTCTTATTAACATATTGAACTTACCCTTCCCACTCACTACTAGAAATAGAAGCCGATTAGCAAACAAAGCAAACTTAAGGCCAAAGTTTAAAGATTTTTCCTCGGGGTGTTTCATTAAGATTCCTAAGTTCTTTTGTTTAAACATTTGCTCTTGGCAAATGTGCTTGTATTGGGAAAATATTGTTGTGTTCTTAGATATGAGTACTGGAAATCATGACGGGGAGGGGGAGCTTTATGGCCTGGTTCTACGAGCTTCTGCACCAGCAACTAAGTGCTTCAGATTAAGCACAATGGTCTGCAGGGGGATTTTGCCCGTGTTTGTTTGAATGTCATTAGTACCCTCTGCGTGACTTGAGAGCCTGCTAAAGCAAGGTCCGCAACTACATGGTAGCTACCCTTGCTCACCTGCGACCATACAAACACAAAAAATATATTTGCACTGCACCTTGTTCAAGAAATTGTCAGCACAAGCCCCTTGCAGAGCATCCACTTCAGCAAGGTCAGAGACATTGGGGTGTGTGGCTTGTACTACCCTGTTGAGACAGACAGACAGACAGACAGATCCTTTAGGCTGAAACCATGCCACCCCTTTTTGTGATGGTTTCAGGTCACTTCCAGTTTTGGTGCACCAGAAATGGCCGCTGCCTATATTCACAATCCTATATAAGTCCACATCAGAAATAAGCCCTGTTGATTTCAATAAGAACACAGGAAACTATCTTATACTGAATCTGACCACTGGTCTAGCTCCACAATGCCGGGCAGTGGTTTCCCAGGGTTTCTGAAAGGAACATTCCTTTTCCTACCTGGATATGGTGGGGATTGAACCAAAACCCTTCTACCACTAAGCTGCAGTCCTTCCCCCTAAATCAGGTCAGATTGTCTAGAATTGCAGCCTCCTTTAGGAGTAAGACCCGTTGAATCTGTGCGATTTGGTTTGGAGTAACCACGCACAGGATTGTGTTGGTCATTGTGGAAGAAGAAGAGGAAGAAGAGTTTGGATTTGATATCCTGCTTTATCCTAAGGAGTCTCAAAGCG
The DNA here is from genome assembly GCF_965153285.1 of Podarcis tiliguerta. Taxonomy (NCBI): domain Eukaryota; kingdom Metazoa; phylum Chordata; class Lepidosauria; order Squamata; family Lacertidae; genus Podarcis; species Podarcis tiliguerta. The sequence continues at coordinate 21,375,463 of NC_139545.1, read as the reverse complement.
GCTAACATTCTCCTTTCCCTTCCTCCCCCACAACAAACACTCTGTGAGGTGAGTGGGGCTGAGAGACTTCAAAGAAGTGTGACTGGCCCAAGGTCACCCAGCAGCTCCATGTGGAGGAGCGGAGATGCGAACCTGGTTCACCAGATTACAAGACTACCGCTCTTAACCTCTACACCACACTGGAAGCAACCATACGCAGCCACTGGAGCTGACACAAGCCTTGCCCATCAGCTCATGGTCTGAGAAGTGGCGTGCTCTTAAGTCCCTTTTGGTATATTTTGAATTTGTATAGTAAATGCAGATTGAACAGTAAGTTGTACTTCCACCGGAGTAACCCTGTGAAAAAAAGGAAGCCTGTTTCCTTTGCATGATGGTTATCTGAAATAATCTTTCCAGCACTCAAAGCCTCTGCATGTTAAAAACCACCACAGAACATTGGTTCCTGCCCCCCCCCCAGAGTAAAATTGTTTTGGTTTGTATTTGAAAAAAAAATGACTTTTTCATGCAAAATAAATCAGCACTATTGATTCTGTGGATTTTCTGTTTTAAGAAGACTGAGCTGAATGATAAGAATTAGCCTTTTCCAAATATGGCACATCATTCATCCCTGCAAAGCACGAAAGGGTCAAGCACTACTTGACATTAATCACCCCCACGGAATTTATTTATTATTTGAAACACCCAGTTCTACACATTTACCACCTCTTGCTTTCTGCACATGCAATGATTTTGCTGTCTCCAGCTTTGCAGCCACGTGGGATCATTCTAGAGAAAGCTTTATCTTCTATTCCTTTTCAAAATACATTTAGAAACCTCCAAATTTTTTAAAAAGTGCTGTCTTATAATTACCAGCATGCATATACTCTAATAAGATAGTATGGTTGAAAGTGGATAAGCATATCTTTAGCAGCAGTCTGCGAGGAATCAGCAGAAATAATTATCATCAAGATTTAATTATGTCAGACAAGAGTATCTGTCCTGAATAACAGTGTAGACACTGCAGAACTGACACTGTTGCAGAATCCAGCCTGCTCCCTGTATACTTCTGTTAATCACAGGGTTAGTTGCTCTACTGTGGCCAAAGATGAATCAGGCTTGGGGCTGATAATGGCACGTGCCGGGGAGCTTTTGGTGCAATACTTAGCACAATGCAATACTGGATGTCAGATAGAGAGGGCTGTGTGGATGTGTGTAGAAACTAGCCTACCACACAGAGGTGATATTAAGACTGATTGCTCCATCCACATTGCCTCTGGCCCCACCCACCATTGGCGTGTGGGCTCTGAAAGGTTGCCCCAAAAGGAATGTAGCCCCTGGGCTGAAAAGGGTTACCCATCTCAGCTCTAGATAGACTATTAATCTGACCCGGGACAAGGCAGCTTCTTATGCCTAGGATGATCAATACCTGTTTACAAGTCACCCCTTCTTTTAATTTCACTCTTGAAACAGCCCATGTGACATCACAGAAAAATCATACCATGTAAATATTATGCAGATGATTTTCAAACGCCGTATGCCATTTAGATCCAGCTCTTCATATATTACCCAAGTAGGGCTTCAACACGGACTACAGTGTCCTTCTCTTTCTGCCGTGAGTGGACTCTACTTTTGCTAAATTCTCAAACGTGTAGGGTTTGATTATTCTGCTGAATGGAGTTTTTAAGCAAGGCAAATCTATAATCTGGGTAAATATTATGCACTATTATTAAAATAAAAAAAACACAGAAGGGAGAGAGAGAGGGAGGGAGGGAGAGAATTGTGCTGAGTTAATTAAGGCTTCAAGAAATGCTTGCTTTTATTGGCATTTTTTTTGTTGCAGGAAGAAAACTAAAAATTAAGAGGATAGTTGGCAGCAATATTGATATGCTAATGGATAAACATGCTAATTTAGAAAAAAACTAATCAGCAAAGACATTACTAATGGAAATGTACTGGAAAATGGCTAATGCTGTATACAAACCTGGCATCTACAAAATTAAGAAGAACTTGCATTGTATTTATAATTGTGACTTGGGGCTTAGGGTTTAAAGACATCTCAACTGTCCTATCGTAGTGCCACAAAATCCATTCAATGGCTGTACAGTTATGTTGTGTTGCTTGCCCCTTTCACTGAGATAGGAACTAAATATCCATGTTAATGTTTCATTTACTAATGCCTACGGAGGGGAAATCTTGCAATAGGGTATTATGACAATGCATTGTCACATTTGAAGGGCAGAAATATAATGCAAATCTTGTTGGGAAATAACTGGGGAATCCCAATTCATCCTGAAGTCCCACATGTGTGGGAAACTACAAAAAAAAAAGACTATCTGAATTCACCCTGTAAGTCTGGTTCTCATGCCCTACTACAGGACACGGGTGGCACTGTGGTCTTAACCACTGAGCCTCTTGGGCTTGTTGATCGGAAGGTCGGCGGTTCGAATCCCCACGACGGAATGAGCTCCTGTTGCTCTGTCCCAGCTCCTGGCAACCTAGCAGTTCGAAAGCATGCCAGTGCAAGTAGATAAATAGGTACTGCTGTGGCAGGAAGGTAAATGGTGTTTCTGTGCACTCTGGTTTCTGTCACAGTGTTCCGTTGAGCCAGAAGCGGTTTAGTCATGCTGGCCACATGACCTGGAAAGCTGTCAGTGGATAAACACCGGCTCCCTCGGCCTGAATGTGAGATGAACGCTGCAACCCCATAGTCGCCTTTGACTGGACTGAACCATCCAGGAGTCCTCTACCTTTACCTTTTATCTTACAGGTTGCAGTAATTGATAATTTAGGCAGCAATCCTAACCCCACTTTCCTGGGAGTAAGCCCCATTAAATTTGACTGACTTCTGAGTAGGCATGGTTAGGCTAGGCTTGCAGCCTCAACGCTACATATACAGAACTAAGTTCCACTGAACTGAGTGATGGAGCTTCCTCCAATAGCTTCGTATTAATAACCAACAGCCCAATCCTACAAACAGTTGAGTGCACCTAAATTCTACAGGTTTCCGTGTATCACGAGTAGAAGGAATATGGGGAATGAGATATTTGTGTGTTTGGAACAACTGCTTCACTCTGTGAAGTGGCAGACCTTGGGGTCTCGACTTTCAGCGGCACCCTATGCAATGCCAAAATATTCCCCACCTCTCCTGTTCTATTCTAAAACATAGTTGCAGCCTCCCCTGCTGTGCCCCCAAAACTTTGCACCCAGTGTGGCTGAACTGGTTATGCTCCCCTAATACCTTAAAATCCTGTAGGTAGCTGTATGAATGCTTCCCTGTGTAAGATGTTTTAAGGCTTTTAGTTTTAGCAAGAAATACAAGTCCCCAATCTAATTTCTCTCCCCCCCCCCGTACATATGCTTTTCAATCAGGGATATTGAATCTCATCTATAAATATAAACTGCTGGTGTGAAAGGGAAAGTGGGAGGATGAGTAGTGGAGCCCAGCCTGTGTAGTTGGAAGTAGCCATTGTTAGGGACGCCATGTTGTTCTTCGCCTCAGGTACCAAAATGTCTTCAGCCACCTCTGACTCCTATTTTAGTCTTTCCATGTGCTTGAAAATTCCTTTGGGGGCAGAAAGGGCTAAACCAGTCAATATGAGGATTGACAAGATGATCCAATGGGAAGGAGATTAAACTCCCAATGATTGACATGCACGCAAATGTAGTAGTTACTACTCTGCATGTATGCTAATATGTGACTTCACCTGTGGATGTGACCTGGATATTGGACCCGCAGGAAGGAAGGAATTCCTTTCCAACCTTCCAAACTGAATTAGCGTAACAGGAAACAAGCAGGAAAAATGAGGTGGAAGGGGATCTAGTGCCGGCATGTACAAACATATCCAAACAATCTGTTTCCAAATCAAATGTGATGTATCAAATACGGAGCAGGTCACGTTAGCTGAGCACACTTAAAACATTCAGCTAATTTCTTTCAGGCAAACATTCATTCTCCCCCCACTTCCATATGATGTGGCTATAGTTTCTTTTTAAAAAACAATTTAAGAAACGTGGCACCTAACATTCCACGCAGAATTCCAAACGGGTCATAGCAATAAGTGTTATTTTCCACCTGTTATATGCATTGGTTCCGTTAAGGTTCAGCTTATATATATGCTGTTAGATTGCATTAGTATTTTGTTCTTTAAGTAGCATCATCAATGTACCAACAAAAATGGCTGTCAGAAGGAAAAGCTGTCAGTTCCAAATAGCTCCCTCGGATAATGCTGGTGCAATTCAGTGAGGACAATTAAACAGTTCAGGCTACTCCCGTGGGATAGGCACTGTGAATGATTTCTTTTGAATGGTGTATCAGGTGGAATGGACATATGTAGGATTATTCCTTTGCAGATATTTATAGCGTAAATTTCCTATTCAGTTACATTCTAGTACAGTAGATAGAAATTTTAATTTCTGGATTCCTTCCCACCACCCCACCACAAATGTTAAATATTTATTATAATAACCAGTCACACAAATATCGCTGTTGTTCTTAACACTGCAGTCAAATGCATATCTGCTCAGACATATTACATTCTGTGGAATGGACCCCCTGATAAGATCTGCAGGAGGCCATCAGCTGCAGAGCACAGTGCTCAATTGGTTATATAAGGGGTCAGACGATCTTTTAGGTATCCCACTTCCAACTTGGATAGAGCTTTATAAACCAAAACCACTTAGACCAGGAGCTAATTGGCAGCCAGTGCAATTATTTCAACAACGGGATAAAATGCTGACAATATCCTGCCCCAGTGAGCAATTGAGTTGCTGCATTTGGCACCAGCTGCAGCTTCTGGACCACCTTCAACTGCAGACCCACATAGAATGGCTTTCAGTAATCCAACATGGAGGTTACCAGTGCATGGATGACAATGGTCAGGCTATCTTGGTTCTGGGGGAAAGGCAAGATATGAATAAATACCATCATCAAATGATGAGGTTGAGGACGATATACAGGTGCTTTGGTATCATGGAGTACTATGCATCTGTATCACTAAGACTAAGGGCTCACCCACAATTCCATTTGCCCCACCGGTTTCCTCTGGAGAAACTCATGGTTTAATGCTGCATTGGAGGAAAAGGCAATTGAGTTTTCTGTGGAGTGCCATTTGTTCCGATTTATCATTGAAGAGTGGGTTTTCTGGGGGAAAGCAGCAAGGCGAAGACACCCTTCCCCCAACTGTGCCTAGAAAGCATGAGCCAAGCATGGATAATAAGTGTGGATAAGCCTAAGCTACATTGCTGTCACATCCCTTCTATTCCTTATGCAGAGAATCCATGATAATATTATCCAGGAAACCTTTAAAAATAATCTTTGGGTTAAATATCAGTATGCTGCACGAAATGGTGCTCAGCACATGCGTGGCTGTTCCCAAAGTCTTACCTTTACGGGTGCTTAACTTTTATGGGTGGTTAAATTGCTCTAATCCTTTTAAGTGAAAAGAGTTTGGCAGGGAGGTGATGGAGGCACACGTATCAAAAACATCAACAGTAAAAAAAAGAAAGAAAAAGTACAAATACCAGTAGATGTTTATGCCTTTTACTGTATATTAGGCATTCTAACCTTTTTAGAAAATGGCTATAATTTGAAGACAAAACTGAGTGTTCTTAATGTTACATTAATTACAAGCAGGGCTCTATTTCATTCCATTTTTGGAGACTCATTTTGTGTTTTTGTATAAGACGTTGCATGTAATGTTGTGGCAATAATGAGCTTAATGTAAATGGAAGCTCTCAGAAGACATAATGTTAGAATTTCAAATAGAAGTGTATCTGAATCTCTCCCTCTCTCACACACATCCTGGAATCTCTGCTTGTTGCTTGCCACTAAGTGGCACTATGTTATTTCTATTACACTGTTTAGATCCCATGGAAAATAATGCCAGCCAGTCACTGAAGTAAACTTGAGACAATGCAGAGAAAGTTGTAGCTGGACTTCTCTTTGCCTGAAATCTTATAGTCACCAAAGTGTCAGCAGCATCACTTTCAAAGTTGCCTTGCAGAAGCTGGCAGAAAAATACAAGACAGTTTATTTGCAGTATCAAAACACCTGATCCTTTGATCTTCTCCTTTGTCCTTTCACAGTATTTTATTTTTACCAAATCATCTTTCGAAATCATCTTTCCTATTTCAGTTAGCTGCTCTGTGAATTCTAATGGAGGGAAATTAATTTTCACTGTAGTGTTTAAGAGAGGGGGAATAGGAAAGCTGCTGTGAAATGATAGTTTTAACGACAGAAAATTGCTGGTAAATCTGTGAGTCACTCGCTTTTTATAAGCACAACATAAAGTGGGAATGGATACTATGTTAGCCTCAAAAGGTCCTATCAATTTTCTTGAGAAAGATTAATTAAAATGGCTATGCAGGAGTAGCTAATTGTAGAATCACATGTGATACTCTCCAGTCATTGTTGAGCTCCAAGTTGCAGAGCCAATGGCCAAGGATGGTTGCGCATTAATGTTGTGGCACAAGGGTTAAGGAGCTCGCTACTAAATGAAATCAAGCTGACACCATCTGTAATAAAACAAACCAATAACCCCCTCCCACAGACACAGTTAAAAGGCCATATAATGCTAATCAGTCAAATGCCTGGTTGAAGAGGAACATTTTCTCCAGGTGCCTAAATATATGTAAGGAACGCGCCAGGCAAGCCTCCTTGGGGAGAGCATTCCACAAACAGGGAGCCACTGCAGAAAAGGCCTGTTCTCTTGTTGCCATCCTCTGGACTTCTCATGGAGGAGACGCACAAAGAAGGGCCTCAGATGATGATTGCAGGGTCTGGTTATATATGGAGAGAGGCAGTCTTTGACTTATCGTATGGTGGTTTTGAGCCATTTAAGGCTTTATAGGGCAAAACCAGCATGTCAAATTAGGCCTGGAAACTATGGTAATTGGCAGCCAGCGCAGTAGGGCCAGGATCAGTGATATGCTCAAACCATCTGGTCCCAATGAGCAACCTGACCGCTGAATTCTACACCAGCTGGAGTTTCCGATCCGTCTTAAGAAGCAGCCCTGTGTATAATGTGCTGCAATAATCTAACCTAGAGGTTATCCCTGCCCAGATAGGGTGCAGTTGGGCCACCAGCCAAAGCTGATGGAAGGCACTCTGCACTACTAAGGCCACCTGAGCCTCAAGCGACAGCAAAGGATGCAGAAGTACCCACAAGCTGCATACCTGCTCCTTCAGAAGGAGTGCAACCCCATCAAGAAGTATCACAGACATTACATCAATTGTTATTTTCTAAAAAAATCCAACAAATTTCATCTTGCTTATGCTGTATAAAGGCACTTCATGTTGTAGGCATTATCTTAATCTGTGGCATAGCATGCATTTACCTTGTGGTTTGTATGTGGGCAGAGTTTTGCAGCAGAGAACCTGTATCTTTGGTTTGTTTGTATATCTTGGAGAGCAGACGGCCAGCCTACGATGAGAGATGGAGTGGTACCCGTGATTGGTGCAGACTGAGGTCTCTGCACACCTACAGTTCCTCACATTTACAGAGAAACCAAAGCAGCTTAGCAAAGTACTCTAGATTTGCCACATCTAGGATATTACTGCAAGCTTTCTCAGACATTTGAAACCATGCTTGGGTACATGACGCTTTTCTGCACTCCAAGCTTGGCAATTCAAATAAACACTGCTTCACATATGCTTATCTTCTGCATCTGTGCCATAACCTCTATACATGCCTACATAACCAACAATGACCTACATACATCATCACAAAAGTTTCTGTGTACGCTACAATGAAGACACCTGCATACTGGTGCCCTTTGCTCAGAGACTAGCTTCTTGAGAAACCTGCCTGGTTTCTTCTTCTTCTTCATTTGTTGGTCTCTTTGTTCTTTTCATTGACAAGACCTAAGAAGGAAAAGAGACCAAAATTAAATTTTTGCTCTATGGTGGTTAGTAATGTGAATTGCTCCCAAAACTACTAGGGAAAACTAGATGTTTGCTGCTCAGACAGAGATCATGGCAGTCACTTGAGAAAATTTACTTTATATGTAAAAGGTCTCCAAAGTAATATGTAATATTCCAGTAGCTGAAAGTAAGAAAAAGTGAGCTTCATCATGTTGCATCTTCCTATAAACAACAACAACAACAACAACAATTTTTTATTTATACCCTGCCCATCTGGCTGGGTTTCCCCAGCCGCTCTGGGCAGCTTCCAACAAAATATTAAAATACAATAGTTCTTAGATATTAAAAGTTTCCCTAAACAGGACTGCCTTCAGATGTCTTCTAAAAGTCTGGTAGTTGTTTTTTCCTTTGACATCTGGTGGGAGGGTGTTCCACAAGGCAGGCACCACTACCGAGAAGTAAACTATACCTTAGTGTGTGTATGTTTTTAATCCCTACATGTACAATTTTTGTTGTTTTGATAACACTGTGTACAATCATTTCCATGGTTGGAGCTATGCGCATAACAAAAAAAAAAAATTGATAATGGGCACAGAAGGGGCAAAGTGTAGTTCTGAAGGGGTAAGCTTTGTGTCCACATAGTAATGGAGGGGGGGAAATGGTCTGGTTTGGATTTGAATGTGAAAGTACCTAATTTGTACTTTCTGAAACAATATGCAAAGTGCAGCATAGATAGCCTTCAAAATTCAGATTTCTCTGAATCATGTGGTGCAAGATAATAAGGACTAATATGTGGATACAGTGGTGCCCAGCAAGACGAATGCCTCGCAAGACGGAAAACCCGCAAGACGAAAGGGTTTTCCATTTTCAGAGGCGCTTCGCAAGACGAATTTCCCTATGGGCTTGCTTTGCAAGACGAAAATGTCTTGCGATTCTTGAGGGTTTTTTTCTGCTCCCCAACCCCTTTTTCTAAAGTGCTAAGCTGCTAATAGCCTTTTAGCAGCTAATCCGCTAATCCCTTAAGCCTTTAATAGCCGTTAATAGCCCTTAAACTGCTAATAGCGCTAATAGCGCTAATCCGCTAATAGGGTTGCTTCGCAAGACGAAAAAACTGCAAGACGAAGAGACTCACGGAATGGATTCTTTTCGTCTTGCAAGGCACCACTGTATTTGGGGAAAGTGTGCACAGAAATGCATATATTGGTGAAAACATTTTGGGGGAAATGGGTGCCTTTCCAACAAGTACCACCGTGAACAAAAATGTTTTAGAATTTCTCCCTCTTTTCACAATAAAATAAAATCTTGTAATAAATAGGGCCGTAGAAATAGAGATGTGTTTATCACGCAGCACCTAGTATAAACAGTTGCAGGAACCTGCTCATTCTTCTGGAAAGACTTATCAACCGGAATATAGTTGAGGTGAATTTCAAAGCCTCCAAACATCAGGCAATAGCGAATAAGGGCAATGATTCACTTTTATGGCATAAGTTTTTGTTTATTAGTGGTGTAGGCATGATGCCATCTATTTTTAAATCATTGCATACATATTTTCCATACTCTTTAATATCTTCTCCTTGGGATGAAATTGGCTTTGCCATCTTCACATCAGATGTTTTCTTTGGCTTTTAAAGATGTATTTGTCTTATACTATTTTATAATGGGAGGATCATTTATCAGATCAGTAGCATAATTCTGACTTTTGCTGAGCTATATAAATAGGATACAGAATACCGGTGAGGAAAATAGCATATCATCCACCCACAAGGTTCAAAGTCTATTGATCAGAATTTTTCAGGTATTACAGTTAAGTGGGGAAATATAAAATACTTTGTTTTCGTTTCTGGAGATACTGCCTGAATCTCAAATGAATGGCTTTCGCTTCTGTCTGGCTTATCCTGAGCTTTAGGGATGTTCGCAAGTAGCATTCACCTTCTCCCAGACAAAGAAAAATAGAAATGAAAGTTTTCTTATTTTGAAAAGAATGAAATGAGGCATGCATGCATCCGTGGTTTTTTTTTTTTTTAAGAACAAAGCCATTCTAAATAAATAAATAAATAAATAAATAAATTTATAGTCCACTTTTCAACACATTTCCCCCACAAAGTGGCTTACAACTGTATCTAAAATTTTAAAAACACCTTACATGCATGCACGCGCACACACACACACACAGATACACGTTGTTCAATAAAATTAGAGTAGTGTCATTGAATGATTTTTTTCATTTCTTTATTCAGCTATTTCTAGACCACGTTTTCATTTTAAAAATGCAGAAAGGTGGAATGCAACATACAAAACTACAGTAAGATTAATCAAACATCAATTAAAACTACTTGAGAAAAAGAAATTCATGTTCCAAAGTCCTTCTGAGTAACAGCTTTCAGTTGACGTCTACAATTAAGCTGGTATTATTCCTGCTGAGACTCTAGTGGCAAGGAGTTCCACAGAGCAGGAACTGTCAAGCTCAAAGCAGAAATTAAGCCAGCGATAAAATCCAAAGAGACATTATCTGCTAAAGGTTGCTGAAAAGAACAGGGCCTAGCCTACCGTGCTCTCTTAAACATAGCAAGGGATCAAATTTGCACTGCCAAGGTTTCCTTTCTAAACACCCTTGCAGCCCACTCCCCACACATTTATTCAGAAGTTAAGTCCCACTGCGTAAGCAGGCATATGACTTCAACCTTAAAGGAAATAAGACTGTATGGTATGATGGGCAATATCTAAATTATTATTGAATAGTCTCCAGTACATTTAGTTCTTTGTTTGCTCACCCTAGAAAAATACTGTGTTTCCCCTTACAATAACGATTCTTTCTAATGACAATAGGGTGCCATAATTCATGGAGGGGATGCCACTTAGATGCTGTGTGTGTATCATACAGCTGCCACCGGATTCCAATAGCGCACAATGCTACTGTGCCATGAATTATGGTTTGCCTATGAAACACTTAAACTGTATTTAGAGGCGGGGAAACTACCTCTGCTTGCAAAGAAGCAAAGGCAGCGCTAGACTGACCATATTGCGCACTGCTTTCCAAGTTGCGAAATAATTCCTTGTGGGACTTCAGAAGTCAGCTTTTGCTTCTTAATTCCGTAATTAGCAGGATCATCTTTAACTTATATAGGTGCCTGAGGTATAGTGCCTCATTGCGTTGGAATCACTCTTAAAGCTTTCTTTGTTCACTGGAAGTTTAATAAGATTTTTTTTCCTCCAGAAAGTACTGAGTAATAAAGTTTGGGTCAATCAATTATTCATTTGCTAGCTAAAATTTCAGTTTAACAATCTCTTCTCCTAGGGTTTGGCTGTGTGTATTCCTAAAGCTGCAAATAGGAAAATAGGTGAATGGGGTAACTAAAAAATATAGTAGGCAAGGATTACTAAATATCTTTATTATATTGCATCTGTAGAAAGAGATCATAATACTGCTTGTGATAAATGGGACTGTGAAAGTGGATACTCATTCTTTACATTGGCTTCATACAAAAGTACAAAGGATATCGTCAAAGATAGAAATAAAATACAGTGGTACCTCGGGTTACATATGCTTCAGGTTGCATACACTTCAGGTTACAGACTCCACTAACCCAAAAATAATACCTCGGGTTAAGAACTTTGCTTCAGGATGAGAACAGAAATCGTGTTCCGGTGGCACAGCAGCAGCAGGAGGCCCTATTAGCTAAAGTGGTGCTTCAGGTTAAGAACAGTTTCAGGTTAAGAACGGACCTCCAGAACGGATTAAGTACGTAACCAGAGGTACCACTGTATCACACATGCACATTTTATAAACATCTGGTCTCTGCAGTAACCTCACTATTAGCCTAACACTTGAATTCACTTTAACATGGTTGCCTAAAGAGACGATTAAGCAGTTGGGGGGGCTGGCCCACAGATAACTGAGGGCCCCAGAGATTCAGGAAGGCCCCCTCATCAACCAAGTCTGACTATGCCACCACTGATCACCCTCCTTGCTGGGTTTCTGAACAGCCATTTTAGCAGTGCATGAGTGATTGTACTTTTCGATGGGAGCAAAACATGGCTTACACCTGCCATTTCACCTGCTTAACACAAGTCTAGTGAATGGATGTACATCCCTGTAAAATATTCTGCAGTCATGTCAATGAGCAGCTCGGTGAAAAGCAAGGGGAGATGATTCACCCCAAGTCCTGCAAAGCTGATCAGTAAGATAACAGGTTGTTCAACAGCGCTGGCTGCTGGCTGGATGTATGGAATTGCTTAGGCGGAGGTTATCTTATGTGCACCTTTGGCCCCAGATGAATGTATATGTGCATTGCTGGCCAAATGAGATGTCTTCAATGCTTGTGTGCAAAAATGGGCAAAACAAAACCAAAAAAAAGCTCAACAACCTTGGTCAAAAACAACAACAACAACAAACTCAACAACTATTGCCACCAAAATTGTTGAACTTTTGGGGGCAAACCTACCCCCAAAATAGTGGTTTTAAGCTTTTTGAGCTGTTTCTGCTGCTTTTTCCATCGCATTGCCATACATTGACAATTCAGCAAAAAATTTCCTCTCACACCATTTTTACACCCGAAAAGGACATGTCAGGAATTTTCCTGACATATGGCAAGCTTAAAATATGTAATTACTTGGAGAAAGCCCGGTGCTCACTGGGAATTTGAAGAAACAACAATAAAGTGGTTTTTTTCATGGATAGTACAATTTGTGAGTTTTGGTGCTGTACACACACACACAAGCAAGCAAGCAAACAAACACATACCAACCTGGGGCTCCGACCTAATTTGGGTAGCTCCTGACTCAGCCCTGAATCACCTTTGTGGGGTGGAGGTGGAAGCTAATGTTTTATACGGGTTTATTTGATCCACCATGTTGATTCAAAATGGTGCCAGACTTCCAAATGTAGATGAAGACTGCTGCCTGCACCTCAGGAACCCTTGTGCTGAGCTTGGCAACAATATCTTAAGAGGCATCCAAATCAGCTCAGATTGTACTTGTCATGCCCCCTTCCCCAAAAAACATTTCTGAGTGCCACATTGATTCAAAACAGCGACTGGTTTCCTAACATTGATGTAAACTGCTGCTCCTACCTCAGAAACCCTTATGCTGGGTTTGAAATAGGCACACTTTGGACCCAACACACCCAAAATTGAAGAAAGGCACACCAAAGTCATATTTTGTACCACCATCGTGATTCAAATAGTGGCCAGTGTTCCAACATCAATGAAAACTGCTGCCCCCACCTCAAGAACCCTTTTGCCGAGTTGGGCGACAATATCTTAAGAGGTGTCTGAATGCATGGAGAACAAACAGACAAACAGACAAGCCATTCTCCAAAATATAGTTAGTACAGTATGATGTGACGGTTCCAAAAAATGGGATTTGGGACCCCATACTTTTCAATACTGTCCTATTTATAATTCTGCTCTGCTCTGCATTTACTAATCAAATTATTTAGACTCCAGATCTTCAACCACATGTGAAATCAAATATCATCTTCACAATTCCATGATTTTTTTAGAGCACAATTCTCAGTTTATTCTTTTTTTATCCCAAGACTTAATGATCCTCCTTTGGATACTTCAATATTTCTGTTTTGTTATCAAACGTAACCTTTAATTTGGCTCAATATTGTACATAGGGGTTTTCTTGTGCTAAATAGATGGTTAATTCCTCCTTCCCAAGTATCCTGAGTATTTGCAGCTGGTTTCAGTATCCATATTTTTCAGAAATTAATTATTATTGCCCAAGGTCTTTTGCATTCTTTTGGTTTTAATTGCTGTGAGTGATGAACTCTTCTGGGCCTGATTATCATTTACACTAAGGCCCCTCTATACCACTTTGGTAGTTTAAAGAAGCCTTTTGGTGGGTGTAAATTACATTTAAGACCACTCTAAGACCCCTTCATGCACATAGACAGATGCAAATGAACCGTATTGTAAATGAGAATATATTTTTTTCGACTTCAGCATGATATTGTGAGCGACTGTATAATCCACGAGAAAAAGCAAGAACAAGAAAGGTTCTGTTCTGCCAAGATTTATGGCAGGAATTCCTAAGGAGAGTCTTACAATGTAACTTTTAGGACCACCAGTTTCAAAAACAGATCACTTGGTGTGCAAAAAGCAGTAAAGGACATGACAACCTTTTGAGAGAAAAATGACCACAATTTTATTGATTACAAATGTAAGAAGGCTTTGATTTAGACATATTTCCTGGATTAGCCAATCTGGTTGCTGGTTGATAATTTTGTCAGGGTCATTCCTGAACTAAGGATCCCCATTTGATGCACATCAAATATGGGCAAACCCTCCCGGACACAGGAGCCAACTCCTAGGGGGTGTGGGGGCTTCACCCCCCCCAAGTAAAATATTTGAGGGGGCTGAGGCCGCCCCAGTTGATGGGCACTGCCATTCAAATGGTGTGCGTGCACCATGTCATGTGATCGATTATGCGGGGCAGGGCTTACCTGCCCCCCAATATTTTATTCAAGTTGGCACCCCTACTCCAGGATGCCAATTGGAGGGTTATATGGCCCACCATCAGGGCATACGGACAGAACCTTCCCCTTAGGACCTCTTTACCAGGGTACCCTGATACTTTCATCCAGAGGAGAGGGGATTTTGGCTGCTTAGGAGGAAGAGCAGGACTGGGATTCCTTTTAATAGGCTTCACAATCCTTTCTTCTTGCATAGGGGTACTAATTACAATCATACAAAAGGACCCAGGCCTCTGAAATGGCCTCCCGCCTCAACAAGATGGCGCTCCCGCCAAGGCAAAATGGCGCTCCTGCCAAAAACTAGTCAGGAACGAACCTGTCCCTGCGACCTAAAATGGCGGCCAGAATGAAACAGGGTTTCCCCCCCACACACACCCTTAACAAATACCCAACTAGGCTAAAACAAATGGGGGCACAATCAAGGCAAGGAGAGGGAACTCTTGCAGTGAAACCAATAAAGGACTTAACAAGCACTAATAGAGTGACATTCGCAATTGCCCAAAGTCGCGTATTAAGCACAAGGCTGCCGCCGCAGCCAAAACACCAGCCACTGCAATGTGAGGGAGTGATAAACAGGCAGCAGCAAGCTCCACAACTGGATCAGCCAGGAGCTGGAGCCCCAGAGAGGCAAAGCCCCACTAGAAGGAAAGGGGAAGCGGACAACTCAAAAAGGAACAATAAAAGGCAATAACGAAAAGGGGGAATAAAAAACGGAACTAAATCACCAAGACAATCCGTTGAAGGTAGGTCTCTCGGCTGCACAGAGGACACGCTGTTAGCTTGTTCCGAATGCACAAGCCAAAAGAGGAAGCTCTGGGTCACGTGCATGGGTATAAATAGGTCCCTCGATCTGTTTGGACTGCGCCCCATTGGCCAGATTGAACCCAACATCGAGGGACCTACCAATTGGGTGTTGTGGCAAACCAATCCAACCCACCCACAACACAGGAGGTCAGTCTCCAGGTCTCACCGCAACACATGCCCGCTTTTAGGGAGGACACAATTTATTATCATTACTAGTTACTGAGAAAGAGTTGTGCCCCAGCAGTGGTTAAATTCCGAGCAAAGAGCTAGCAATGAGAGCATTCTCGTGATCTTGACTAAACTTTCAAGGCTCATGGGCTACTTTTATGCCCTGATGCAGTGACAAATAGATTTGATTTGATTTGAAATGATAAAGCTCATAAATGTATGTAAAGTCTAATAAAAAGGATAAAGTTGTTGCCATTATCATTAAAAGTAGATTTTGGAGACTTGGCTGAACTTATTGCTTTTGACAGCCCGTAGGATATTTATATCTTCACTGAACTTTCTATACCAATTGTTTATCACTAACCTATTTACTCTTTGTGGTGTAGCTGGATTTTGACTCCCTTGATTGTTCATAAGGGAAGAAGAAGATGGCGTTATATTTAATATTCATTACTCCTGTGAGTATGAGTGGGGGGCAAAATAGATGCTTCCCAAGATGTATTCTGCTCATATCACATTATTTTAATTTACCTTTATCTCCTTAACTCTGTATTTATTTGTTTTTATTAAAAACATAAAATAAGGTGCCTTCCCTTCAACAATTCAACTAGAATGTTTAAAATACAAATGACAGGAAACAGGGATTCAAATATGAGAAGATGCTTTTCTGGGTGATGAGCTTAAGATATGCTAACGTACCCAGTACATTTTTCCAGTTGCCATTGATTCTAGTGCATGTCCTTAAACAGTAATAAGAAGAGGATGTGGAAGACAATCTGGACTTGAAGTCGGAATGAAGCATGCCAGACATGAAAGGGAGATAGCAGATAGCAGCACAAACCCAGGGAATTTCAGCAGGACTGGTATAGGTCATAGCTTGTGTGTGTGGCCTGAGGGACAGATAGAGCAGCCTGCAGGGATGCATTTCCCCCTCAGACCTTAGATTACCAACCCCTAAATTACAGCATTCCATTCTTCCTCTATGACCCCCCCTCACTTCTGAAAGTGTACACTGGCTTGGTTGCCAATGGTGAAGAAGAAGAAGAAGAAGAGTTTGGATTTGATATCCCGCCTTTCACTCCCTTTAAGGAGTCTCAAAGCGGCTAACATTCTCCTTTCCCTTCCTCCCCCACAACAAACACTCTGTGAGATGAGTGGGGTTGAGAGACGTCAAAGAAGTGTGACTGGCCCAAGGTCACCCAGCAGCTGCATGTGGAGGAGCGGAGACGCGAACCCAGTTCCCCAGATTACGAGTCTATTGCTCTTAACCACTACACCACACTGGCTCTGAAGAGGACTATGTGGTTGCTAGTGGGTTTGCTGACTTGGGGGGTGGGAGACAAGCTAAATTTCTCCTCAGCACACCTTGAAATGTGTCTGTGAGCAATGAAATGGCAGCATGTGCTACTGGGCTTTGAGAATAGGTGTGGGGCAGATGGATGCAATACTTCCTAAATCTCCCTAAGCATCCATTATCTTGCATGGGCAAGGGATTCTGGGAGGCAACACTCCCCTCCCCCAAACTACTCAGATTGCAGATCAGTCCTTTCCCAACCCTGCCTGGAGGAGAATAATAATAATAATAATAATAATAATAATAATAATAATAATAATAATTTATTTCTATCCCACCCTCCCCAGCTGAAGCTGGGCTCAGAGCGGCTAACAGCAGTAAAAGTAATAGTTTATATAAAATCTCAATCAATTAATTGAAATACATTCTAAAATCAATTCATTCTAAAATCAATTCAGAATCAATTTAATGGCAACCATTGGGCTAGAGTTCTATGAGGATTACCAAAGGAGGGGGGCAGACTGTGCCTTGGCCAAAGGCTTGGTGGAACAGCTCTGTCTTGCAGGCCCTGCGGAAAGATGTCAAGTACTGCAGGGCCCTAGTCTCTTGTGGCAGAGCGTTCCACCAGTTTGGGGCCAAAGCTGAAAAAACCCTGGCTCTGGTTGAGGCCAGCCTAATCTCCCTGTGGCCCAGGACCTCCAAGATGTTTTTGTTTGAACACCGTAAGGTCCTCTGTGGGACATACCAGGAGAGGTGGTCCCGTAGGTACAAGGGTCCTAGGCTGTATAGGGCTTTAAAGGTTAAAACCAGCACCTTAAACCTGATCCTGTATTCCACCGGGAGCCAGTGCAGCTGGTATTGCACCAGGTGAATGTGATCCTGGTGAGAGGTGAGGGGCTGAGTCTGGGACCTTCTGCATGTAAAGCAAGGTAGGGACTGAATATCAGAAACAACATAGGGTTGGAGGGCCTGGAGCTGGCATTGCCAAGCAGTGATCAACTGACCAGTTTGCCATCCTCATCACCAGTCAAGTCACCCAGCAGCACCCAGGTAGGTGCATAACACCACTGGCAGGCCAGGACCAATTTTGTGTGAAAGCTGGCAGAATATTATGCGGAAGTGTTTATATTGGATTGTTCAGTGATTTATCATTTATTCAGCAAATCTTTGCAGTGGATGTCTTTAGTGTTTTATCACTCGCTCTCATCACCGAGGAGAGGCAATAATTCACGGTTTACATGCCTAGTCACAACTCACTTGGCACAGCACAGATTGGGTGGCTAAAAGAATATTAAGTGTGAGGGCACTGAGGGATTGTACGTAATATGCCTTCCATGTAGATCTATACCTGTTAAAACCAGCAGGGATCGTTGGCTCC
This sequence comes from Podarcis tiliguerta, assembly GCF_965153285.1. NCBI lineage: Eukaryota > Metazoa > Chordata > Lepidosauria > Squamata > Lacertidae > Podarcis > Podarcis tiliguerta. Next base: position 21,357,501 of record NC_139545.1, on the reverse strand, counting down.
TGCTTCTGTGGCCTTTTATTTGTAGGTTTCCAGGGTGTACCTATCACTTGAATGAACTTAAAGGCACAGCGTCATTAAGAGAGACTTTGCTGGAGACCATCTTGTTGCAGTATAACGAAACAGTTTGCAGCACATTCCCCAAACTATTATCATTCAAAATTATGTGCAAGCAGAAATGTGGCAATAAAGATGGTATTAAGGAAACATTGGGGACCACCGTAATACTTTTAGGATCATAGGAAAGCTGCCTTATTCCGAGCCAGACTGTTAGTCCGTGTAGCTCGCTATTGTCTGTCTAAGGTGACCACTTATAAATCACCAGAAAAGAGGGCAAAAGAAGACACAGATTTGCATGGAATTTGTGCACATTTATTTGTATAGATGCACATAAATCATGACTTGAACATTGCTATTAACACACATGTCGACCTCGACTACATTACAAGAATAAGTAACCCCATGCCCCCCAAATTTCTAAAGACATTTCAAAGCACCTTGTGAATGAGGCAGACAAGAGGAAGCATCTTTCACAAGGAAAGAAAAGTTTTGCAGAACTGGAGGAGAGCTTTTAGCACAGCGCTAGAATGCAATAATCACTGCTGCTGCTCTTATTTCCAATTCCTGATGAAACGGGTAGGAATGATTGCAATGCTTCCAAGGCTTAGCAGTGCTATACATGTTCAGTGAACTGAAATTTTATTGCACTCCTGGTGGGTGGTTGTTGGTTTTTTGTGTGCATACTCCCTTGTTATTGTGTATGAAAGGCGGCATAGATATAATTTAAGAAATAAACTGTGGTAATTGAATCAGACAGAAAGAGTCTATGTGTGTGTTGCAGAACCAGCAAGATCAATTGACAATGTGAATAACAACCTCAGGTTCCAGGCCTTGATGTGCAGCAATGGTATTGTTATGAGTTTGTAGGTGACCGATGAAACTGATGAAGTATGCAGAAATGACAAAACTGACGGGGAAGATCTGAAACCAGGAAGATCAAGTATTTTCTAAAGACTGGAGTAAATTTGTAATTTACTTAAAAGACCACTGTAAACAGTTAAAATCTTTGGCAGGAATGTAAAGCCACTTGTAATGTGGAATTGTTTTAATGGTAATTATGGTTATGTAATAGCTAAAAAAGGGTAAAAGATACAGTAAATTTAATCTTAAAGATGGAACCCGTGGAGGGAGCAAAGGAGGTTGAAGGGTTCGAAAGAACTCTGTGTTTTAATGTTTGAAATCACTATGTTTTATATGTATATTTCCCCCAAAAAAAACTTTATAAAAAAGTTATAAAAATAAGAATAAAAAAGATTCTGTGCCAGCTGACAAATGAGTGAACTCTGAGTTCAGAGTTAGGTGGAATAACAAAGGGTAGTAGTAGAGGTATAGGATTACACTTCTACTGAAATGTGACGTAGATGAAAAGTTTCACTCTGTTAAACAAGGCAAGCTGGGGTGTGTGTGTGTGTGTCAGAGCACCATGTTGGCTGGCAGTTTGAATCAAAAGACTGTGGCCATGGGAGTGTAATGCTAGAAGCTACTCCATCATAGGCTCAGGTTGTATGTATGTGATAAATAAACCATATACAGTGATACCTCGGGTTAAGAACTTAATTCGTTCTGGAGGTCTGTTCTTAACCTGAAACTGTTCTTAACCTGAGGTACCACTTTAGCTAATGGGGCCTCCCGCTGCCACTGTGCTGCCGCCTCGCGATTTCTGTTCTCATCCTGAAGCAAAGTTCTTAACCCAAGGTACTATTTCTGGTTTAGTGGAATCTGTAATCTGAAGCGTCTGTAACCTGAGGTAGCACTGTATCAGAAAGACACCACTGTCTCCACTGTTCCTCATTGCCAAAGGAAACATGAACCCTGGGTAAGGGTCTGGACCTCTAGAGTCTCGCACTGTTGTGGAGATTGTGGTGGCATGTAAAAATATATTCTCAAACCAAGTCTGGGAACGTGTGGTCCTTCATAGGCTGTTGGACTACAATTACTGTCATCCCTGACCATTGACCATGCTGGCTGGAGCTGATTGGCAGATTCCAAAACTCTGGGAAAGCCACAAGTTTCACATCCCTAGGCTAGAAGTTTCTAGGCAGTGCCAACTCTTCCTGTCATACGCTTGTAAGGCGAGACCATGGAGTCTCAAAAGCTGGCCCAATAGTCCAGGTTTTGCAGGGGTCATTGGCATCTCTAGCAGAAACATTTTGATGGCAAAGATGCTTAAGGAAATAGGAAGAATGCAACACTGACTGTATCTGTAATTTCCTAACCCTTCTTTACATTAGTATAATTGGCTTAGTGATAAGTACTTCATTGATTATATGTCTTTGCAGATTGCTCCTGGAAACAATGCTATAGACTTCATAAAAGCTACTTCAGCAAACAATAGATTATACTCCAGTAGTCTGAGAACATGTGTGTGTTAGGACATTTATGTCCTGCCTCCCCCCCCCCCATTGGGGGCTGTTAGCAAGTTTTCCATCCAGACACTGACCAGCACCTGGACTCACTGAGCTTCTGCATATTGGCTGTAATATGTACTGTCAGACAATACCCTGGGAGTAGAACAGAAATTTGATGAAAATTTGTGCTCCCTTAATCATATTGTAACTATGCTCCCCTTATAGCTTTGCATGGGTATCGGTGAAGGCAGAAATTCTCTGCTGTGCCACAATGACCACAATATAGTGAATGATAGAGCCAGATTGAATGTGGTAATAAATCTGGAGCAAAATGAAGATGAAATGGATCTATGTAACTACAAATCCATAAGCTTTTGATTCATATGATGAACACTAGTGGTAAAATACTTCAAACAGCTCATTAAAATGTAAAATTAATCATCTTCTATGACCACCATAGTGCTACTTAGGTCTTTTAAACAGGTAACACTTGGGGGTGATGCTTTAGAGTTTTCTCCATTAACCTCCATAACTATTTTTAAAAGGTTCCTATCCAGTTTGATATTGACACTGAGTTAGGGTATAAACTGCTTTGCTCAAGAACAGCCTTTTTCAAATTCTATTTAAAGGCAGGGTTGGACCACCACATTTTGGTCTGTGGATCGCCAGGGATCCAGATGCTGATTTAACACACTGCAACAAATCTTTCCAAAGCATTTGCAATAGCATGCTGAATTGGCGCCTGGGCATGTGTTGGAGAGCTTTGGTGACTGCTTCACTGCCTTGACATTGAATCTAGATTGATTAAGGGCTGCTGTCTGAGTCCCAAGTATTCTCTGTAATAAGGTTGGAGAATCTGTGAGCAAAGGCTTGGTCCGTACTCTTGAATATGAAGAGGAAGGCTCTGTTTCTGCTTCAACTGCTGCCACTGGAACAAATTCTATTGCAATTCTATCGTAACGGTGTCCTTCGAGTGCTGGTTCTCAGGTAGACAAAACAGCATCATTCATGCACAAGAAGAAGGTACCACCAGCAGACTGAGTTGCAGAAGTGTTCAGTGGCCACATAAAGGTGTGTGTCTGCTGGAGGGGAAAAACAGAAAACTGGAAGAGAGGAAGAATTGGATGGAGTATCACAGGAAAGGCCATGGCTGGCTTCCAGAAACACTAAAAAGAAAAAAGAAAAAAAGGTTCATTCCAAGCTACAACCTCTTTTTTGCACCAGTTCCCCAATTGTGCATAAGAACATAATGTAAGGACATAAGAAGAGCTGGCTGGATCAGGCCACGTGGCTCATTTAGTTCAGCATCCCATTCTCAACCAAAGACCTGGGTGCAACAACACTCTCCCATCCTGCTGATCCCAGCAACTGATATTTAAAAGCATACAGCCTCTGGCTGTGGAAGCAGAGCAGAGTCATTGTGGCTAGGAGCCACGAATAGCCTTTCCCTCCATGAATGTGTCTAATCCTCTTTTAAAGCCACATACCTTAGTGGCTCTCGCTGCCTCCTATGGGAGTGAATTCTACAGTTTGACGATGTGCTTTGTGAAGTACTTCCATTTTGCCTATCCTCCAACATTCAGCTTCCTTGGATGTCCATGAGTTCTGGGGTTATGAGAGAAGGGAGAAAAACATTTCTCTATCCAGTTTGGGATGCTGGTGGCACTTTGGTCTAAACCACTGAGCCTCTTGGGCTTGCCGATCAGAAGATTGGTGGTTCGAATCCCCTTGCTCTGTCCCAGCTCCTGCCAACCTAGCAGTTCGAAAGCACACCAGTGCAAGTAGATAAATAGGTACCGCTGCTGTTTGAAGGTAAATGGCGTTTCCATGCACTCTGGTTTCTGTCATGGTGTTCCATTGCGCCAGAAGTCGTTTAGTCATGCTGGCCACATGACCCAGAAACCTGTCTGTGGACAAACACCAGCTCCCTCAGCCTGGAAGCAAGATGAGTGCCACATCCCCATAGTTGCCTTTGACTTGACTTAACCGTCCAGGGGTCCTTTATCTCTTTCTTTTTATTTACCTACCCACTTTCTCCATGCTATACATCACTTTATAGACTTCTATCAAGACGCCTCTTACTTACCTTTTTCTCTAAACAAAAAGAAGCCTGAATGTTGTAACCCTTTCCTCATAGGGGAATGGCTGCATCCATTGGGTCATTTTGCTTGCTTGCTCTTTCACGAGCCTTTTCTCTGTAATACCATCTTTTCCCCACCTTGTTCCAATTTTTTTGGCTGGGTAGGTAGGTGCAGTGCTATTTTTTCCAGAGAAAAATGTGCCAGAGCTCACTACAAACGCCTCCCTTGTTCTCTTATAACGGCAATGGTGCCCAGCTGAGAGATGCCGGAATTGAGTTCTGGTGAATTCTGGCTGGGGAAAAAGCCCTGGGCAGGTCAAAGGTGGGAGAGGCGCATCGTGAGGCAGTAAGTCCAGTAGCTCAACCATCTGAAAGGCCCTCTGATTATTTAAAGAAATATATACTTCCTTGTGTGAAGATCCGGAGACTCGGATCATGCCATACTTCAGTCATCAGGCATTAGCATCACGAACTATTTCTGAGATAAAGCTTGATGGGTTAAGTGTCTTTTATTTATTTTTAATAAAAAAGGGGGGGAAACGGTAACAGAATTGAGCGAAATCCTCTTTACTTAATGTGGACCCCTGCCTTTGGCATGCAAGTCCTCTGTGTCCAAAGATAATTAGCACTTTATAATGCTAATTATTATAATTGTGTCTGAGAAAAAAAAATCATTAGGGGGTATGTCTGTTCAATCATTTTCAATTGCTCCTTCTATTCAAGAATAAAGTCATTTTTCGATTAACTAGCTCTTGGAGCTCAAAGCTCAGAAGCATAGTTACAGAAAACCCTTTGATTGTTTATTTCCTCATTTGCAGGATCCCATAAGCTCCTCCAAGTGCCCATGAAGATGAATAAAACTATATGACTATATGCAATACATCCAGGCATCAGGATGCTGATTATTCTTCTTTTATCACTTCACTTGCCTCACAATCTATCCTATGCCATAGTACTTAGATTATACCTTCTAATAAATTTATTTCCCTGCATTTAGTGAAAATACTTCAGCTTGGGAATAGGCAACGTGCAGGGTCACTAGCAAGTCAACCAGCAATAAACATGGACTCTTAGGAATTCTTCAGGTGTTTCTTGCTGCAGATTGTGCATTAGTCTTTTGATCTGATATACATTTGCCCCCAAGGTAGTGAATTTTACATTCAAGACAGTGACATGCTTGCAATATTTCTAAATCTTTGTGCGTTTTTTCATATCAACGTGAAGCCAGATCAGAGTGAGGGCAGGAGCAGGGAGCAGTGCTTCCTGCCCTTACTCTGGAGTCTCTTGCATCAGAAGCATTGAAGAAAAAATAGTGTTCGGCAGCAACGGGGACTCTGAATGCTGCTTGTTCGAAAGTGGGATGGAACGCTTTGCCCCTGTTTCTACCGACGCAACAGTTGCTGAAATGGTTCTCACCCTGTGAGCAAGGCGGCAAACTTTGTATCTGAACATATTTTGCTTGGATGCAAAGAAAGCTACCTTATACCACATCAGAAAATTGGTCTCTCTGGCCCAAAACTAGAGCATCTACAGTGGTACCTCGTGTTAAGTACTTAATTCGTTCTGGAGGTCCGTTCTTAACCTGAAACTGTTCTTAACCTGAAGCACCACTTTAGCTAATGGGGCCTCCTGCTGCTGCCGTGCTGCCGGAGCCCGATTTCTGTTCTTATCCTGAACAAAGTTCTTAACCTGAAGCACTATTTCTGGGTTTGCAGAGTGTGTAACCTGAAGCGTATGTAACCTGAAGCATATGTAACCTGAAGCGTATGTAACCTGAGGTGCCACTGTACTCAGATTGGCAGCAGCTCACCTGGATCTCAGGCAAAAGACCTTCCACATCAACAGTTGATCTTTTTTTAAACAAATCTGGAGGTGTCAAGGATTAAACCTGAGACCTCCGGCATGCTCAGCATGCGGCCTACTACTCAGCTGCCATCCCTTCCCCCAAGACAATAGTAGGATGAGTGTGCGGATCCTGACAATGATGTTGCTAACATACCATTTTCAACTGTCTTAATAAAAGCTATCATCTGTCTTCAGCCTCAGGACGAACTGCTGGATTTTATTACAAGGGCTAGTGATGAATCATATTTTCAGGATTAACTTATCCTATCTGATATATTGCAAAGTACCCGTTTTGCACGAAACGCGGTTGCTCAGAAGAGTAGCAAAAGCATTCCCTCTATATTGATTTCCAGACATCTCTCTGAGGAGTTTCTCTCCCTCCCAGACACAGGCACACTAAACAAATGCAGGTGCGTGGAAGCAGCTTCAGCGAAACTCCTGTGACTTTGATTACCTTTCCTACTTGAGTCGAGCCATTTACAGAACTCTAGAGGCTGCCCCTATTAATAAAGGGGAAAGTTATTAAAGAGGAAAACATTGTCCTCCCAAGGTTGTGGAGAAGGAAGATCCTCCACGATAAGATCTCCAGGCGAAAATTAGCCCTTCACATGTAATTTGACATCTTAAAAGGAAAATCTTCCCAGGAGGAAGCAAGCTTCCTGTTAAAGAGATTGAAACAGAAAGACTTCAGTGAGTCAGGAGACAACGGGCATTTTCTATGACTGGGAACTGGATTTCCCCCAGCCTCAGAGCAAAAGTGAAGGAAAAACCAGGCATACAAATTTTTAGAAACCTTTCCTTCCATGAATATATTTGAACAAAGGAAGTGCAACTGCCTGAAAATACTTTACATATTTGGCATTATTACAATAATAAGCTGGACGTGTGGAAATAAAAGCATTTTAAAGGGCCTACAAAAAAACAACACCCGTTTTGAAATGCCAGTTTTCACAGAAGAAATGGCAAGAATGTGCTCCAGGGTTTCACAAAAGACTATTTGCACCCCCTGAACTTATCCTGCAGGTCAAGTGGTTCTCCAGATGTTGAGGTTATCAATCCCAGGGCTCACCATACCATTAGCTAGAGTGAAGCAGCTATCTTGGGCAACAGAGGTTGCAGGTTGTGTGTATAGGGTGGGGCAGGGAATAAGATCTTAAGAGGCAACTGAACTGCCCATGTCACATGGCCTGTCCTGTACCCCCTAAACCAGTGATGGCCAAACTTGGCCCTCCAGCTGTTTTGGGACTACAACTCCCATCATCCCTAGCTAACAGGACTAGTGGTCAGGGATGATGGGAACTGTAGTCCCAAAACAGCTGGAGGGCCAAGTTTGGCCATCACTGCCCTAATCTTCTGTTCTCAAATGTACGGACCCCTTGCCAATGTTACAGTAGAATTCAACTGCTGCCTAGTCTTCTTCTGGGTTTGGAATGGGAGTGGAGTGGAGCGCCATCTTGTCCTTAGCCTCAGTCAACAAAGTGTCTTGGGTTGGTCATGCCCAGATAGCATGGTGAGTGGTTTTAGAATCATAGAACCATTGAATTGTAGAGTTGGAAGGGATTCCAAGGGATTCATCTAGTCTGACCCCCTCTAATGCAAGAATTTCGCCTAAAGCATCCATGACAGATGGCCATCCAACTTCTGCTTAAAAACCCCCAAAGAAGGAGAGTCCACAACATCCTGTCGGAGACTGTTCTACTGTTTAACAGCTCTTACTGTCAGAAAGTACTTCCTGGTGTTTAGTTGGAATCTCCTTTCTTGTAACTTGAAGCCATTGGTTCGAGTCCTGCCCTCCAGAGCAGGAGAAAACAAGCTTGCTTCTGCTTCCATGGGACAGTCTTTGATATATCTGAAAATGACTATCATATCTCCTCTCATGGATGATAGTTGTAGTCCAACCCATCTACCATCACCTCTGCTAGAAATACATTACTTCCTGTCAGGATAAAACAGTACATGCTACTGGCAATCTGTGATTAGATCTTCTGATGTGGTACTTTCAAGCAGCTCTGGGTGATGGTAGGGATGGTGGAGAAACTGAGCACACGTAAACCCAAATATGTCAAATTCATACTTTCTAAAACAATTTGAGAACCATAACGCAGCCATCATTCGCAATCTGCGTTAATCCAAACTTTGGTGTGCAGCCATCAAACCAAGGAATGTTTACAGAAAATGCATATATTGGGGGATAGTAGTGTTCGAGAAAATAACATACAAAACACATTATTTATTTCATAAAATTTATATACCGCTTGGTTGTAGGGGGAAGAAACCTCAAAGTGGTTTATGAGGAGCAATTGTTTGCAGAAATGTGTACATTAGTCAAAACTGCATATGGAAATGTGTTTATCAGGAAAAACTCACACCGTAGAAATTTCGTGATGACTTCGGTAAAAGAAGAAAACTCGCAAATGGCTGCCGAAATGTGGGTAATGAATTTAAGGTTGCAAAAATGAGAAATCGAGACAACTGAAATGGATAGATCCCTCCACCCCTAGTGAGCAGGGTCCAAACCAGGTCATTGCGCTGGGGAAAGGGGTGTTACAATATGCCATTTTTAAAAACACCAAGTCAGCCCCCATATTCTTAGTGACTTGCTTCAGGCTGACAGTGACATAAGATGACTCTATCCAAAATAGTTGCATGTGGGAAGGGGAGGGATGACTGCCCTCCAGTATTATATGGCACTGCAGGAGGAGGTCTTGGTTGAGAAAATATGTGCACTAGTCCCTTCCCCACTCCTGAAGGTCTCACTCCTGACCCCTGAGTATACAACAAAGACCATGTTGCAGGCTGGGAGGGATTAAACTTCTTAAATTTCTTCTTAAACTTCACTGCAGAACCCACTTGTGTTCAATTAATAGTTGTGAAAGTGGAGATCCTAGTCATAATGTATTGTTTTAATATCTTTTTTTTAAAAATCGCTTTTAAAAATTCATCTGCTGTTTTTAAAGATTAGCTGAGATGAGCTTAATCTTTTGGCTTGAATGGGTGTAGGGTCCTAGATGTCAGTGCTAATGTGAAGTTTGCTAGCTCTTCATATCCTTAGGCCAAGTGCCCCGTAATTAATAAATCTGCTAATTGTGTCATGCCACCATATCTCAGTCTTCACCCGCAATTTCATCCGAGAACTGCTTAAGGAAATTCTCCATGCCGTAAAGATGCCATGTGTTCGTGAGATGCTCTCCTGGGTTTAAAACTGAAGGCCACCCAAGACTTCCTCCTCTTCCACAGTGACCTACGTAGGAAGTGACACAAGATGTGCAACAATTTAATTAGCAAAATGCTGGCTTTGGGGTTAATAATATAAATCTCTTCTGTCCTTCCAAATTCATATAAATATATCTCTTCGAAACTGTAGCTCCATATGGCAATTAGAAATAGTTGTCACATTTCTTCTTAGCTAGTCTCTGGGTTCTCCTACTCCCCTGCCACCAACAGCAAAACCATCCACTTCACAATATTAGGGAGCCGATACATTAGCCCTGGTTCAGATAGGGTGCAGCAAGGGGGATAAATTAAAAACACTATGGAAAATGGGAGGGGAAGTTGGACACCCCCCCCAAGAAAAATGCATTATGTTTTGGAGTGTATATGTGATTTTTTTAAAAAATAAAATAAAATATCACACACACACGTTAGCCATTGTCATCAATTTATCTCCATCATTATCAGTGGCATCAGTTCTGCAGAACTTGCACAGGAAGGATACACCAGGTTTTAACTCATTTTCCTTTGCAAAAAATTCAGGGTGAGAAAATGATGTCCAAGGTTAACCTCCAGGAAACTCCAATGATGTTGGTGTGGTTTCAGTTTCCTTGTCAGTGCTGCGCCATGGCAGCCTCATGAAATAACAGTTGCATTTGGACAGAACACTGCTGTGTGAACAGCTTTGGGGTTTTGCGTCTCTCCCTCCACTCCCCTTGTCTTTTGTGAAGCATCCGCTTCCATCTTCAACTAACTGCAGTTTGTCATTTCATCCAAACCAGGGGAAACTCTAGATAGTGTCACAACAGTCGGGTGCCTTCTCATCTCCCTGAAAGACTCCTGAGGGTTCCAGGCACGCTCCCAGGGTCTGTGTTCCTTTGGAGAATTAAGACATGGTGGAGACTGCTGTAGCTTTAAGCAGTGCTTTTTTCTGGGAGTATGTAGGGGTACACATACCCTTAAACATTTTGTGAATCTAATGGGAGAAGAAACTAAAAATGTTAAATTTTTTAGTTTCTTCTCTAGCACAGTGAATTGTCAGTTCTCTTGCTACCGATGGCGGCCTCATTTCCTGTCATGGTGTTTCCTGAGTCTCAGACGGAAGTGAGCATTTAATGTGTGAAGTAGGAGTTGGATTGGTCAGTGATTGGCCAGTTTCGTTTTTACCACCTCCAATGGCGGCTTCTTTCCTTCCCTGGTGTGTCCTGAGTCTCAGACTGAAGCATGTTCTTTGTACTTTTGTCCATTTACTGTCTTTATTTTCCCCGATTTGAACTTGAGTCAAAATGAGAGTACTCCTAAACTTTTTTTTTAAGAAAAAAAGCACTGGCTTCTTTAAGAAATGGTTTATTCACCTATTTACACCTGCAGTGCATGGAAGAAGTCCAGATCCTCCACAGTAATGCAGCCAGCATTCAGCCAGCCAGCCAAGATGGATCCCAGTCTTTCCTCCTCCTTTCCCCTCAAACACTTGCTCAAAGACTCCCTTTTCCTGTCACCAAAAACACACACTCCATCTCCCCAATTCCTCTCAGGTGGCCCATCAGTACCTTTTGTAATGTTAACAGATTTGCTCTTCACAGGTTTGCATCAGCCAGCTTAGGGATTCCCTGTCTGGCCCAACTCTGCAGCTTGTATTTTCATCCATATTCCAATTAATCAAAATCCTACCATTTATTAATTTCTAGGGTTTGGGGGGGATCCCCTCAAAAATCTATAACAATAGTTTGAACTATGGTTTGACCAAACAAGTCAAGATCAAAGCATGGTTTCAGATCCTGGTTTGTTCAGGTACATAGACTCTGCCCCTATTTTCCAGGGACGTCACTGATTTAGAAAAGGCGTCCTGGTTTCTGATTTGATCCCGGAATGTCCCACTTTTCCTTAGGATGGCCCTAATTTCATTGGAGAAATGTTGGAAGGTATGGAGTTATGTGACTCCTGAGCTGTCTGAAGGCAATCCTGTATGGGGAAAGTTTTTTTTAATGTTTTACTATGGTTTTATATATGTTGGAAGCTGCCCAGAGTGGCTGGGGCAAAGCAGTAAGATGTGTGGAGTATAAAGTTATCACTATGGAATGGGACGTCCCTCATTTCATCAGAGAAATGTTGGAGGGTAGGTAGTTACTATTTAAAACATGGGGCGGGCAGGGAGAGATTCAGTTTCTTCAAATTATACAACCCTTAAAACTTAATTGCAGTTTCTGTCTCGGAGAAACCAACAAGGTGGGGTGAGTTGAAAATGGAAGCAGGTGATTCTAATCCAGGGAGGGGAATCACTTTCAGCTCAAGGGTAAAATGTTAATGTTACATTTGTACAGTGCACTGGTTTGTTACACACTCATACACCCCTCTGTATTTACTCCGTTCAGGCAAGCAAGAATCAATATTATCAAGGACAAATTCCAGTCAGGCAAAACTATTCAAGGAAAGTGCGAAATGCAGCTTGTGAGAGATGTGTCTCAGGGGGTATGTGGTCTGGGTAGAGCTCCAAGGGCCATATAGAAAGGTCTATAGGGCTACATTTAACCCCTGGGTCTGAGGTTATCAACCCTTGTTCTAATCTTTGTGGCTGTGCCAGGGGAGGGGAGAGCAGGCTTGTGTATATATCATTGGTGCATGTAAGCCCACTCTGGGGTTTATGAAATGAAGCATGGGCAATACACAATATCGATAATTGAATAATAAAATAATGCTAAGCTATGGTTTAACATTTCCTCCAAACCATCACAATTTATCCGTATTCCAATAGCAGTTGCAACCCTCTTTATAGGGTTTTACTGCTTTTATTTTTGTTTTTTTTTCATGCTTACCTTCAGGAAATAGCATTTGAAAAGGTTCCAGAGTGGTTTATATTAAATGAAAAGTCAGTAATGTTTGTTTCTCTGTTACTCTTTGTGCATTAAATTTATATTTCTTCAGCTCTTTTACAAGTCATTTGCTTTAACCTAACGGGGATGGTTGGTTGCTTCACCTGGTTATTATTACATTTTGATTCTGTTGCTCATTTACCGTAAAACCTTCCCTGGTTGTCTGTAAAAAAACAACAGGGCACAAAACTGGTTAAAGGAATCTGGCTGCCTGAGCAGCAACATTTGGGATGCTGTCTGACGGCCATTTTGAAATCTGTAACCACTGTTTCTAATGAGGCTGCTGTACCCTGCAGGGGTCTGTTTAGAAGAGGAGGAGGAAGATGGCAGCTTGCCATCTGTGTTTCTCAAATGAGCACAGTTTAGAGAAAGAAGAATCTCTCTGAGGATTTGATTTAGGTTTGCCTGGGCATCTGTAAGTAACTCACGGTGTGCGACAAGAATTTGCAACAGGATATGTTTTCAGATATTCAAAGTGGAGGGGAAACGACAAGCAGCAAAAGAGCTGCTGGAATGGCTTTGAGAGAAGAGGCATCACCTGTCTGGCTTTTAAACATGTACCGTTGACCATTAGTCTGAGGAATGCTTCTGTGTTGCTCTGGAAATGGAAAATTCAGAAGGGCTCTAGCCAGTCGTCGTCGTCGTCATCATCATCATCATCATTTTATTTGTATGCCGCCTTTCCATAGTTAGAACAACGCTCAAGGCGGCTTACGACATGACAAGATTTACATAATTACCAACATAACAAAAGTCATGAACAATAAATAAAACACATCAAAAGCTACACAACCAAATGGAAAACAATTTCCACATAAATCATAAAATCTAAAACTAAAAATACAACATTAATATCAACAACAATTTAAAATGACATTAAAAAGACAGTTTTAAAAAGGAGCCCTCTCTATCGAGCAGGTGCAGCAACACTCCTTTATGGAGCCAGTCAGGCCTTGCCCCAAGCCAGGTGGAGAGAGGCAGGACAGGGCCCTTCAGGCTCCCAGCAGGCCAGTCCTGGGCAGCAGCCAGTGACCATAGTAGAGCAGTCTGCAATAGCCACCCAGCACTTGAGCTGTTGATTCTCCCTCCCATCCCATTCCATCCTGTCATCTATCAGATCTGCCCTGCCAGGGTATGTCTCACCCCGCTATTTCCTAGTCCGCTATGTGCAAACTCATTTGATTATGTCAAGTCTACCAGGGATAGCTCAAACTAGCCAGTGTGGTGTAGTGGTTAAGAGCGGTAGACTCGTAATCTGGTGAACCAGGTTTGATTCCCTGTTCTTCCACATGCAGCTTCTGGGTGACCTTGGGCTAGTCACACTTCTCTGAAGTCTCTCAGCTTCACTCACCTCACAGAGTGTTTGTTGTGGGGGAGGAAGGAAAAAGGAGATTGTTAGCCACTTTGAGACTCCTTAGGGTAGTAATAAAGTGGGATATCAAAATCCAAACTCTTCATGAGCCTCATTCTCTAGCTCCAAAACTGTTCAGACTGAATAATGCCTTCTTGGCTAGGGATGAATTAATCTGTCAATTTCAGATTCGTTCAGTTTCTTGTTTCTCCAATCCGAAAGTCAGCAGTTCCCCTTTTCCAAAGAAATTTGGGGGTTGTTGGCTTTTTTAAAATCCTCATGAAAATTCATCAGCATTTTAGTGCAAATTTCTCTTAGTGTACACATTTTGTATGCAATTACGCCTAATGCACATATTTCTGAAAACCAGTTTTACCCACTATCACACACATTTGTATGCTATTTTCACTAATGTACAGTGGTACCTTGGGTTACAGATGCCTCAGGTTACAGACGCTTCAGGTTACAGACTCCGCTAACCCAGAAATAGTACCTCAAGTTAAGAACTTTGCTTCAGGATGAGAACAGAAATCGCGTGGCAGCAGTGCGAGGCCCCATTAGCTAAAGTAGTACCTCAAGTTAAGAACATTTTCAGGTTAAGAACGGACCTCCAGAACGAATTAAGTTCTTAACCCGAGGTACCACTGTATGTACTTCAATACACACTTTACCCTTATATGTGCATTTTTGTACGTGTGCCAGAAAACTATTGCAAAACCAGGAAACTGCAAATTTGGAAGGACAAGCTGTGTTTCAGTTCTGTATTTAGTAATTTCTCATTAAAATGCAAGCAAAATTCTTGCCAGAGTTGGAAGTAAGATTCAGTTGCCAGTCCAGTGAGCTTCTGTATGTGAAATGGGAGGGAGGCAGTATATTGTCCTTTACCTTGGACAGAATAAAGTCATAGAATCATAGAATCATAGAATCATAGAATCATAGAGTTGGAAGAGACCACAAGGGCCATCGAGTCCAACTCCCTGCCAAGCAGGAAACCACCATCAGAGCACTCCTGACATATGGTTGTCAAGCCTCTGCTTAAAGACCTCCAAAGAAGGAGACTCCACCACACTCCTTGGCAGCAAAGTCTTAGGCTAGCTGTAGGGTTGTGAACTTCTTAATGTTTATCTAACGCAGGCTTCCTCAACCTCTGCCCTCCAGATGTTTTTGGCCTACAACTCCCATGATCCCTAGCTACCAGGACCAGTGGTCAGGGATGATGGGAATTGTAGTCTCAAAAACATCTGGAGCGCCGAGGTTGAGGAAGCCTGATCTAAGGTGAGCCTTTCCTTGTTCCCACTTTGAATCAGCTGATATCGTATGATGTTAGGTGATTGATAGGTGAATGACTCTGCCCATCCCCCAAACAATTCCCAAAGTGGTTTAGCAATGAATCTCTCTTCCCAGGGAACTAAAGGAATTCTGGCTCTCCTCGGGGAATAGGGGTCTCCTAGCAACTCTTGGCACCTTGAACAAACTGCTGTTCCCATGATTGTTTGGGAGACGCCATGACGGTTTAAAGTGGTAATATATTGCTTTTAATGTATAGAGCAGCTGTAGCCTGTCATTGGGTTCATTACCTGGAAATTTGGCTCATTACCTGGAGATGCAGTTATTGACTGGTGGACATTCTGTACGTCTTTATTTTAGCTCCTTCACGTAATCCAGGGATGAATATGGTGCTGCATACATTGTTGGACCAAAACTCCCACCATCCTTGACTATTGGCCATGCTGGCCGGGGATAATAGCAACTGTGATTCAGCAGCATTTAGAAGGCTGCAGGCTCCCCAACCCTCACTTATGTCTTACTTATAACCAATGCAATAAAATTGGGTTTTGGCTCCCTGTTTCATATTAAAGTGTGCTTTAAATAGAGGAAGCAAAATTAAAGAAGCATTCATTTCCAATCCAGCTTTATGACCAAATGAGCGGGACTTCAACTGATGTGTAAACTTTTCTTTGGAAAGTGATAAATATTTACAGTACATAATGAAATTTCATGTCAAAAAATTGATGGAATTTACTGTGTTTTAATAAAAGCAGGTTTGAAAACATTAGTTTTATTAAACAAAACCCCAACATATTGTTAAAAATATTGCTATTTTCATATTTGTTTCTCTGGCGCAGACCTGATAGACAAAGGCAGCTTTTCAGCTAACAGCATTACTATGGAAATTAGTCCCAATATAATGGAAATAGTACAAAATAATACAAGCCCTAATACATCTTCACACAATCTATTATTCATCTATCAATTAACTTCATTTGAATGGTGCTTACCATTCCTGGGTTAGTTGTTTTTAGTAGCCATAAATCTTCATTGTTCCCCCCCACCCCCTTTGGTTCATTCCCACACATCCAAGGACAAGAGTATTTTAAAAGGCCTCTTGGGACTAGGAACAAAGAGCTAATTTACACCCTGCCATATCAGTTGCACATCCAGTGACGTGTATGAATGAGTCTCAGGCTCCTATATCCCTTCACTGCATCACACAGAGTAGTATATCTCTCACAGTGCTCCCTAGACAGATATTTGACACTGGGCATTCTCGCATGTTTCCATACACATGGCTCATGTGACCCAGCCACCTCCATTTTGGTTTATTGATTCTGTTAACAACTGTACGCATGTAAGTCAGTGTTGCCTCTCTGTGTTGGGGAATCCTATCTTACTAGGGTTACCAATCTCAGGGTAGAACCTAATCTTCAGCTGAAATCTCTTAGAACATGGGTAGGCAAACTAAGGCCCGGGGGCCAGATCCGGTCCAATCACCTTCTAAATCCGGCTTGCGGAAGGTCCGGGAATCAGTGTGTTTTTACATGAGTAGAATGTGTCCCTTTATTTAAAATGCATCTCTGGGTTATTTGTGGGGCAAAGGAATTCATTCACCCCCCCCCCCAAAAAAATAGTCCGGGCCCCCATAATAATAATAATAATAATAATAATAATAATAATAATAATAATAATTTTTATTTATATCCTGCCCTCCCCAGCCGAAGCCGGGCTCAGGGCGGCTAACAACAGCAAAACAGTACAAAAGTACAACACAAACAACACTCTAAAATCATTCATTATAAAATTAGTTCAAATCAAGCCACTGGCAACCATTGGGCTAGAGCTCTGCGAAGATTGCTGAGGGAGGGAGTCAGGCTGTGCCCTGGCCAAAGGTCTGAGGGACAGTGGACCGGCCCCCTGCTGAAAAATAATAATAATATAATAATAATTTATTATTGGTACCCCGCCCATCTGGCTGGGTTTCCCCAGCCACTCTGGACAGCTTCCAACAAAGACCAACAATACACTAAAATGTCACACATTAAAAACTTCCCTGAACAGGGCTGTCTTCAGATGTCTTCTGAATGCCATGTAGTTGTTTATCTCTTTGACATCTGATGGCAGGGCGTTCCACAGGGCGGGCACCACTACCGAGAAGGTCTTCTGCCTGGTTCCTTTCAAAGTTTGCTGACCCCTGTCTTAAAAGTCCATTTCAGACCTTTGCACAGTGGGACATTGGGGGCTAGGTTTGCATGTAGATCCCTAATCTCTCCCCTAGTTTAAGTATTCATGTGTTCCACAGAATGTCTGAACAGGGCTCGTGTGTGAAGCCTACATGCCATGACATGGACTTAAGGCTGTTCAATGAACACATGGCAGAAGCAGAATGCATCTCTCAAAGGTTCATATCTAACTCAGCTGATCTCATTAGTTGAAGAGTGACCTCTTTCTGATATGAAAGGATATTGCTTTCAAATTCTTCACCTTATTGGTTCTCACATAAACCCAGCCATATTTACTCCACAAGTGCAGGCAGATGTGAGTGCGCTTGGGGAATGGGGGGTCTGGGTAGCCAGGGGGTGGCTGAGGGAACCGGGTGGAAAGGACAATGCCTGGAGTGGGAGCTGCTGGGGGGGGTACCAGACCAGGGTTTGTCGTGAGGCCAATAGTGAGGGGAGGCTGGGGGGGGGGGAGAATATGGAAGGCAGCATGTATTTATACATTTAATGGCAACATTCCATTTCTAAGATGACTCCCCAATTTTAAACTTAAAAAATTTGGGGGGGAAATATAGTCTTATACATGAAAAAATATGGTAAATTCTGGTTCAGCTCATGAGAAAGGCACTCACACAACGATGCAAAGGTGGTGAGAGAAACTCCCACTGAGTCTGAAAGGCACTGGATGTCCCTAATGTTCATGCTTAGTCAGCTTTTCTGGGCAAAAATGAAAATAACACTTAGAGGCACATTCAAAAGTATGAACGTGGTACCTCTGGTTACAAACTTAATTCGTTCCAGAGGTCCATTCTTAACCTGAAACCGTTCTTAACCTGAGGTACCACTTTAGCTAATGGGGCCTCCCACTGCTGCCGCACGATTTCAGTTCTCATCCTGAGATAAAGTTCTTAACTCAAGGTACTACTTCCGGGTTAGCGGAGTCTGTAACCTGAAGTCTTCGTAACCCAAGGTGTTTGTAACCCGAGGTACCACTGTACCCTGCTCTTCTTCCCATTTCCAGCACCTCCATGCTTACTTAAAAAACCCCCACAAAAAAACATTTAGACAAATGCTAATTGTGCCAAAGGTGTTACATACCTTGGCCCCGATACAGAGTTCCTGTGCATGTTTGCATCTTTCCAATTTTGTCTCAATGGATTGGATCCCTTTGTAAGCTGTCTTCCCCACCGAAGTGAAGCCCCTTCTTGATAGCAAGTTTTGCTCCCGTTTAGTGTGTGAACGCCCCTGAGCAAGCATGGTAAAACTGAACGGAAATGTGTAGGGGGTCAATTGCCCTCTTCAAGTACAAACACTGAAATTTAACGTTGATCCTGTTGCGTTTAATTCAA
The DNA here is from genome assembly GCF_965153285.1 of Podarcis tiliguerta. Lineage (NCBI taxonomy): Eukaryota > Metazoa > Chordata > Lepidosauria > Squamata > Lacertidae > Podarcis > Podarcis tiliguerta. The sequence goes on along the minus strand of NC_139545.1, from coordinate 21,338,897 downwards.
TGAATTTGCATAACAGTTTAACATAAAATGAGATATGCAATCAGACTTGCTTTTCAAAGGCTGTCCAGCATGCTCCAAGCATTCCTCTTCATAGCACGGTTTGTGTGCCTCACAAAGCAACATTGCAAAGCTTTCGCACAGAACCATTTAATTAAAATAAAATAAAATGATGATTGTTACTCCATTGAGAGAGTGGGTCAGAAGTGAAGTCAGTCAGGCATGGGCACTTACACTATAATAAATTCTTTAGGCATAGGTGTGTAATGTACACAGTGTATAATATAATATTTCCTTTGATGTTCAGTGTTGTGTGAGTACTTTCCCTGTCTTTTCCTAATGTGAGACTCTCCCTTTCTTGGCACCAAGCCAGTTTTGTTCATTTTCTGCAGCTGGCATGAAAGTAAACTCATTTTTTACAGAACTGACCCCCATTATTTCATTTCGGCTAATTCTAAATGCGTTGATGAGCTACAACGCAAAGCAGCACAATTAATTTTATAAGGCATGTTCTGTTAGCATGGCACTGGTGATTGGCAGGTGAGGAGGAGGAGAGGGAGGAGTTAGTAGGCTCTAATGATGAAACAAACATTTCCTAGGAAATTAATGGGAGTTGAAAAGGATCGGGAAAAGCCAGTCCACATAGTTGCAGAAGCAAATAGGAAACAAAGGATATCCCGTGAGATACACGCGAGGAGAGTCCATTTATTTTGTCACTGCGAAATCATACACAATGCATGCGACAAATCAGTATGCACCACATATCATCCCAAAATTCAAAACATCCAAAGTTGCATGTAAAAGAATTCTCAAAGCTAATTTTTGTGTGTATGTCTGACAAGTAGGGTTCATGTTGTGGCTGTATGACAATGCACAGATTGCACAGTCCTCTTCGTCGCAGCGCTAGGTGAGGATGGTTTGCATTTGTCATCAAAGAGAAAAGGATCTGGGCCCCCTGTTAGGATCTAAAGCCCAACTCATGTGGTTGGAGTGGTGGTTAATGGCCTGTCATCGCAACCACCAATCATGTTCTGAAAACCGTGTTGTTGGTTGTTGAGGAAGAATACTCTTAACGAGAAACATTCCCAGGATTAGAGTGAACTGTGTCACAGAATACTGAAAAATTAACTGGTTCAGACTCAATGCAAGTACAGTGGTACCTCGGGTTAAGTACTTAATTCGTTCTGGAGGTCCGTTCTTAACCTGAAACTGTTCTTAACCTGAAGCAGCACTTTAGCTAATGGGGCCTCCCGCTGCCACCGTGCCGCTGGAGCACAATTTCCGTTCTCATCCTGAAGCAAAGTTCTTAAGCCGAGGTACTATTTCTGGGTTAGCGGAGTCTGTAACCTGAAGCGTATGTAACCCGAGGTACCACTGTATTAGCTTTTACAAGCTCGGTTGCTTCTGAGTTAGTACTGGTTTATAACAACCTGCACCCTGGGCCATATTCATTAGAAACATGGTCCAAAGTGCTAGAAGAACTAATTTCTGTCCCTGCAGTGGTTGTTTAAGCCCGAAAGCAAAAGGTGATGCATCTCTTTAACAATAATCAATTTCTCAGATTTCCATGAGAGGGAAGAAAGCAGACCATTTGCAGGGTGGGGCGAGGAAGCGAAACTATCTGTGCGCACGAGGAAAGTGAATCAAAGCCCCTTCCCCTATCACTGATTACAAGTTATTATACAAGCCGAGCCCCATATTGTGCACTTCATTTACAGTAATTGTACAACAGCTGTATAATAGGTGTAGTTTAAGGTATGAGTGTTGCTCAGAGTGTAGCTTAAATGTCCACTGTGAGATGTGAATATGAATATGAATAGTCCTGACTGCATAGTAATTGGTAGTATTACGGGAGAGAATGGGGAAGCTACATATGGATGAATGGGTGAGGCCCGGGCGGGGTGCAGCACAGGAGACTAATGGCAGTTTTTATTTCTTCTTATAGATGTCTTTTACTTTAAATAATTAGCCAGGAGCAGAAGGGGGAGGTGGAATGAAAAGTAAGAAAGGAAATGAGTTTGGCACAAGATAGCTATGTATGAATTGTGCTAATTTGGTGTGTTTTTTATTTCGCTCCTGAATCCAAACGTATAACCTGAGCGCTGTGTCTGAGAGCCCACAATAGGTATACTACAAGATATTAGAAAACTAAGCTTCAGGTGTTGTTTATGTGATCCGTTCTCCTTGAACAAAACCTCTTAACTCAAGACTAGGCAAATCAGTAGCAGCAGTAACAGCCTCCAGGTGATGAGGTGCAGTTTCCTTCCTTTATTTCACCTTGTAATTCAAAACCTTGGAACCAATGAGATAGATTCAGTGCTTTTTTTCAGGAGGACACACACAGGGGTACGCATACCCCTAAACATTTTGTGAATCGAAGTTTGGCCTCATTGAGTGGCAGTATTTCAATATGAGTAGAAAAATGAAAGTACCCCTAAACAATTTTTTTAGGGGGGGGGGGAAGAAAGCACTGGATAGATTCAAACTTAGTAATACTTAGTGCCCACTGAAACCAATGAGAATTTGTTAGACTGATTTGTCCAATTGATTTCAATGGGATCAAAGTGCAATTTAGTTACTCTGGATTAAACCCATTGTCATTGCCTTAGTATTAATTTTATTTACATATTTGTAACACATTTGTACACTAGTCTTCCCAACAAATATTATTCAGGGTGCTTCACAATAAGTATTTACAATAAAACACACACATATAATGGAGCAAGAGCACTTTCCAAACTCGTCACAGCTTCAAAACCAATGCGGACAGCAGAATAAACAACTCAATTGCCCTGTTTCAAACATAGCTTCCTTTTAAATGGGAATATGTTTTATTTACAATGGCAGAGCAAATAGAAATGTTTTTAACAATGTGGGTGCAAGGGAAACTTCCCTGGGGAGGGAATTCCACAGCTAATGCTTCACCTATGCAAAAAAAGAGTTGTGTGTTCCCAACTCACTCCAAAAAGAACAGTGAATAAAGATGGAGGACGGGGGAGACGTAAATGGACAATGCTCTCAATGGATGGATGGAAGAAGATAGGTCTTCAAAGGACCAGGACTGGGACTTGTCCCTTTAAACTTGTTTAAGCACCCCTGGAGTTAGGTTGACAGTGAGGTGGTCAGGTTGCTGACAACACCAACTGTCCAGCAAGGAGAGAACAAAAGGGGCTTTATTTTTTATATATAATAATATTTATTAGAAGTTTTATAGTTACAGAAAAAAAGTATGAGAGAAAAAAGCAATAAAAAATTAACAAACAATACATCGAAAATAGAAAGAAAAAACAATACATCAAAACAACAAGAAAAAACAAAAACATTTAAAAACACATCCAATTTCCATATCTTTATCTTTCATTTACTTATTTCCTCGACTTCCTCACACCTCCCTTTTTTGTATTCTAGTTCAAATTAGCTAATTCAGCAAATCCTTTCCCTCTTTCTCAATTTTTTGTTCTATAATTTATCTTAACACAATCTAACTTTAAATTTTCCACTTTAGCCCATTAACAATCAGTTTTTGCTTAATTCTTTATAACATTTCTGCTAAAACCATATAACTTCATTCCAGTAAATATACGGTACTTTGATTTTTTTCCAATCTTCTTCCATCGACTCTTCTCCCTGGTCTCGGATTCTGCCAGTCATTTCCGCCATTTCCATGTAATCCATCAGCTTCATCTGCCATTCTGAGAACAAAAGGGGCTTTAAGTAGCTCTGGTAAGGAAGAATCTCTCCAAACGGGATGAAAAGGGAGAAAGCTATGCAATGCAATTCAGTATAAGCAAGTGTAAAGTCATACACATTTGGGCAAAAGAGGCTAACTTCTGGCGATGGCTGGCCAGGAAAGAAACCTTGGGTGGGTGGCTCAGTCAGGATGTTGACATGGTGTATAGCAGTGTATAGCAGCTGTAAAAACAACAACAACAAAATGAATTACAGGTTAGGGATCCTTAGGAAAGAGGTAAAATAAAACTGCCACTATCATCATGCTGCTACACAACTCTGTGGTTCAACATCAGCACTCAGAATGCTATTTTCAGTTCTGGTCACCACTCCTTAGTTCCTCATGAAGCTGGAAAGGGTCCTGAAAAGGAAAGCTGAAATAATCAAGGGTCTGGAGCATCTCCTCTGTGAGGAAAGTTACAAGATTTGGGGGCATGTTTAGTATTGAATTTTAGGAGAGAGGCAAGAAAGGTGGGACATGGCTTTACACAGGGACTTAGGCAAGTTCATGGAACTTCCCAATGTGTTTCATCCCATGGTTTAAAAGCAGCAAAGAGTCTTGTGGCACCTTAAAGACTGTTGGCATCTGTCTGTATCAACAGAGGGGGTGAAATCAAACAGCACCAAAGGAAAGCAGATCAATACGTTTGACACCAAATTGGCTGCAGGAGTTGCCAGAAGGAGGCGTACAAGACGCCATCCAACCATCTTAGGTATTACACTCTGGATTTGTGTACGGTTTACTCCTCAGCCTTTTCTTCTCCCAAGGTTATCCTGCAAGGCTGTGGAGGTTTAGGACCAGAGTTTTCCTTCTCCTAGGTGGGCCGCCTTACCAGGTTGATGAGCCCCATCTGCCCCTCACTTCCCTCTACAGCATGTGCAGAAACCACATTCTTGACCATTGGACCCACTATTGGTCTCATCTGCTCAATCTACTGGAATTTGCCTTGACATGCAGGCGAAGTTCAACCTTAAAGACTAAGAGATCAAATTTGGCATAAGCTTTTGGGCACATCTGATGAAGTGAATTTCCGTCAATGAAAACACATGCTATGATAAATCTATTATTGGTCTTTAAGGGACTCTTAGCTTGTGTACAAACTTTAACTCATATTGAAAGTACATTCTTTCCCTCAAAGAATACTGGGCACTGTAGTAACAATTCCCAGCAACCCTTAGCAAACTACAGTGAAATCTTTAAAGAGTGAAATGTGTTTTGAATATGTTTTCAATGTATAATATGAACACAGCCTTGGTGCTTTTCTAGAAGCAGATGAATATGCCTATCCTTCCATTGTTATTCAATTGTTCAGGTACACTAGAACAATGAAAATACATACAAAATGTCTAATTGCAATCCATCCTCCCCTCTAACCCCCAAAATTCCCTTTTAGTTTATTCAACTCTGAAGTTTTTATTCAGGTACAGGGGCCAGATTTTCAAATGAGCAACATTCAGAAACCTTGTCACCACCCACTTAGTTATCAAGATACCAAGATATGTACAGGCAAAAAGCTCTTTAATTTTAATTGAACAGCAAGGAAAGTCCCTTGTTGCATAATAAGATCCCCTCATTATTTACAGCCATCTTCTGCCAGTGTAACCAGCCGTATGAACTTGGGCTGAGTTGCCTACTTATGAAACTCCATTGCTCACTTATTTTACATGTGACTTGGCCGGCAAAAAGGTATGTGAAATTAAGGCAAATATAGAAAAAAATCTGCCAGTGCTTCTAACACTGTTGGCTCTGGGGATGAGCGGGTTAAAGAATTGATTGGTTGATTCTTTAATTTCTATACCGCTTAAGATATTAAAAAGTATCTCTAAGAGGTGCACAGAAAACTGAAGCAAAAGCAGACAACATAAGCAAAATATTACAAAAAATCACATATAGATAGAAAAAAGTTACACTGATACAAAGTTACTAATATATCTAAATCTATATCGGTTGATTTTCTTTCCAACATGCCTCTCTCACCCTCCTGGTTTTGTTGTTGTTTTTACAAGTCCTTCAACCAGATTCAGGTGCAAAATCATGTCTTTAAGAGGCAGAAACAGATGGAAAATGGTCTATTACTGCAAGGTACAGTGGTACCTTGGGTTACAGGTGCTTCAGGTTACAGACTCTGCTAACCCAGAAATAGTACCTTGGGTTAAGAACTTTGCTTTAGGATGAGAACAGAAATCGTGTGGCGGCAGCGGGAGGCCCCATTAGCTAAAGTGTTACCTCAGGTTAAGAACAGGCCTCCAGAAAGAATTAAGTTCTTAACCCGAGGTACCACTGTAAAAGGTAAAGGACACCTGGACGGTTAAGTCCAGTCAAAGGCGACTCTGGGGTTGCAGTGCTCATCTCGCTTTCAGGCCGAGGGAGCCGACGTATGTCCACAGACAGCTTTCCAGGTCATGTCGCCAGCATGACTAAACCGCTTCTGGTGCAACGGAACACCGTGACGGAAACCAGAGTGCACAGAAACACCGTTTACCTTCCCACCGCAGCGGTATCTATTTATCTACTTGCACTGGCATGCTTTTGAACTGCTAGGATGGCAGGAGCTGGGACAGAACAACGGGAGCTCACCCCGCTGCATGGATTCAAACTGCCAACCTTCTGATCGGCAAGCCCTAGGCTCTATGGTTTAGACCACAGCGCCACCCGCGTCCCTCTATTACTGCACTCCATAAGCCATACCCTGTGATATGTTGGGCATCAGTACCCAGCACCCTGGGGTATCTGCTAGGGCCCCAGCAGAGCCTACCACTGATTTCTGCCCAGAGTCCCCCTTTAAATTGTTTCCCCCAGGAAACAATTCCCCCATCTTAACAGTACTGAAGCACCACCGCCACTTGGTGCTTTACACAGGAAGATAAGATGCTGCCTTAGACCTAGTCACACCATTGGCCTAGCTAGCTCAACACTGACTGAGAGCGGCTCTCTAGGGTTTCAAGCAAGAATCTTTCCCAGCCCTACCAGAAGATGCAGGGAATTGAACTTGGGACGTTCTGCATGCAAAGCAGATGCTCCACCACTGAGCTAAGCCTGCCAGGGCCCACCAACAAAGGAAGGTAACTTGTCATGATCTCATCAAACCTGGAGTAGCCTTGCCTTGGAATGAGCTTCATTTTCCAGTGCGAATCTGCATCTGAGTTAATACAAAGCAGGGATCCTCCCAGCCTAGTTCACAGGAGGGAAGGAGTCTTTTTGTTGCTGCTATTATGAAACATTATTGGGAGGTGCAACTCTTGCTGATCTACTGCACATCCAACAGTTTACCTCTAGATCCTCTAGATCCAGATCTGTCTGCTGCCAGTTTATTCCTTATTTAAGGATGAGCAGTTCCCTTGGGACCAAGTAGCTGGGTGCTACTTGCTCAGAGGCAAATTTTGGTCAGTAATAGTTGCCTCCTTCCATATTTTCAGACTTGGGACCAAATAAAACCATCTGACCAGGATATGGTTTGTCCTCTTTGACAAAGAATCTGCCCCAAAGAGAAGCTAGGGAAACTTTGTAGAATGGTTCTGATTTGGCGAAAAATGCCTTGGGTTTATTATTTTGATTTTCTCTGTGTCAGTGGAACATCACAATCTCTTTGTCGTGCTAGTTATTATGTCTTGTTTTGCCGGAGATAAGTACTCTCTAAAATAATAAAGCGAATATGACACAGAACTGTACCTATTTATGAATTCTAAGGAATAAATGCAGCAAAATCAATTACAATTATTCATGTTGTTCTTGAAAATGACAGTACATGAAAAGAAAGGGGGGGTCACTTACTCCCTCTTGTTTTAAGGCAGGTTTTGTTTACCTAGTCCCCCAGTGTTGAGAGGTTGCATGGTACATTTGCATAGGATAACTAACGCAAACAAGCCATTTTCACGTCCGCATGTACACGTGAGTAACAGTAATTACACGTGACACCAATTACTCTATTACTTTGTATTAAATTATAATGGAAAATTCCACTAGAGAATTGAAACCTAATTGCATCTTAATTTGCATAATTTTGCATATTAATTACATCTCAGATGAATAATAAATTTCAGCAGATTTTTAATTTATGCATAGACACAAAAACAAGTGGAGAAATAATTTAAGGGAGGGGGGAAAGGGAGAAAAATACCAGCAACTATTACTTAGGGCATTCAACTAATTTTGCTTAGTTTAGCAAAACAAAACTTGGTTTGTTTAATACAGCATCTTTAGCCTGATTGCTGTTTATTTCTCATTTCTTCAGTCTTGAAAGAGACACGGAGATTCATTTTCATTCACAGCTTTTTAACTGTAAGGATATTAAAATATTTCAAGTAAAATGCAGATTAGCTAATTTGGGCATTTGGATGTATCTGAAGGACATGCATATTATGTAATTTCACCAGTCTCATTTTATGGATTTTTGCAAAAATAGTATGAAAGACAACATTTTGAATAGATTCTGTGATGAAACACCTTTCTTTTGACTCAAGATGATTGCTTAGGAAATATAAATTGTGTTATCTATTAATTTTGATGAAACCAAGGCCAGGAAACCATGTTTTTAAAAACATGTTTTAAAATAACTGCATATATTTAATACTTGTAAAGATGAGTAGCAGATATTTGCCTGGTCAAGTGTCTAAAAGGTATCATATTGATGAAAAACAGACAGTTCTAATATGTAGTCCTACAAGCATAGCTTTATAACCAATCAAAGAACAATCTTATTGAATTAAATAGGACTACTCATGTGCCCCAATTTCTAAAAGTTAAAGGTCTCTATAACACATAAATGCAGTATGGGGCTTTGAATGTTGCAATTTCTTAATTACAATTCCCACTCATACTCGTTTCACATTCCAGAAGAGCATATTGGTATGCTTGCTGTGACAACAAATTGGGAAATAATCAGGTACATGCGAACAGCTCTGCCTTGTACTAAAATCTTTCTGACAGTGGTAGCGTCATGCTGCTAGAATTTACTCCCAGGACCGGCTATCATAACTGTCAGCCCACTTATGTTTCTGCAGTCTAGCCTCTGAAAAGCGGAAGTCCCCATTCTGCTGTTAATTCACCTAAAGCCCTAATCTGGTATTATTCCCTTTTATACCTGCTGCCACCGACAATCTGCAAATGCCTGCGTCGAGAATAATGTGATTGATCATTTGCCAAACGATACAAAAGGAGTGGTTTAATAAATCAGGAGACTGCCAAGATCAATAAAGGTATTGCTCAACTGTGTGTGCTTGTGTGCATAAGGCGGTGATGGGGGGCTGGGGGGGGGGAGAAAAACCATCAACCCTACAAGATGCATATATTTTCCAGTGTGTTTTGTAGTTCTGTCAGTGTATGAGCTGGCTGGGAGCCAGATGCTTGCTCCGTAATCTCTAAGAGGCCATTTGATATATCTTTTATCATATTTGCCTGGTGCCTTCTCTTTTTTTCACTGAAATGAACCAGAAGACAGTAAACAAGAGCGCTACATGGCTCATCGTCTCTACAGTTACAGATTATCCTTTATTTACTTTTTTGCTAGCCTGGCAATTGCTGGGTCAGGCGGGCTCTCTTATACAGCAGAACATCTGAAAGGAGTGACACTTTGGAAAACTTTCCCTCATTGGCAAAAAAAGAGAAAGTGCCATGGAAAGCAAATGAAGTGGATTGTCATTCTGTATTATTATTATTAAAAAAATAATTTTAAAAAATGAAATCCATTAATACTATGTGACTGGTTCTCCTAGCAGACTTCTGTCACGGTTCCTCCACATATCACACTAAATCCCATTAGTAGCGTCGTCGTTTTGTCCCCTTCTCATGCCAAAGTAGAAGCAGTCGAGCTTTCAGAACTTGCATTCTAATGAGCATCCCAGACCGTCCTTTTACTTTCTGAACGTCTAATGTTACACTGGAAACATCTGACGATATTATAGCTACAGAAACAAAGCGGCAACTCTTAGCCAATGGGTCCCTCTCCTGGCCATGGTTAAGCTCTGCAGGGCAGATAAAAGTTTGCTCTTGTTTTGCATTTCATTTTCATAAAACAGCAAGCAGGAATCACAATCGGATCCATTGGGAATGAATGTCCCTGATCCTCACGTGGAGTCAGATTCTCTGGTTTAAGAGCACATTGTCTTTTAAGATTCCAATTAGCAGCATAAAATGTTCCCAAAGCCAGTACTTCTGCATGCTGTCTTTCCTCCTCATCTATAGTAAAGGTAAAGGGACCCCTGACCATTTGGTCCAGTCGTGGCCGACTCTGGGGTTGCGGCGCTCTTCTTGCTTTATTGGCCGAGGGAGCCGGCATACAGCTTCCGGGTCATATGGCCAGCATGACTAAGCCGCTTCTGGCAAACCAGAGCAGCGCACGGAAACACCGTTTACCTTCCCGCCGGAGCGGTACCTATTTATCTACTTGCACTTTGATGTGCTTTCGAACTGCTAGGTTGGCAGGCGCCTCATCTATAGTAATGATAGATTAATTCCATATTTCAAGTGTAGCCAGTTTGGGGGTCCTCCCATCACCCCCTACCATTTCTTACACTTCCCAGAGCCCAGCATCTGAAAGGACCCTGTTACTCACTCCTGCCATATTTGAAATACAGTATGGGGGGATTCATGGCACAAGTAGCAGCACAAACTCAACCTCTGCTAAGATGAGTGGCTTTTGAAATAGGAAGATCTCCGACTCAGGTGCCTGAGCCCGGCATTAACTGGGGCTATGCTGGCTGAAGATCCTTATCCTGGCTCAGCAGGATATGTGTCAGTGTAAGGCCTCCATCCTGGCTCAGGTAGATGAACCAACAGCTGAGGCTGTGGATAGCCCACAAAAGGAGCATTCTGGGAGTTACGGGGCAGTGTTATGGCAGGGGTAAACCACACCTGTCCCAAACACTGTTCAACTCAGTCCCATCACTTAACAAATAATAAGAAGTTACACTGGTGAAAAGGTGGTATAAATTCTATTTTAAAGGTTTGTTTTCCCTCAGGCTGGATCTACACTGATGGTAAAAATGCTGCAACCGCCCCCCACCCCCAATAATCACTCTCAATGCAACTTCCCATTGATGTCAAATCACTGCTCTATAGCGCAGATTATAACTGATCAGTGTAAAAACCTAGGATAGAATAAATAACATTAAAGCCAAAATATGCTATAATATGGCAGTGAATAATGGATGAGAAATAAGGAGTAGACGGGAAGTCAGCTATATAGGAAAAAGTCATTTTTATGTTCAATGTATTGTGAGCAATATTCAATGTATTGTTGTTTTTTATTTTTATTTTCTTCTTTCTTTCTTAGTTGTTAGGAGGTGATGGATATTTGTGTATCTTCATATTTTCTTTTTGTATGTGGTGTATTAAAATGAATATATATATATAAACTGATCAGTGTAGATTTGCCCTTTGTTAGGGGTGGAATAGCTCCGCTCCTGAAGAGAGCAATAGTAAATTACACTGGCATAACTTACCCTGGTGCAACTTACCGTTACTCTGGCTTCCTATAGCTTTTATTGCTCTACTTCCCTGTTAGCTGTATCCTGCGTCGCTTTCAGGGAAGTTAAAAACTGTACTGGGCCATGGGAAGGGGACTTTAGTACCTGAAACTCAGTGAGTTTAGACTGAGCCCAATCTGCAGCCCAAGTTGGGATGATAATGATTGTTTTTCTCCCAGGAGAAAGGCACCCACAGGGGAAAGGTAATCAAAAAGAGGATCATTTTGAAGGCACAGGATTAAACCCCCTTTCGCCTCATGCCCCCCTCCTCCCATCCACTAGGCTCCATTTTGTAAACAAAACAAGCACGTGAGGACCAAGTGTGTCTAGTTTTGGGCCTGACAGGATGTCTGCAAATAATATGTTTGCATTGAAGGAAGTAGAGGAGACCTGGCAGGATAGGGCTTGGGGAGGAGAACAGGATTGTGAATGAACTGTGTGCATGGAGCAGGGATAACTTCAGAATCCATGCTGCAGAACAGTTATATTATGCTTCAGTGATCATCAGGGATGTTGGATGATTCTGGTGAATATGGAAAAGGAAGTAAAAATTGCTGCAGTTTCCATGTTCATCTGTGCTCAGGAGCCGAATACAATCCAGTTAAGTGAATGCAATCAGTATTCAATCACATGGTTGTTCTTTTCTCAAAGTCCGCAAATGATAGGTAATTAATCACTCTTTTTTTTTTTTACATTGTTTTGACATTTCCTTTACATTGAAACGAATCTAAATTGCATAAGGTGTGTAAATAGATACATAAGTTAGGTAACGTATGTTAAATAATGGACAGTGGTATGAATGAGGTTGTGTGTGGTGGACACCGAACTGCAGCAGAAACGAAGCAGTGCTGGTTGCGGCAAATACAGGTTGGACTGAAAAATCTCTGCCTTTTTACAGCCCCAATGAACTCAATTCTGACCAAACTAAGCCTCCTGGAGCAAAATATACATCAGGAGGCTTAGTTAGAATTGAGTATCCACTTCCAGAGTTAACGCTAAATACATTCCTTCAGGTAAATGAGCCACCACAGCTGCTAGAGGGCCGTGGAAATTTGTGCCCCAGGCTTTTTAGACTCGTCTACCTACCCATGTACTATCTGAAACCAAAGCGGTGCATTGGGTGCCAGATGTGAAATATATTGGCATTATTTTCAGCTCTCCTACCCCACTATTTGGTAATGGATGAGGAGATACAGCTTGGATAGCCCAGTTGGTTAGAGCGTGGTGGTGATATCGGCAAGGTTGCAGGTTTCACAGCTGCATATTCCTGCCTTGCAGAGAGCTGGACTAGGTGCTGTTTCTCAGACATTAATGCCATAAAACAGGCTTGGAAGAGCCTGTTTCTCCAGATGCTGTTGAACTCCACCTGCATAGCCAATGGTCGGGGTGATGGGAGTTGGAGACCAGACAAGTTTACCGAGCAACAGCTTCCCTGTCTTCACCATAGAATATGTTGAATTTAAAGAAGATTGGGAGGACTTTATTACATATATACAGAAGCAATGTACACATTAGCAGGATTCTATAAATACTTGCAATGATATTATGAATGGACAATAAGTAATTTCAAAGGTTTTTAAATTTAAAATGGACATGCGGTATGTTGATAAACAATGGAAGCAGGGAAGGGATTAGGGAGGGAGAGAAATTTTCTTCTTCTTCTTTTCTTCATTATGCTTGATTATGAATATGTATTGTTGATGTTTTTTGTTTTTGGAAAATTAATAAAACATAATAGTAATAATAATAATAATAATAAAGAATATGTGTGAGAAATAAAACAACTTCATCAGCTGTTACAGCTACTGTTTCCCTCAGGAGTCACTACTGGGCTATCATCTTCCCCACAAAGATCAATGAGAAGCTAAAGGAGAACAGGGTAAAAAGGTGAAACTTTCTCATTTGCAGTGATAATTTCTTTGCAGCTCCTTACAGAGTCCTTGTTCATCTTGCTTAAAAATACAAGGGTTGAATGAGAGAAAAATTTATCTCCTCTCCTTCCAAACTTGCAAATAATTTCTCCATTGCCATTGCCATAGATCACAGCCTGATCTATGGAGTGTGCATATATTGGTTTTATTAATCTTTATTGGTTTACAAATAATTTGAAGTGTGTATCCTAAAGATTGTTGTTGGAGCAAACTGCCCAAACAAGAAGGGCATGTCCAGAGCTATTCAGAAGCTACCCTATAAGCAACAGACTCATTTGACCAACTAAAATGAGCAGCTTCCAAAAGCACAGTATTTTTTTAATGGTACACCATTTCTTAAATCAGGTTTCAGCCAGTCTGGTGATCAGATGCAAAGGAAATGGGTTTCCAGGACCTTTAAAATCCACAAGAAGAATTTTGGATGTAGTGTATCATGGAGAGAGAGAAACTCATAGGAAGCCTATCCTTTAAGTTTAGTCTGAACCTGTTGACAGGCTTAAGATCAGATATTTGTCTCTTCCAATTGGATTTTAAGTTGGATAAGTATACATGTATACAATTGTTATATATATTTCTAGGAGAGTTCCATAAGAAGGTGGGTGGTGCTATGGTCTAAACCACTGAGCCTCCTGGGCTTGCTTATCAGTAGGTCAGCGGTTCAAATCCCCACAACAGAGTGAGCTCTTATTGCTCCGTCCCATCTCCTGCCAACCTAGCGGCTTGAAAGCATGTCAGCGCAAGTAGATAAATAGGTACCTCTGTGGCAGGAAGATAACTGGCATTTCCATGCGCTCTGGTTTCCATCACGATGTTCTGTTGCACCAGAAGCAGTTTTGTCATGCTGGCCACATGACCTGGAAAGCTGTCTGTGGACAAATGCCGGTTCCCTTGGCCTGAAAGCAAGATGATCGTCACAACCCCATAGTCGCCTTTGACTGGATTTAATCATCCAGGGATCCTTTACCCATTTTTTAACCCATAAAAAGAATTGGAAGGAGGACAGTCATGGACCATCTCCTACTATTAGAGAAAGAGAGATTCTGAAAGAATGAGCAAAGATGAGAATTGTTGTTGTTGTTTAGTTGTTTAGTTGTGTCCGACTCTTCGTGACCCAATAGACCAGAGCACGCCAGGCACTCCTGTCTTCCACTTCCTCCCACAGTTTGGTCAAACTCATGCTGGTAGCTTCGAGAAAACTGTCCAACCATCTCGTCCTCTGTCGTCCCCTTCTCCTTGTGCCCTCCATCTTTCCCAACATCAGGGTCTTTTCTAGGGAGTCTTCTCTTCTCATGATGTGGCCAAAGTAGTGGAGCCTCAGCTTCAGGATCTGTCCTTCCAATGAGCACTCAGGACTGATTTCCTGAGAATTAGCTGATCTGAACCTGGTACGACACTTTATTTTTTGTTTCCTGAGCAGCTTCCTGAACTTTTTAGTCTCCCATATTGCAAATAAAAAGAGTGTTTTAAAACTGCAATTTCCCCCCTCAAAAACGCCTTTAAAAGACTCCATTACTTAAAGTGATTTGGATAATTGTGTTCAATGGTAGCCATTATTTAAAAATATAATTAGTTGCTGAACTCAGAGAGGGAGGGAAATTTTTTGCAGGTGTTTCTCATTATTTGCTGTGCATACAAAATACCTGCATAAATTACCTTGATGCCAAACGCATGCTAAAAGACAATGAAGCCTTAGCAGACAAAGAGAAACAGAGTTGACCCACAGTCTGGCATGGCCTCGTGGCAGAACCATGCAGGTGGTTTGGATACATGTGTGGAAGAACATTTCAGACTGAAGGTTGAAGGCAGCACCTGCAGCTATGCCTTTAGTATACAACACAAGTCCCACCAGAGAGATATTGATAATGCACACAGTTCTGTAGCAAATCCCAGCACGGAATGCTTGTGAAAATGTCTGGATATCACCTGGGAAAAGATGACTAATGATGGGCTGAATTACTTTTTGCACATTGCTATTTCATGCAAGGCATGTTTTCCAGGTAAAACCATTCATGGCTCTCTCTTAGAATACAGAAAATGCGGCCCATTACCTATCCAGATGCGGACATGTGCAATCACTCTCAAATATCCCAGACTAGCATGGCGACTGAAATAGAGCTGTACAGACATATGGGTGCATGTGCTACATGCGTGAGTGATGACAGCATGCCGGGGAGGTGTGGTGACTTAGCGTGCATGCTCTGCGGTGTGCCCCCCAGTGACAGCACATGGCCCCAGGCACCTGCAGCTTGGGGGGGGGGGGGAGACGCTGCTGCTGCTCCCCAGTAAGATTTACTGATATATCACCACATTTTTGCCTCTGCTTCCTGAGATCTGAGAGTTGCTAGGAGACTCCTGTTCTTCTCACAGAGCTGCAATTCTGACTGGTTAAATAAACCACTTTCCAGGGAACTCTGGGAACTGAAGCCCTGTGAAGGGAATAGGGACTCCTAACAACTTTAGGGATGCAGGTGGCGCTGTGGTGTAAACCACTGAGCCTTGGGCTTGCCAATCTGAAGGTCGGTGGTTCGAATCCCCACCCGTTGCTCAGTCCCAGCTCCTGACACGCAGGTGGCACTGTGGATTAAACCACAGAGCCTAGGGCTTGCCAATCAGAAGGTCGGCAGTTCGAATCCCCATGAAGGGGTGAGCTCCCGTTGCTCAGTCCCTGCTCTTGCCAACCTAGCAGTTCGAAAGCACATCAAAGTGCAAGTAGATAAATAGGTACCGCTCTGGCAGGAAGGTAAACGGCGTTTCCATGCACTGCTCTGGTTTCACCAGAAGTGGCTTAGCCATGCTGGCCACATGACGCAGAAAAACTGTCTGCGGACAAACGTCGGCTCCCTCGACCAATAAAGCAAGATGAGCACCGCAACCCCGGAGTCGTTTGCGACTGAACTTAACTGTCAGGGGTCCTTTACCTTTACCATTTTAGCAACTTTTAGCACTCTTAATGAATCACAGTTCCCAGGATTCTTGGGGGGAAGCCATGTTTAAAGCGGTATCAGAGTTCTCTAAATATATGGTACAGACGGGGTCTTTATAGCATTGTTGCAAGGGTTAAATGGGGTTTGGGTAGCAGATCATGTATGCGGCTTTGAGCTCCTTAGAACTACAGTTGTAGCTCAGAAGTTGAACGCCTTGCAAGTCGAACGTTTTGGCTCCCGAACGCAGCAAACCCAGAAGTGAGTATTCCGGTTTGCAAACCTTCTTTGGAACCCAAATGTCCGACGTGGGTTCTGCAGCTTCTGATTGGCTGCAGGAGCTTCCTGCAACCAATCAGAAGCTGTGCCTTGGTTTCCGAACATTTTGGAGGTCGAACGGACTTCCGGAACGGATTCTGTTTGACTTGCAAGGTACGACTGTATAAACAAACTGACAAATTCAGAGATTTGATTCTGCGAACCAGGGTCAGGACAGGAACTTCCTCTAACAATAAAGAGATCAACAGAAATATCTGTGATGATGTAGGCCTTCACTTTCCTTGTGTACAATTTGTGATGTGACTGTCATTTTAACTATAAAAAAGAGGGGGGGAATAATGATCATTTGTATGGGCTACTTCAGTGCCCTAATCAGATTTGATGCTGATTATTGGAGTCTCTCAAGAAATCCTGATCTTATAAGTGGTTGGGCAGGCTCGTCACAAAACAAGGAAGACCGGATAGACTCATTCTTTCTTTTGAGATTAAATGTAATTGGCTTAAAAAGATAATGGTTCCTTTTGTCTGATTTTTATGCATTTCTTATGAAGAGCTAACACATTTTACGATAGTCTGACAAAGTGCCGCCTTTTATCCTCATTTCCCAGTGGATAAATACTTTGTTAATTAATAAAGTATTATACTAGCAGTTAGCGTCTGCATTTAAACATGGAAGGGTTTTATTCAGATTATGTTAATAGATTGTTCACCCTCTTTTGGCATTAATTACAACCTTTTATTGTGGTATTCTCAGAAGAGAATTGTTGTTGGGAATAGGGGTTTTTCTTGGATTATATTTTGTTTCACTACTCCGTAAAAAAAAAAAAGTATTGTTCATACTGAATGTGAAAGCTGATGCTGAAATATTTACTGAGAATAAAATTAGCTGCTTGTTTTGTGTTTTTCATGCTTCATATTTATTATGAAGTGATTACTCCAAAAGACAACGGGTTGGATCCAATGTTCTTTCTAGACCAATTGAAATGAATGGACATTGTTATCTTAGGCTTGTTAATTTTGGTGGGTCTACTCTGATTCAAAGCTACTAACATGAGTTTGACCAAACTGTGGGAGGCAGTGGAAAACAGGAGTGCCTGGTGTGCTTTGGTCCATGGGGTCACAAAGAGTCGGACTCGACTAAACAACAATAGCAACACTCTGACTAGGACTTAGTTGGCCACAATCCTACATTAGCTGCACCAAGATCCCACCATACTCAATGGGGCAACTTAGTCATGATATAATGGGAGTCACATTGATTTCTGCTTAATGTATTAATGTATATTAATCAACCCTGTGCTGAAGCAACTCATTGCTATAAGCACAACAACCCTTACTGTGTCCAGGAAAACTCTAGAACCTGCAAATTCTGGAAAATATGCTGGCAAAATGGAAATGCGCAGAATTTCACACACATTCCAAAACTGACAGAGGGACCATAATGCCAGCCAGACATTCAGGAGAAAGTATGTATCTGACTGGATGGTGATATCCACTTACGATATCCACTTATGACTCCTGTCATCCAAATAATCTCTAGGCATGTTGTTACCTTGCCTAATATAAGACTGTAGACCAGCCTTACCAGTCTAATGCTGTACTGACTGACATACTGACATATGCAAGTTGTAGCCCAAAGCATCTTGAGAACATCAGGTTGACGGAGGCTGCTGCAGGGTTTTGCCATAGTAAATAATTGTAATTAATCCCATGTTTTCTCAGTCACTAGTCAAGCCACCTTGGTCAGCTTTGCATCTGTATAAATTCAGTGTAGGTTGAGTTTCAACTGCATCTTTGACAAAGCAATCACATGATCAACATCACCACAAGCTAAATTTCAGCTCAGATCCCCAATACTGTGAAAACAGAAGCAGATTTTATAATACATACTCATCTGGAGGAGAGAGCTACTCCAATTTAGATAATTTTAAACTAACTGGAGCAAGTGGAGAATATTGTTATGAGTTTGTGGGTGCCAGACCACTTTAATCTCCAGATCAAGCTAGTGTTAGAATTTAATTAAGGCTTGGGGTGTTAAAACAGGGTGCCAGACACATGTGTATTAAGTTGTGTGCTAGACACTCCTAATTCCCTGGAATTAGCAGGTTGTAACAGCTAATTAAGACAGGCTAGTTTCCTTTTGAGGTGAGAGCCTGGGGGATAGGTCATTAAGAGAAGAAAGCGTAGCAAAAGGATCCGGTGTGAGACAGCAAATGGTTTGGGCCTCACTCCCAACAGATAAAGCCAGTGGTTAGGTTAGAGAGGTTAGAGTTAGGAATTATGTGACAGAGGAGCAAAGTAGCAGGCAGACCATGATGTCTGGTCTCTGAATACAAGACTGTGCCCATGGGAAAAGCAAGACCCTTTTGGGGTGATTATGCTGTGAACACCTCCATCATGGGCTTTGATTGTAGATATGTGTAAATAATCCATATACAGTGGTACCTCGGGTTAAGTACTTAATTCGTTCCGGAGGTCCTGAAACTGTTCTTAACCTGAAGCACCACTTTAGCTAATGAGGCCTCCTGCTGCCGCTGCACCACCGGAGCACAATTTCTGTTCTCATCCTGAAGCAAAGTTCTTAACCCGAGGTACTATTTCTGGGTTAGTGGAGTCTGTAACCTGAAGCGTATGTAACCTGAAGCGTACGTAACCTGAGGTACCACTGGATCATAAAGAAAACACAGTCTACACTGTGCCTCGTTTCCAAACGGAAACATGAATGCCTGAGACTCAGCTACATTAGTCAAAAAACAATGTTTTGAATGTGTTATAAATATGCAACACCAGATGGCACCAGAGAGCAAAAAAAATAATTGATGTGATTTTTACAAAGTGTTTTTTATACATAGTCTTTTGTTATAACGATTTAATTTCTGACTTATTTATAGCATTCCCCCCCCCCCGTGTGTAGATCCATCCCAGGGGCCCCTGGAATCTTGCACTGCTCAGACATTGAGGTGGTGTGCAACACTATTTTGTATTCATAGACCACCCATTTCCAGAGAAACTACCTTCACACACATTGCTGTAAATGTGTTAGTAAATACTTCTTCAGCTGGTTAACGAGCGACTTATTCATACGAGCACCATTAAAGTATCTTCACTTTTTAAATAAATAAAAAAAGCCTCATTCCTAAATCTGCTATGCAAAACTCATTAACATCATAGTCTCCATCAGTAATTGCTTGAAAGTGAGCACAGAGCATTAGGGGAAAAACGAGGAGCCGAATTACCACTTAATGAAAAGCAAAGGCGACAGACAATTTAAACAGGCTGTTTGTCCGCCATGCAGCAGCCACTCCCCGATTTAAAGCAATTACTTGACAAAAGTGTTTCTAGCTTCAATGTAGTATTTACAGTTTGAGGGAAAGCTTTTACAGCTCAGAGTCAAAAAAGGTGGAAGCGAAAACCAAAACACTGTTTTCCATTTTAAATGAAATGCCTCCTTGAACCTGGCTCCACATTACAGTAGTTCCATCTTGCTTCCCTCAACCCAGCTGTAGTGCTGACTGGCAAGAGAAGGTGTGTAAGTGCCTCTTTTCATTGGCACCTCAGCTCAACAAATGTAGCTTCTTCCCACTCTGATCTGGTAATTTAAGGACCTCTAGATCACGTGAGAGGGACCGCATGAACTTTGCACATGAACATGGCTGCACGTCCTGGAAGGGGTGGGAAGTAGCCACATCGCTGACCTTGGGAAAAGTCCCATCACCGGAACAGAATGCGGAAAAGCCTTGCTCCACATAGGTGGGGCTAGTGTAAAAAGAAGCTGCATCTTCGATTCCTCCTGTGTGATCTCAGAATAACCACTTTATTGGAGCATTGTGGGGAAAAGAGTCAGTCGCTTTTGAGCTGCTGAGCGAATTACGACTAAGCTCTAAATCACATTAAGAAGTGATTCGCAGGAGATTAAAAGGCAATCTCTGCAAGGGCTGCGAGTAAATTGTTTTTAACATAAAAACTTGCTGGATCAGGCCAAAGGACCATCTAGGATCCTGTTCTCACAGTGGCCTATACTAGGACAACTGCTCTCTGCTATTGGAATTCCCAAGCAACCGCTTTGCAGAGGAATGTTGCCTTCAGCATTGTAGCTCATAACCTTTGATAGTTGTCTCCTCCAAGAGTTTGTCTAATCCTCCTTTGTCTAATACAGTGTTTCCCAACCTTTGGTCTCCGGCTGTTTTGAGACTACAATTCCCATCATCCCTGACCCACTGGTCCTGCTAGCTAGGGATGGAGGGAGTTGTAGTCCAAAAACAGCTGGAGACCCAAGGTTGGGAAACACTCGTCTAATGGATTCATCTAAGCTCCTAAGCCATTGCTACAGTTTGTAGAAGCAAATTCCATAGTTTTGACTATGCACCGTGTAAAGGAAGTATTTTATTTTGTCTGTCCTGAATCTCCCAGCATTGATATTCATTGATTTTCCCCAGGTTCTAGCAGGAAAAGAAATGTTCTTTCTCTCTCCCTTTTCCAAACCCAACATAACACCGGTCCTGAGGGATCTGCATTGGCTCCCAGTACGTTTCAGAGCCATGATCACTGCAGATGGTGACAGCAGCCACGAAATTAAAAGACGCCTGCTTCTTGGGAGAAAAGCAATGACAAACCTAGACAGCATCTTAAACAGCAGAGACATCACCTTGCCAACAAAGATCCGTATAGTTAAAGCTATGGTTTTCCCAGTAGTGATGTATGGAAGTGAGAGCTGGACCATAAAGAAGGCTGATTGCCGAAGAATTGATGCTTTTGAATTATGGTGCTGGAGGAGACTCTTAAGAGTCCCATGGACTGCAAGAAGATCAAACGTATCCATTCTGAAGGAAATCAGCCCTGAGTGCTCACTGGAAGGACAGATCCTGAAGCTGAGGCTCCAATACTTTGGCCACCTCATGAGAAGAGAAGCCTCCCTGGAAAAGACCCTGGTGTTGGGAAAGATGGAGGGCACAAGGAGAGGGGGATGACAGAGGACGAGATGGTTGGACAGTGTTCTCGAAGCTACCAGCATGAGTTTGACTAAACTGCAGGAGGCAGTGGAAGACAGGAGTGCCTGGTGTGCTCTGGTCCATGGGGTCACGAAGAGTCGGACACGACTAAATGACTAAACAACAACACGTTTCCGAGCGCAATTCAAAGTGTTGGTGCTGACCTTTAAAGCCCTAAATGACCTCGGTCCTGTATACCTGAAGGAGCATCTCCACTCCCATCGTTCAGCCCGGACACTGAGATCCAGTGCCGAGGGCCTTCTGGCAGTTCCCTCATTGCGAGAAGTGAGGTTACAGGGAACCAGACAGAGGGCCTTCTCGGTAGTGGCGCCCACCCTGTGGAACACCCTCCCTTCAGATGTGAAGGAAATAAGCAGCTATCCTATCTTTAAAAGACATCTGAAGGCAGCCCTGTTCAGGGAAGTTTTTAATATTTAATGCTGTACTGTTTTTAACATTTGATTGTGAGCTGCCCAGAGTGGCTGGGGAAACACAGCCAGATGGGCGGGGTATAAATAAATTATTATTATTATTATTATTATTAGTAGTAGTAGTAGTAGTAGTAGAAGAAGAAGAAGAAGAAGAAGAAGAAATTCCCCACCCAGTTTTTAGACAGAGAAACTAGGGGATAATTTCATCAAATTCCCCCATATGGAAGAAACTCTCCAATGCTTTCTTGGGGTGAGGATCCCCGTTAGCAGTGTTAGCAACGCAGCATATTTCATTTTGCCTAACATTTTGTGCTGATTTTTTTGCAGCCTTTGCACCAGCTATAAATCCCCCACAATGCCCTATTGTGACATGCCATTATACGGAAGAAAATAGCAACGATTAGCCATTTCCCTCCCATAATGGTAGAGAATATTCAGAAAACATTCTGCAAATTGGCCTTCTTTTCCTTTCGGTGTGGAGAGAAAAAGAAAAAGTCTCAGAAATTTGATCAAAAAGGTCATTCCCCCCCTGAGAAGTTTCAGCTCATCCCCAAGATTGTTAGTGTTGCTTGTGCAAATGCTCAGAGTGAGCTTCCATGCACATGATAGTTTTCTGTGTCAGAGCAGAACAAGGCAGGAGCTCATTTATGGCGCCCAGTTCAGTAATCACGGGACAGCTGGGAGGTGAGTGGATGAGTTGGTAATTCCATAAACCAAGATCAAGCCTGACCACCTGCTCCCCAGTTTGATTGCCAGATTCTTACATTGCTTTTGATGAACACGGATAGAGCTGCATTAAAAGATGCGACACTCTGCCGCTAATTTATATTTTGAACAAACAGAGCCTTTAGTGAATCTATCTCAATTTGTCAGCACGCTGAGCTCTGCCGGTGTAGGATTCAATTCAACTTGCATATACCTGTTCATTTTGTGACAGTTTGGTTGTCCTAATAAAGTTATTGCCCTAATGTGGATATTGGAATTTTTCTTATGGGACAACATGACAACCTTTGTTTGTTTTTTAATTATCTTTTAAGTTATTCTTTTTATGAAAGTGGTAGGTGTAATACTCTATGTGGTGCACTAGGTGGTGGTCTTGCTACACGAGCTGTACTTTAAAAAAACCTGCACAAAATACCTGGGCAGGAAAAGAGGGGGAACACAATTCCTTTTATTCAAAAAATTGCTGTGGGAGATTTAACAGTCCTGGAATTAACAGTACTGGAAATCGCCATTCTGGATAGGAAGAGAAATGCATGTTGGTTTCATAATCGCAGATCTGAAGCAGCTGATTTCTCCCAACCCTCATAAATCTTACTTACGCTGCAATCACAGGAGCAAGTTGTTCTTCCCTGTTCTGTACTCCCTAACGAAAGGTATAAAGTGGAAGAGAATTAATGGCTTTGGAGAAGTAATTCGTGACCTGTGTTGATTTGCAGCTGCACTGGACTTGTCAAATGTCTCCTTTAACAACTTGCCTTTCATCATTTCAGTTGCTCTCACTGTACTGTAGGATGAATTAAATCAGTTTTTATTCTAATGTTTCCTCATATCAACTTACAAAATGTGGACGGATTTAAGGAAGTGGGACAAGTTTGGCCCCCTGGTATGTCCGTGATCCTCCATTGCCAACCTACAGGGGGCGAAGATGGACTTTGCAATCAGAAGCTATCAAACCACTTGAGGGAATGTACGCCCATCACTGCCTTCTGAAATGCCCTTTCAGGAAAACTGGTTGCTAGCCTTTACTTAAATTCCTGATCCACCCTCCTTTCTGAACAACATCACTGATCCTTTCTCCTTTTGATCCCACTCAGTCCTGGATTTGCACACAAGCTAAGTAAGCCACAGTTTAGGGTCTCCGTTTCCAAGGGGCCTATAAATGCAAATAAATTGGTAAATGGCAATAACTGATTAAAATATAGATAGGCTTACTGCAAATTTTAGTCAGATCCTTAGCTTTTTCATTGCATCCTTGCCTTAGGTACATCATAAAATATGCAAATTTATATACACATATACATGGTATATATGCAAATATGAAACTTTACTATTTCTATGTTTATTTTCCTTTCTGTTAGAATAATTCCCACCCCCCTTTGTTAATACTATGGGGCCTCAGCAGGTCTTAATCTGGCTCTTTGCCATGCCTTCCCCCTTATCCTTTCTACCAGTTTGCTTTTCCTTGTTGACAGTCATCTAAGATAGCCATCTTTTAATTCCATTTCTATTTATTTTTCTTCAGTGCTAAGCACAGTTTCATTGGCCAGGCTCAAGACGGAAAACCACAATCTCGCCTGTATTACCATTTTTGTATATTAAGGTTTCAGTGGATCCCACAGGAAAAAAATATTTACATTATCAATAAACAGTAGTCTTCTGAGGAGCCACTCAGACTGTAAAAGAGTTGTGGCTTTTTGTTTTTGGGAAAATAATAGCAAAAGCAGTTTAAAATCTCCCTGGTGTTCCTCTTCTGCATCGTCATTCAACATGACCTGCCATAATAGCTAAGGTTTAACACAAGAATGTGAGGAGCGCTGTCCGCTGTTTCCAAATAATTACATTTTAGGTTTATAGACATCTTTGAATCTTTGGGGGTGGAGTGGGGCTGTGTCCGGTTAGAGGAGCTCATAAATCAAAAGGGTTAAGGGGAAATTGTATCATAAGGACTTTCCTTGTGAACTAGATTCGTTCCAGATTGCTCACATATTCATTAGGTGATCTGGGTAGAGCAGCAGCGTTGCGATGGAAAAGTAATTAGCCACTCTCCAAATTAGATCTGAATACTGTTAAAAGTATGACTCAAACCAATAAAAGCAAGGAAATTCAAGGATAATTTTGTTACCATGTAACATTTGTACAGCAGAGGGCCCTTACTGGAATAAGGAACTTAGGGTGCTTAGAAGGGCGAGGGGTCCTGAACAAACCCCATTGCAAGGAACAGGAGCAGCAAGCCAGCATTTTTTGTGATATCCTAAGTTTGCCATCCTATGCACACTTATTTGAGAGTAAGCCTCATTGGGTGCAACGGAGCACATGCCTTAGCAAATATGCATAAGGTTTGGGTTATAAGTGAATTTAGGGTTGTGTGTGAACTTTGGGCTTCTCTGGACGATGTACCTATTGCACACTCATCCTGATTGGCTTGCACAAAGCTTATGTGGAGGTTAGATTATGTCCAGTGTTTGTTGCAGATTTGTCCGTGTGGTGATATGACAATGCGCATTCATCCTGAATTCATCTTGATTTTCTTGCAGGATGTTTATACATATACCTGTTAACCATTCTTG
Source organism: Podarcis tiliguerta (assembly GCF_965153285.1). Taxonomy (NCBI): domain Eukaryota; kingdom Metazoa; phylum Chordata; class Lepidosauria; order Squamata; family Lacertidae; genus Podarcis; species Podarcis tiliguerta. Next base: position 21,313,867 of record NC_139545.1, on the reverse strand, counting down.
CTTTTTAATGCATCCCCCCCTTCACTTTACTGGCTGCAAAATGCCCATTCCTTTTTAAAAGTGGAGTTGTTCATAGAATCATAGAATCATAGAGTTGGAAGAGACCACAAGGGCCATCGAGTCCAACCCCCTGCCAAGCAGGAAACACCATCAGAGCACTCCTGACATATGGTTGTCAAGCCTCTGCTTAAAGACCTCCAAAGAAGGAGACTCCACCACACTCCCTGGCAGCAAATTCCACTGTCGAACAGCTCTTACTGTCAGGAAGTTCTTCCTAATGTTTCGGTGGAATCTTCTTTCTTGTAGTTTGGATCCATTGCTCCGTGTCCACTTCTCTGGAGCAGCAGAAAACAACCTTTCTCCCTCCTCTATATGACATCCTTTTATATATTTGAACACCCCTTAACCTCCTCTTCTCCAGGCTAAACATGCCCAGCTCCCTTAGCCGTTCCTCATAAGGCATCGTTTCCAGGCCTTTGACCATTTTGGTTGCCCTCCTCTGGACACGTTCCAGTTTGTCAGTGTCCTTCTTGAACTGTGGTGCCCAGAACTGGACAAAGTACTCCAGGTGAGGTCTGACCAGAGCAGAATAGCAGAATGTTGTTGTTGTTGTTACATTTATAGCCCAACTTTACTTTCAAGAACTCAAGGTGGTGTACATGGTTCTTCCCTTTCTCATTTAATCCTCACAACAACCCTGTGAGGTAGGTTAGGCTGAGAGAGAGAGAGAGAGAGAGAGAGAGAGAGAGAGAGACTTACCCAAGGCCACCCAGTGAACTTCATGGCTGACTGGGATTTGAACTCTGATCTCCTTGGTCCTAGTCTGGCACTCCAACCTGGCATATTTATTCGTTGCACTAGGATGGAAAGGCACATTAATTACACAAATCTACATTTCCAAATATGAACTTGACTCCCCATCACAAAGCACTAATAATAATAATGATAATAATAATAATAATAATAATAATAATAATAATAATAATAACAACAATAATTTAATAGTGTTAATTTATTATTTATACTCCGCCCATCTGGCTGGGTATCCCCTGCCACTCTGGGCGGCTCCCAACAGAATATTAAAAACACGAGAAAACACCAGACATTAAAAACTTCCCTAAACAGGACTGCCTTCAGATGTCTTCTTAAAGTCAGATCGTTGTTTATTTCCTTGGCATCTGAGGGGAGGGCGTTCCACAGCGGGGGCGCCACTACCGAGAAGGCCCTGTGCCTGGTTCCCTGTAACCTCACTTCTCACAGGGAGGGAATCACCAGAAAGCCCTCGGAGGTGGATCTCAGTGTCCAGGAAGAATAGGTATACTGAGCCGAGGCCGTTTAGGGCTTTAAAGGTCAGCACCAAAACTTTGATATCTGGGGGCAACCTTAATCAGAAGCTCAGTTGAAGAGATTGCTTCCAAGTTAAACCCAACCAGCTATCATAGAATCATAGAGAGTTGGAAGGGTCCACGAGGGTCATCTAGTCCAACCCCCTGCAATGCAGGAATCTTTTGCCCAATGTGGGGCTTGAACCCATGAGCCTGAGATTAAGAGCCTCATGCCCTACTGACTGAGCTAGCCTAGGAATGGATTGCACAACTTTTATGAGTCGAAGTGAATTCCCAGCATAACAGCTACTACTCTTGTATTTCTGGGCAGTCATTTCTGAGCTTTGGAAATAACAAGTTCGCTTTCCTTCTAATCAAGATTTATCTTGTGAGAAGGGGGCAAACTGGCTGCATGAACATGTTTTTTCTTTCCTGAAGGACTTTTTCAGGATTGGCAGATCCTTCAAGAATGAAACAATACTTTCAAAATAAAATTTCTTAATATATTTAAAAAATCATAATCCTTTATGGGGACTGAATCTGCAACCTGGGCATTATCAGCACCAACCAACTGCAGACCTCCTACCTGTCCCATCATTTTGCAGGATAATCCAGCACTGATGTTGTAGAAATCCTTCTGTCGCCCATTAATGAGAAGGAGAGAGTGACCCACAAATATTATTTATACGTACTGGTGCCATGATCACAGAGGACAGAATTACGCTAGGTGGTTTGACCCCCATAGAATAAAATATTTTTAAAATTAAAAGGCTGGCTTTAAATTTATGCATTTATTTAAAATAGTGCCAAACCTCATGAAAGATCTAGAACTAATATATATATAAAGCACCTTAATATTCATTTCCCGATTCCGTTTCTTCATATGTTATGAAACTCTATCTCTTGCTAATCCAAGTTGTAAGTCAAAATCCTTGTTAATGTTTTATTTCCCAGCTTTATAAAAGGACGGGAGGGTAACGGCAAATAAAAGGGTAATGTACTGTGAGTAAAAACAAAGAATAATCCAAATCATATATTATGTTCAGACCAAGTTAACGACTGCAGAGAGTTTCTGCTGGCTCCTATGTTTCAGTGGCCTCGTGAGAACGAAAAGCTAATAAAGCCATTACTCAGAATGGAAGGTAGCTGGTGAGTTAGAGCAAACTTCAGAAGCAGATTTTTCAAAATTAAGGATAAGCCATTGTTGCTCTGCTCAGGGTGCATCTGTGTGTCTTAACTCACCAGTCTCTACCTATGAGATGCACATAGTTATGTAATATTCAGGGGAACTCTGGTTGTTGCTTTTCCCAGGGTGGGAAAATCAAAGCTGATTTAATGAACTGGATAAGGAAGAAAATGTGATGTGCTTTAGCATCCCCAAGCTAAAGAAATGAGTGGTGTTTCTCAAAGGAGACACAGAGCAGTAAGGAGAGAGGGGTGATGGAAAAGGTTTATCTGATTCTGGCTATCTTGGGCTCAAATTACATGTTAGGCAGAGTTCTATGATATTTTGCTCCACTTTTTAAAGCGCGCACACACACCAGCCTTCGGTAGGTTGAGGCTGAAGGGAAGACTTGTGGATGTTCCTTGACTCTTATTTTTTAGCTCAAAATTGCACGGCTCAAACTGCTGTTTTACTTACAGACATGGATGCTTTTAGCTGAGATTCCTTCATTGCAAGGAGTTAAGACTAAATGGGATTCAGGTCCCTTCCAACTCTACATTTCTGTGATTCTATGACTCTGTGAAGATATGGGGAATCTATTGTCCCCCGTATCTCACACAGGGGTGGAAATGTTGCCCATGGAAGAATGTTATTTGCCCCAAAGTGGAAAGAGGGTGAGGTCCTGACGAAAGACGATTGGATACAGAAACTAATGGAGTATGTAGAAATGGCGAAACTTACTGGGAGAATAAGAAATCAAGATAACAAACTTTTTAGAAAGGAATGGAAGTGGTTTATTGAATATTTAGAAACAAACTGTAAACATATTAAGTCATTGGCAGGATTATTGTAAAAACCTGCAGAGTGTGTGTGTATGACATCTATTCATATATATATATATATATATATATATATATATATATGAACAGACAAATAAAATAATAAGTCAAGATAATTTGGAGTATGCAGAAAAGGATGAAAATAAATGTAAGGAACCACAGAAAAGAGGGGGAAGGGAGTTGAAATTGAAAATGTTAAAACTTGGCAAAATAATTGTTGTATATGAATGACAATTATAAATAAAAATTTAAAAGGAAGGAAGGTAGGAAGGAAGGAAGAAAATGCTGCTCAGGGATTTTGACCTCACAAAGGACAGAGAAGCAACCTTTTCTCATATCTTCTTCAGCAGGGTTAGACTTCCGGTTTCCCAGTGCTGTATCCCAATAATATAAAGCATGCAGAAGAAGGAATAATTGAACTCTGATTGACAATCCAGTTTGAACCTATAAGGCTGCAATGCTAAGTGCTTTTTAGGGAGTAAGTCCCACTGAGCTCAGTAAATGTGCTTAAGATTGTGCTCCACTGAGCTGGATGAGCCAGTTGTCAGACTCAGTCGAGAGAAATTTCCTATGCTCCCTATTTTATTGCTGCTATTGCTAAATTGAGACTCCGTTACCAATCTACTGCAAATCACCCAGAGAGCTACTAGTATGTTCCCAATCTACTTTCTGATCACCCCTGCTCTAAACCACCATTCAGACATGAAAAGTAAAGGAATCTGATCCTATTTTTAACTATTGTGCGTAAATAACCCATACAAAAACACAGTTGTTCACCTATTTGGATGCTTGATAATGCTATACTATTCAGTTACTGTTTTAATAATGGACATTTTATAATGATTTTGTTTTTGTTTGTATCTCCTGCATTTTGGTTTTATAATTTTAGTAAACCTTTTTTGCGTGGACAGGCGGAATCCCCCCAACCCCAGGAGACCCCCCGAGTGGAATAATGACTCAAGACAACGTGCTCTGGGATTAAAATTGGCCACAACTTTATTAAGTTTCAGGTGTAGGGAGACCTTGGCTCAGGCATTGGGCGTTTATCCTTCCCAGTCCCCAGCTGGGGATCTGGGGAACATCAGGGTTATCCAGAATGTGTGGGGATTGGGCTGGCTCTGGAGAACATGTGTTCAAGCAGAGAGCCAGCCCCCCGTTTCGCCGCTGTCACAGGGGAGAGAAATGACAGCCTCTCGGCGTATGGCCAATGCCTCCCCTCAAGACCCCTTTAACGGGGAACCCTGGGATCACAGCCGCAAAGGGGGCGTGGGTCACTGCTTCACGCCCACCCAAATTTAGGGAAGCTAGACTAAAGGATTCCGCCCAAGGCCTGAAACCACCAAAGTTGTGACATTTTGCTATGGGGAAGGAAAAACATGTACCTGTGGAGAAGACATTAACCTGCAAAAGAAGGCTTAACTGAGGGAGGGCAGGGTGGGAGAAGCTCTGGAGCCGACTGACACTTTGCAGGTAAGATTTGCCTTCTGTTGTGTGGGCAGGACAGTCTCTCCCCCTACCTGGCCAATCCCCTGGCAACGCCTCGCCAGGTGGGATTGGGCGATTGGCTGAGGTAGGCGGAGACCTCCAGGTATCCAGCCTGGGGAGGGTGAAGCCAGCCCGTACTATGGGAGCCACATTGGGATCCAGGGGGCTGCACGCGACCAAGGAAAAAGGTGCCCCCCATTTGATGTGGGGAGCGGTCGTTTTGATTGATTGATTGATTGATTGATTTGCCAAACATGTTGAGCGGTATACAAAATGTTCTTGATAAATAAATTAACATAGTAAATTATCCTTGGAGAACAGCTGGGAAGTTAGTTCCCTTCTATCGATGTGCAGCTTAGCTAACCTTTTTTTCTTGAATACTATGGACATAATGGACATAAAAGTGACTAAATCTTCAGCCCATTTGCACGGACATTCCAGTTCAATGAAGATCATATTTAAGACATCCTAATGCAAATACAATTTGTAGCCTCGTGCCAGAAAATTGTGCAAAGATGCGGTTAGAAGTGCAACATGCTGATGTTTGTGCAAGTGTTAATTTTTGGTAACTAGAGGGCATATTATATTTGTGGACTACTATGGCACACATGGCCTTGAAACAAGACAAGAAGTGACTAGAAATTGTTGCCTTAGCACAACTAATGATCTATAGTTCTCTCCTCTCCTCTGAAAAAGTGAATTGCCTCCTTCTGTAATAGGTAAAGGTAAAGGTACCCCCGACCATTAGGTCCAGTCGTGACCGACTCTGGGGTTGTGGCGCTCATCTTGCTCTATGGGCCGAGGGAGCTGGCGTTTGTCCACAGACAGCTTCCAGGTCATGTGGCCAGCATGACTAAGCCGCTTCTGGTGAACCAGAGCAGCACACGGAAACACCGTTTACCTTCCCGCCGGAGCGGTTCCTATTTATCTACTTGCACTTTGTGCTTTCGAACTGCTAGGTTGGCAGGAGCTGGGACCAAGCAACAGGAGCTCATCCCGTCGCGGGGATTCAAACCGCCGACCTTCTGATCAGCAAGTCCTAGGCTGTGTGGTTTAACCCACAGCGCTACCCGCGTCCCTTCCTTCTGTAATAGTCTATCATAATAAAAATAAGCTCAGGAAATCAGTGAGGTGCTTTGATGGCAAGAAAGTGATATAAAAATAGATCTGTACTATTACAGTGCAATGGGTATTCCTTATATTTAGTATACAGTACGGTACCAATAGTTTACACCTAGGGAATAGAAGGCCTGAACCAGAGAACCATAAAAGCAGCAGGAAGATTTTGCATATTAATAACTAGCCCTGTTGCTGTATTTGTATGCTGTTGGTTTTACAACCACAAGTCAAATGCAGTAGAGACTAGCTGGGGTTGGACTAGATGGCCCTTGGTCTCTTCCAACCCCACAATTGTATGATTCTATGTTTGGAGCCAGCCATCATCCTGAAGCTGACACCCACAGCCAGACTAAGTGGGAAATTCTACTGTCAAGGTTAGTTTTCATGCTTAATTGCTATATTCTGTAGTTATCCACATGCAAACAGGCAGGCTATGTTCCTGACAAATCCTTGCAGATCTTGCTGTGGGAGGAAGAAATTGACAAATCTGTACCATGGAAGGATATGTTGGGAGGTAAACAGCTAAGTCTATATCTGGAACTGCACTTAAGTGTGCTATATCTGTTTTGAGTTCTCTAGCTCTGTGTCACTATCTCAAATTACAGGGGAAGCCCTCATTGCATTGAGTAATACTTTCCCCCTGAAAGTAATTCTACGTGCTTGGGGTTTTCTCTCTCTCTTTTGCATCTAATTATGGTGCAATTTTTGTTCAAATAATTGAAACTGAATTTGTGATGAAATATTACTACAAACGTGGAGGGTTTTTTAAAATTAATAATAAAAGGTGTGTACCTTAAGACAATTGTACTTTTATTCATCATCCTAACTTTCAGAATTCTATATCATAAAGCAGAATCACATTATTTCAAATCATAAAGCATCACATTTCATTGGCCCAAACCCGACAGGCTCTTGTTTACAAAATAAGGATCAAACAGTTGTACTGATAATGCGTAGCTCTTGTAAGACCCAAGACATCAGAAACCACAGCCATACCATAGTGCTGACAATCTCAGAACTGATATCAGTTATTGATGGTTACAAATTCAGAGAGAGGCTGCAAACCAGCTAAAGCAAAGCGTCTTTAAGTCCCAATGGTTTGGAAGGCTGAGCAAATGCTTAACACTGTCCCACTGAAATCAGCTGGACCTAAATTTAAAGTGCAATTCCATGAACTCAAACGTATGTTTGTATAGGCGTGCATCCAAAGTCCTGTTGAAATTATTACTTTCTTTGCTCATCATTTTATTACTTTTCAGCCTGTCGTGTCATGACCACCAGGGTCTTGTCAAGAATTAGGGCATGGACTGGCATGATCAGACAGATGAGAAGGAGGACAGTGAAGGAGAAGTGTGTGTGTGAGAGAGAGAATTGTGGGAACCAGAGATAGTGGACAGAGTGACTCCAGCCACTATGGGAGAGAGAGAAGGAACGCTGGTTTTCTCCTCTACCAACTCTCCCCTCTTGATCAGCTGCTGGGGGGCCTGGGGTTAGAGAATAGAAATGACCTACTGTACCCCCACCTCCCAGTTGCTACCTGTAAAAGTGATGTGTTTGTCAAGCAATTCTAAAAAGCAGCTCGGAAGAAAAGTTCATTTGGAGTCAACTGTTCATGTATCTTGTTATTCTCAGATCTACTTCCCATCATTCATTGAACATGGGTAAAAGACCATAATGTGTCAGCAGGCAACATGCCTTTACACAATACAGTTCCTTGCCTTACTAGAGTCTAGAAACTAGAGGGGAAAAGGGGTTAAGGGAATACCCTCACAATTGCCATTACAACAAAGATTTAGTCCACTTTCTGATGTAAACATTGTACATCAGCTCTATGGGTGGGCTGAATAATGAGGCAAATCAGGGTGATTTGTAAGTCTCTTCCTCTGAGTTAAAGCACAAAGTCAATACACCCTTTAGTTAGTTCAGGCCCCCCCTCAAAGGCTTGTTTCTTTCTGTCACCCTGTTGTTTCTGTACCTTATAGTTCCATGGTTTCCTATATCTCTATGTTTCCCTAGTTTGATGCACTTCACAAGAAGTGAGGCTTTGGAAAATGTTTCCTGCAGAACACTGAAGAGCTCTGGATTATTATTATTTTTGGGTCCAATTGCAGCAGTGAAATAACTTTTTAAAAAATTATTTAAGAGTTTCATTAGAGGTTTTGTTTTTTTTATTAAAAAAACACACCTACATTGCTCTGCTTTAACAACAATGAAACCAGAGCTCTTCAACGTTTTGGACAGCCCCATGTTGTAGGCACACAAGCCCCAGAAAACAAATGGCAGTGTGAAGCTGCAAAGTTATTAAAAATATACTTACAAGAGTACACACCGCTCAGTTACTTCTTAATTATTTTAATGTAAGGAAGAGCAAGACACCAACCCCAATTGAGCCCCTTTTATCCTCCCCACAAAAAAACAAAACAAAACCCTGGCCTTTTTGTCTGAGCTTTGGCAGACTTAATTCATTCAGCAAGTGGGGGCGGCTCCTGTGCATATAAATTCATCTACTTGAGCTCAAAGGGGGAAATGTTCTAGTAGCCATTTTTATATTTCCCATTATAGTGAATGAGGCCTCAGAGCAGCTCCGAGGCCAAAACACAGAATGAAGCCAAAAGAGCACGAAACAACTCAGAAGCAGATTGGTTTTTTTTAAAAATGCATAGACTCAGGTACAAGGGAAAACCTGCCCCAGGCACACCCCTACTAAATGCCAGTTTCTATCATAATCACCACAGAAATCTGATGTAGTAAAATGATCTCATTGTGATTTTTTCAAATCAGACAAATTCATGTAAATCTGCCATGCATTGCATGTTACAATCCTTCTTCTGGATGCCATTTCATGCCATCGCAACACAACGTAGTCCAAGAGTTTGAATTACATGGAAATGGCAGGTTGTCGTTTCACTGATTATGTGATTATGATACACAGAACGGTTTAAATGCAATTATTCCATTTTATCATTGCAAATAACTACTGCTGATTTTTTTTTAATTAAAAAAGAAAAACTGTAGAACTCCAGCATTCATTTAAGGGAAGAGTTCATAGTGCTTTCAGTGATCATTTCCTATTCTAAATAAGTCTTCTTTGCAGATAATATTTCATATTATATTAGCTCTTTCATAAGAGATGAACAGCAGGCTGCCACTGTCTGCCCTTTCCGATATTGTTTTTTTAAATATTATGAACTTCTTTAAACTTCAGGGGAGCTCATGTTAACAAACAGGTAAGGATGAAGCAGTTTCTTAATTCACCAAAGGAGGCCTTGAGCATTAGCAATTATATTTGCTTGGCAAATTATTTTCAGTTGCATGACTGCAGCAGTCGGTAAAGGTCAAGAAGTTTGAACAGTGGGATTAGAAATCATCCTCATTGATTAGTTTGTTCAAACATCTTAAAAATTCACAGTAATGTAGGTTGTGCTTCAAGAAAGCAAGGCTACCTCAGAGAGTCATTGTTGAGACACACAGCTTTCTTAGAAGACTGGAAGAGCACACTTCACTCTTCGACAATAAAAGGCTTACTTTCAGAGCGTTTAGAAATAGGGATGTACAACCGTCACTTTTCTTCATCCCAAAGGGCTTAACCCTTTGCAAATGGTCCAAGTGAGCGGACACAAAGGATTGACATTTTTGTGCATACTCTCAAGTGACCACATGCAAAACACCTAGCAGGCACTCAAAGCACTCCAGCACATTTGCCAACACCTCCTTCCCCTTACCTGCCTCCTAAGGCCCTCAAAAATATTACCTGGGGCAGAAGAAAAGGTAGAAGGTGATAGGAAGGCTTCTTGGCAGAACACTGTGTCCTCACTGAGGAGGACACTGGGAGTGGGTTTGTACATCACAACATCGTAATATATCAATTTCTTCCAAGGATTGGGTTATGTCCCATCCAGATGTGCTGGGACATGAACTTCCAGTGCCCTCTTTAGTGTAGATGTCTCTCCCTTCTTCTGTCCCTGGTAGGTTTGGGGACCATTGAGAGGGCAGGGAAGATGGAGATGAAAGTGGCAATCAAACAGAGGCACTATTTTTTTCACTTTTATGATCCCCTCATTTTGATTATCCATAGCATCTTTGTGTAAAAATATGAATTGCTTGCCCTCAAAGAATCAGCCACATCCGGCAATTCTTCTGTTTCTGGATTGGCTTCATGCAGAGATGCAGCAGACAGCACTTTCTAATGGAGGTTATGGTTCCACTGCATCTTCTCATTGAGTTAAATTCCATTGGGAGAGCCATGTTTGTCTGTTGCAGCAAACACACACAAAAAAGGAGTCTTGTGACACCTTGAAGACAAAATAGATTTACTGTGACATAAGCTTTTGTAGATTTGACTGCATTTCCTCAGAATGCTTGAAGTGTGAGTTGGCACAGGGGAGAAAAGTGTGAAGCCTTGGGAATAATTAGGAAGCTGCCTTATACAAGTTCAGACTATTTGTTCACCTAGACCAATATATCTGATTGGCTGTATTTCTCCAGGGTCTTAAACAGAAGTTTTCCCCTCACCTGCTACCCAATCTGTTTTAGCGATACTAGGGACTAAACCATGTGCTCCATCACTGAGCTTTAGTTTCATCTCATAGTTAAGTGGCTTGCAATTAAATTATTATCCAAGTACTCAAAATACAGAAAAGTGACAGAATGCACCCAAGTGAAGGTTCACTGGAAAAAAGGCAAATATCTAAAGGGCTGTCACATGGAAGATGGAGCAACCTTGTTTTCTCCTGCTCTGGAGGGCAGGATCCAAACCAACATATCCAAATTACAGGGAAGAAGATTCTTCCTAAACATCAAGAAGAACTTTCTGATGGTAAGAGCTGTTCAACAGTGGAGCAGACTCCCTCAGACGGTGGTGGACTCTCCTTCATTGGAGGTTTTTAAGCAGAGGTTGGACGGCCATCTAAAATGGAGATTCCTGCATTGTAGAGAGTTGAACTAGATGACCATTGGAGTCCCTTCCAATATTCTATGAATCTTACCGAGAGGGAGTGCACTGCATCTTCTGGGTGTGACCAGTTTGGGAGCCTTTGGTCTATTTTGCCGTGCCTATTTTGCCGTGGCTTTCAGATTAGCAATTATCAGACTGTTGGCCTCATTTATTTCTATTTGTCCTGTGATTTCTTCCAAACATCAGTCTGATTGACATTTGTTCTCATTCACGAGTAAACAGTGGGTTTCCCCAAGGAAATTGGAGGGACAAATCAAAACCTCTTGGACAAGCCCTAAGCCCAAGCATTGCTCATTTCAATTAGATGTGTCCTGCAGAAAACAGGAGGGCCTCATTCATCAATTGCCTTCTTTTGAATATTACTTTAGTAGTGACATTCAGTAGGTGTGGATACTCAGAGCATTCCTTTTTATTGTGCCATGAAATATGGCAAATATTGTGACTGTATTATGTATAAGAAAGTGTTTTGCAGAAAAATGTTATTGAATGCAGTGACAAATGACTGAAGCCTTTTGTTTTAGTGCTGCCAATACAAACAGCCCTAAAATACCAACTACCTGGCCCCGTTGAATTATTGGCATTGTGAAAAGTCTCACTTCTCTCAGGTGGGACTCCCAGGTGTTTTTGCATACGATTGCAGCCTAAGACATTTATGATAATCAAGAATTAGATAGCCTTTCTCCATTTCTTTTTTTGGCAGTTGGTGCCAGGGAAGCTAGCTTCCCCTTTTATCATTTCTTTAATTGAGAATTTATTTTAAAAGATTAAACTAACATAAAATAAAAATGGCATCCATGAATATTCAACATAAAACTTTTTGAGATACTTTGCTGCTACTAGTCTGAGGTCATATAGCTCCCAGCTTCTAGAGTTCATAATGGGTTAGCTACTGCTGTTCATTTAAGACCCACGTCTGACCCTGTGAGGAATGGGGCTGTAGATACTATGAGGTGACTGAAATGCATTTGCACACATTATTATTATTATTAGTAGTAGTAGTAGTAGTAGTAGTAGTAGTTGTTATTATTGTTTTGCTGTTTCACATGGTCTAGGGTGTGAGTTCTGGCGCTGAAAACACACAGTCTTCGCCGTCGAATATATTTTGCGTTTGGGTATCGCATGTGGCGATACCTTTGCTCCCCGCTCTCCCCGCAGTAACAGCGTGAAAAGCCCGCCATTTCTCCCTCCCGCCAAAACCCGGCGCTTTGTCTGCTAGCCAATGGGGTGTCCCCGCCACGCCGCCCGCGCGATGCCCTGCACCCGCGAGGGAGGGAGCAACAAGGCTCGCGGCAGCTGGTGGCTCCCGGCAGGGCTGTGAGGGGTGGGGGGACTCGGCGAGCGCGCACGCGCAAAGGGGTCTCTTTGGCTTCGCGCGCAGGGCGCCTTCCCCGGGTCGGCGAAAGTGGGCAGGAGCGGCGGCGGCGGCGGCGAAAGTAGCATCCTTTCCCTATGCCCGAAAGTCCGCGGCGGCGCTGCTCCTCCTCCTCCTGCTCCTGCTCCTCGCCTCCTCCGCCACCAGCGCGCTTTGCACTTTCTTCCCCGCGACCCCATCCTTCGCAAGGCAAACTTTGATGGAGAATTTCACACCGCGCTGGAAAAATGCCTGTTATGAAAGGATTACTGGCACCTCAGAACACCTTCCTGGACACCATCGCCACTAGGTTTGACGGCACACGTAAGTCTCGCCCAGGCAAGGCGCGCCTCCGGGCAGCCAGAGGCGAGGCGCTTCTCGGGGCTTGCGGGGAAAACTCTCCATCCCATCGCCGGCGCTGTTTTGGGGAAGGAGGGCTCGGGAAATGGCTCGGATCAAACTTTGCAGACTATTTCTTCGCAAGGGGTGGTGAATTCTCTCGTTTTTTAAAAAGAAAAAAAAGGGGGTGCTTTCCATTATTGCCCATCCAAACATCATTATGATTGTCACTTTAGAAACTTTGGGTATCCAAAGAGACTTTGCGATCAAAGATGATTTCATATCCCCCCCGCCCCGTTCCCCGTTCAATTTCTCCCTTGTGTGATCTGGTATAAGATCTATTCGGTAAATCTCCTCGGAAGTAAGGGACCTGGATGGAGGTGGGAGGGACAGAAACAGGCAGACCTCGTTCTCAGAATGGAGCTTTGATTTTTATTGTAATTTTTTTTTTTTAAAAAAAAGATCTCTTTAAAAGCTTAATTCCGGTATGCCAGGTTGTGTATTGGCTGGGCAGCTGTTGTCTGAGGTTACTGAATGAAGTCTATATCCGTCCGATTAATGAATGAGTTTATTACGGCAGCCGGGAGAAAAAAGGGAGAAAGGTTAGCTTTTCAGGACCCTGGACAGATCCAATCGTTCTCACCCAGAAGTATAATCCTAGATTTCTCTCTGAAGGGTTGCGTGCGTCCCTGATGGCCTGTTTTTTCTTTTTTTAACGTTCCAGCTGTTCCTTGTGTTTGTGTGTGTGCTTAAAAAGGAAAAGAAAACCCAGTTAGAATACAATTTCCCTCCCTTCACAGAACACACATGGCCTTCCTGCTGCTTCTGTTAATCCCTGTTCAATGGTTCCCTTGTGATATATTGTATTCACATAGTAGGGGTGTGTGTATGTATAATTGAACACATGCACATGCGACAACACACACACAAATACACACCACCTGAAGGATTGATCCTGTTGGTAGACTTTCTTTTTTGGAAGAATGTTGCTATCTGCCCTGATAGAGGTAGAACTATTTAAATATTTAAATAAAAGGAGTACATAAGGATCATTCAGCAAAAGTTCATTAGCAGTGGGAGAATGTCAGTATTTCTGTGAAGTCTGTAGCTGCTTTTAGGAAGATTACCATGAATCAGTTCTTTAAAGTGTTGACAATTCTTGGTTGTTGCTTCCACCCCACATATCCTATGAATATTGCGCTAGTCAAGACTCTGCTTCAATGCATCAGGGTGATACAGTTGCATCTTCTTAAATTGTAAGATGTTAATTATAGTCTATAGCTACAGTAATCACTTATAATAAATCGTAATGCTGAATTAGACTGTGTCATACTCTGGGACCAGGTTAGTAGGCTTAGATGAAAATGTTAGGCTTTCATTTAGGCATAAATTTTCCAGTTTTCCAGCTCTATTCTATGTTAGCAATTTCAAGTAATTTCAATTTGAGAAATTAAAAATAAATATCCAGGGCAGGTGCTTCATACTGGAACATGGAACCAAGTGAAAGCAGAAGGATCCCCCCCATCCCCCCCAAAAAATGATGACGTATCTTCTAGGTTGACTTATGTTCAAGCATTTTTTTAACTATAGAAGTAAAATGTCATTTTGTTTAGCTGTTTTAAAAAGACCCCTATACCAAACAACTTTTTATATGTAAATGGATAAAGAAATACACCCACCCTTGAGCTCAGTTGGACTTCTGATTTTTGGACTTCTAGAGGAATGCAGGTTACATCACAACCAAGCCAATTTGAAGTACATGTGGGCAAAGGATCTAAATTTGGGCTAAATACAACACTCTGTTGGGGTTGTGGTAAAAGCTGCCAATCTTTCCTCAAATTTCAATGTTATAATGTTATGTTCAAAGATGGCACATGACTGAGTCAAGACATGCCCTTGCTTAACTCTGTCACTAAAATCAATGAGACGGATAAATACTCATTTTTAATAGACCATGTCCTTAAATATTGCACAGTACAATTTACATAAACTATTTTGTCCTGCAGACCCCTTTGAAAGTGATATTACGGTGTTATAAATGTTGAGCCCATGTTTTAACATAGCAACATTGACTGTAGCTAACATAGCTCCTTTTATTCTAAATCTTTGGGGAGGATATATTTTGTTGTCATCAGTAAGACTCTTATCCAGCAATACATCTTTAATCCTGTGGAGAATTAATTCTAATTCTGGGCAACAGTACAGGAAAGGATTCCTGATCATGTTGGGAAATATGTTCTGATTTATAAAGCACTCTCATTAAAGCATAATTTTTTTTTATCTATTTCATCTTTAATCATTGAAGTTTACATGTGACAGAGAATCTTGGCAGATTGAATCACCTCAAGTAAAAAAGAAAACTTTGCTTGGGTCTTTATATGCTTGTACTTAAGCAATTTAGAGGGAGGCAAATTTCATCAGCTGAAGTGTCTCCATAATTGTCTTCTAAGGGTCTTCTCTCAAACAGTGGCCAGAATTTGACTGGGAAGTTCACAAGCATGTTTGCAATAGTGACAGGCAACCACATTTCTCTCTACTTTGCTTAGGAACACAATGCAGTTCGGATTTTAATTGAGAATTATTTGTACATTTTCATGATTTCCCAAACTGCATTCATGGTACACATGAATAACATGTGCAATATTGTTATTCAGTGTCACAATGGCTAGGTTGAAGTATGCCTCTGAATGCCACTTGCTGGGAATCAGAACTGGGCCAAGAGCTGCTGTGTTGGGGTCCTGCATGCAGGCTTCCCATAAGGCATTTGGCTGACCAGTGTGAGAAGAGGACGCTGGAGTAGATGCTGCCGTGCTCATCTAATGTTTTTATGCAGTTCCATCACTCACCAGGTGCTACACCTGAGCAGTAGCATACATATCTCTCCAGATAATATTGGGAATTGGTGTGGAAAGGAGCATACTAGTCCTGTTGGAGGCACTGCTGTTATGGCAATCACTGTTAAAGTTAAAGAGGAGAAATAGGTTGTATTTCATCACTAGCATTTGTTCTGCAGTACAATGGGTCCCTGTATAATGTTAGTGATAAATGCTCAAGCGTTTAGACAAACATTATGAATTGAAACACCCCCTTTTCAAACTGATGGTTGCAGTTGACAAGAGACACAAAAATACAATTTAGGACGTCTTGCTTGAAATTAACTCCCTTCCCCAGTGTTGTGTGATTCAGAAAAGAGCAGATCTCGAATATTGGTCTCACTTGTAGCAAATGAAAGCAGCTGGGATATCAGCACAGTTGGCTATCTGAAGTGAAATTACTGAATAAATAAAGACTCATGGATTGGTTTGGATATTACCCTTCTGGAAGTATGCTACATTTGCTTCATTACTGGCTATTACCAGCAGTTTATATGAATTTAAGTAGCCTTAAAGTACTCAAGCTGTAATCTTACATGTTTTACTTTAAAGTGCTCTTGTTTTTAATAGATGTTTTTATCTAAGAAAGTGTGCTTAGAATCATAGCCTAATGCACTAACTTGGAAGTAAGCCACCTTAGAATCAATGGTACTTATACTGGAGTAAACATGATTGCTTGCGATGGTATTGCAAATCTTCAAGAGCACGTTTTGAAATGCAAGTAAAGAAGAAGTGGGGCAGCCTGAAGTCCCAAGGCCATATGCGGCTCTCAGCCAAATTCCATGTGAGTTGCCAGGAGTGAAATAATGGGTGGTAGAAGAAAGACAGAGAATGAGAAAGAGAGTGACTACACACTTTTAGCTCTAGCCCACTAGTGGCTCCACCCATGTCCACCACCAGTACGCAGCTCTTGAAAAGTTACTTTTAAGGAAATCTGACTACTGAAGGAAAAAAGTTTCCTCACTGGTGACATAATGGATGGGAATGCTGCAATGACTTCTAGATCTTCTTTAAATCTTTGTGGGACCCCCCATGCTTTCCCCATTTCCATGGCGGCTGGGGTATAGCTTCTATCTCCCCAAGGACAGCAGCTTTTGTGCTCATTGGCCCATTGGCAGGGTGATGTACTTCCAGGGTGCTGTGCCACCATCTATTTTATCTGGCTGCGGCTATCTTGCCATTGCCTTCTTGAGGGATAACCTGTTGGACACATTCATTCTGCCTCTTGGCTTTTCCAGACTGACAAGCACTCCTTAGACTTCAGCAATTTCTTGAAATCATTGTCACCATCTGTTAAGCAAAGTCCCTCTACTAGTTAATTAGAAATAAGAGTAGCAGGAGAAAGAGATATGCACTCAGCAATGCAGGGGCAAAATAGGTAGTTGGGGGGGGGGACCACCAGTGATTGCTTTTCTCATAAAATTTCTGCAGGGAAAAACGATTGTATATTTTTAAAGAAATCCTTTGGCGGTTTGTTTTTTGCTACATATATCTGCAATGTTTAAATATGTAATTACTAAAAGCATAGAAAAAGTATTAAGGGTACAGTGAAACGTAACATAAACCAATACACATGTGATTAAAAGTGTTATCATAATGCTGATATGGTTCAATATACTGTTACACGCCTTCCCAATCTCTGCAGAGTAGTGCAAGATTCCAGAGGTATCAGAAACACTAACCTGGGTCTGTGTTCCCTTTTGGGACAGTGAGGCACAGCGGAGAAAGTCATGTCTTTATGATAGATGCCTTATTTACACATATATACAACCTGAATCTAGATGAAGGGATTGCAGAGCATTCAAATCCCTCCACTATAAGATTCCAGATTCCATTGAATTCAAGGAACAGCAAAAAGCCATGCTCTGTGTCTCTTTTGTTTCAGCCTGTCACCGTCGGTCCACATTGTGTTCTACCCATCATTCTCTGCTTCCCAAACTGCTTGCAAAAGTGACACTTTTTTCTTGATTGATTACGTCATCTACCCTGAAACCCTCACAACCAGAGGAGGGTTCCCTCACCTCCTTGTCCAGCAGTCTGGCACTCTCTCTTGATGGTTTCCTTGATGGGCCATTACTCTGCTTTGTTCCTTAATGGCTTACCCTCAGCTAGCCTTGCCAGGCTAGTCTGGCTTGTTAGCATAAACAAACCCCCGGAATTTCCATGTTTAGTAGACTTTAATCAAGCCTTGATTAATTCTAACTCTTACCAATTTTAAGAATTATGGGTGCCTTGCACTCACATAATTCTGGCACCCCAACACATACAATTAACTGGTGTTTATGTGAACCCTTTATCCTGTGGGACTTCACGAGTTCTCCGACAATAGATGCCAAATTTGGAAGTGGTCTCAAATCAAGAAAAAGATAGGCTAGGAAAATGGAAACCAAAGGACAGTTTCCAATATGAGTTTTGGATTGCTGATAAGGGCGGAAAGCATTTCTGTGCAATCCCGTATATGATGTCTGGGGACAGTGTGGGTTAGGATTGTGTTCCTGTTTCCCCAATTGGCTAGTGGAGACGAACACAGCTGATTGAGGATAGGCAGGGAAAGGTGTTCTGCTGCACCTGCAGCCCTTGCTTCACTGGAGTGATCAAAATGCTCCTTCTAGCAGGAGGTTCCCTAATGGAGCATTTCCTAACAGGGTAGCGTGCCAGAGGTTCTGGATCTGCTGAATCCCCCAAAAGGCCAATCATTGGGCCCTTCTGCTGCTGTTCCACACTCCTGCTCTCTAGCCCCATTTAGGATTGCTCCACTGACTTACGTGATTTCAGTGGTACCTCGGCTTAAGAACTTAATTTGTTCTGGAGGTCCATTCTTAACCTGAAACTGTTTTTAACCTGAGGTACCACTTTAGCTAATGGGGCCTCCCACTGCTGCCGCCGCACGATTTCTGTTCTCATCCTGAAACAAAGTTCTTAACCCAAGGTACTATTTCTGGCTTAGCGGAGTCTGTAACCTGAAGCATCTGTAACCCAATGTACCACTGTATATATTTATTTGTTCTGCCTTTTTCTCTGTTCAATGTGACCAAAGTTCACAATACCTATAAAATATCAAGGTACAATAGAATATAAGCAGGATAAAGTCAACATCAAGAGAACACCACTCCCCCCCCCAAAGAAAATACCTCCCTCCCAACCATAAATTAAGTTACAAAAGCACAATGTAAAAAAAGTCTCACTTGTTTATAATGTGGTACAGAAGAAGCAGCCAATGCAGTGCCATCCTCATGTTTTGAACCACAACCCTCATCAGCTCCAGCCCACATGGCGAATGGTCAGGGACTATAGGAATTGTAGTCCAACAATATCAGGAGGCAGCTATATTGGCTCCAATTGGGGTTTAGAGCAAGCTTTTCTAGGAAGTAATTTCTATATTTAGGGCACCAGAGCAAAGAAGGCCCTTCTCAATGTGCAGAAATAATTAAATTTATGGACACGTAATAGACAGAGAGGGATGCGGGAAGGTAAATGGCGTTTCCATGCGCTGCTCTGGTTCGCCAGAAGTGGCTTAGTCATGCTGGCCACGTGACCCGGAAGCTCCATTGGCCAGTAAAGCGAGATGAGCGCCGCAACCCCAGAGTCGATCACGACTGGACCTAATGGTCAGGGGTCCCTTTACCTTTAATAGACAGAGAGGGTTGTACGGGAAAAGGTACTGAGGTACATTGGATTCAGGCCTTGTAAGGCTTTATATCCTATAATCATCACAATGTTGAATGCACCCAGAACTGGACAGGCAACCAGTGTGCTTTGAAAGGTCTTTTCTCTTGCAGATATTTTACATAGTCTTCAATGGCTCCTTTTTGTAAAGTTCCATACCCTCCCATTTGATACTGTTTGGGAGAGTGAGGGCAAAGCAATATATTATCATGTGTAAGAATAGCTTACAAGTTCCAGGATGAAATTATTACAAATGTTTAATAAAAGACATATACACCCAGGCCAATAGATTCTGAGAGTAATAAATTTACCTTTACATAAGAAAAGAAGAAATCTAATAAATCGCAGACACTTCAAGAAGATGAGATTTTGCTGGAAGAAGGTTTATATATGAATTTCCGTTAACTAAGTAAGCTGCAAGTTCTGTTACTTCTTTCCATTGGACAAAGAAAAATATTAAAACAAAACAAGACAAAACCACAACTTCCTGGATTTTGGTTTCCAGCACTAGGTTGCACATTGATATGCAAGCATTAAGATAGTTACATTACCAACACTGAGGGACCTATAGCAAATGTTGCAGACCCCAAATGTTGGATAAGAACATGTACTGTGCATAGTTACACTCACATGGTTGGTTCACATGGGGAATATGAAAAAGGAGGGCAAAGAGGCTGAGATAAGATGCAGTTAAGTAGTGGGGAACAAGAGCCTTGGTCGTTGGAAATGTAAAGTATGACTGTTGCTCTCTAGCAATGATTTAGGCGGTCACAGTTTCAAAAGACAAGAATGAAATAATTGTGTAATTTAGTTTAGAGTGAAATATGACCGTGCAATTTTAAACCAATTTCAAAAACTGGGTTACCCTGAAGATATCACAATAAAGGCAGGAAGAAAGGTTTTTTAAACATACAAACAAACAACAGGTCAAACTGTTTGATGACATGATTTTGTTTATCTCCATGTTCAATTCTGCCTTAAGTCCACATCAAGTGTTCCCTTTAAACCTCTCTCTGAGGTTCCTGTAGCCTTGTTCCTGTCTCTCATCTGCTCCATCCTTTGCTCATCTGTTTGGATGGTATTCAGTTAAGTCTAACTCAGAGTACACCTATTACTGTTAGTGAACCTAAGTGAGGCATGCCCATTAATGTCAATGGATCTGCTCTGAGCAGGATTAGCAGTGAATACAACCCATTGTGGCCAATTGTTTCCCCTGCCCAGTCTTACTCTCTTCATGTTTCTGTCAGCATTTTGTTGGGTGGGTGGGGGGATAAAGGGGAAAGGAGTTTGTGTAATTGCCTCTTTGTTTCTCAAAGACATGGTTGGGAACTTTGTTTCCCTTTACATGGTCTTTCAGGCCCTTTGCTCAAAGACATGGTTGGGAACTACTGTAACCAGAAAAGGGAGGATGTTATGTACTGAGTTGAATAGGATCCAAACTGCAGCAGTCTGATTGGTCCTAGAACAATAGGACCCAAAAGGCAGTCTGATTGGTCCTAGAACAATAGGATTCAGAATGCAGCAGTCTGATTGGTCCTAGAACAATGCAGCAGTATGATTGGTTGGCAGGAACCACCAATCATGCTCCAGATAGAAGTGAATCCACAACCTGATTGGCTTACAGTAGAATTCCGGAATTAGCCAATCATGTGCAGCCCATTGTGTAAATAATGTATATAAAGCAGATACTTTGAGGGGACTTTCATTCATTCCATCTCACCACTATGAGCTGAATAAAGAGCATGAAATCACTTTGCGACTCTGAGTATATTTCAGAGGAGTTGTGTCATTTCAGAGGAATATGGTGGTGGATTCTACATGGTCAGTAAATCTCATTAGATAAACTCTTTTCTGCAGTTGTGATTCAGACATTTTCTAGGCAATGGTGAGGGCTAGGAACATACTTGTAAAGTAACATTTTCAAACTCAAAATATGAGATACCCAGTTTCATGCAATGTCGATTTAAAATAATGATCCGTGTACTGCTTGCAACATTGACCTGGGCTGCATGCTAGTTTAAAGTGCATTATGTAATAGTCAGAGAGTGCCCCATCCACTGTTGTTCACTCCATCCTTCTGGCTGTTACAAAATGAAGACCATGGTAGTAAATTAAGCATGTTAATAATGCATTGGGTAGGGGGCAAAATAATCCCTTTGTTGTAAATCTGTAACCTGCAATGTTCTGAATATACTGCTAAGATGTTTCTTTAGTTTATTAGATTCAGAGGGCTTGAAAAGAGAATGGAATCCACATTTAATGGAAAAGAAATGTTTTATCCTTCTACAAATGGGGAAGAATTTTCCAAATACACCAATGAAGGGTTTTATTTTTATGCCTGCACAACTGTACAGTTGGAATATTATTGCTGGAATGTTCCTATTAGATAACTGAATTCAGGGCCATCTTAAGCATTTCTGGCGCTGTGGTGTAAAGATCCCTCTAGCCCCTTCCCTTTTTTTAGGGTGCTGACAACACGCTTACACATTATTTCTGCTTGGGGAAAAAAAACAGGAAACATAAACAAACTTTTTTAGTTGCTCATTTATTAACAATGCACATATACGGTATACGACACCACCACATTGATTTGGGCAGATTTAAGACAAATTATCTTATTATGTAACACCTTGTTTTTAACAATGCGGATTTCTTTTTAAATTCAGAATACCTGAGTTATTCATGTAAAATAGTTTGATACAGTACATTGTATGGTATAGTTTTTCCTCACATTCTAAGGTTCTCCTAACACCTTAATCCTTTGCTTTAATAAGGGAGACCTTAAAACAATGTGCAAACGTATTTTAAAATAATTGAAATTTGAAATCCACTACATCAAGCCAGCTCTCAAAAAATTAACACATACTGTATGCTTCAAATACCAGTTAAGAGATTTTGCGTACTATTGATCAGATAACGTTGTTAACATCAGTAGAATTCACAACAAGAAAAATGCTTGCCCCTAGCACATTTCGCAGCTTCAGACTGTCCCTGAAAACAATACATTGGTCAGTCTGAACCATGTCAAGTAAACTATGGAAGTAGATATCCACAACACAAACTGTGCTTGTACTTTCTTTTCAAGTCTGAATTCCATAATGGGTACAATCTGAGGGAGCCACTACTCCCAGCCTGTGAAAAGTAGTGGAACTTGGCTATCAGACATTTTGAAAATGTGATAGTTTACAGTACATTCTTGCAGCCCAATGCCAGGTTCCAGGCATTACAGTGGGTTGGACTAGATGACCCTTGGGTCCCTTCCAGCTTTACAATTCTAATATTTAATAAAAGGTCCTTACAACATAATGCAATTTAGTCCCATATGATTAAGCAATTATAAATAAATGAGCCCACCCCCCACTCTGAAAATAATGCACTCAGGTAAACTGGTTTGTGCAGATATTTTTGGGCAAGATACTTTGGTCATAACAACAGGCTACATCCAACTAAATCCTACTTAGGGCAGACCCTTTGAAATTAAAGTTTGGATTTTTAATTCATTTCAGTGAGTCTACTCTGAGTAGGACTAGCACCTGATGCAACTGTGTGTGTGTGTGTGTGTGTGTGTGTAGGAGGGCAAATGAGCGCTGAGAGCAAATCTAAAAAGGATGGGACAGCTGCATATTCCTGCAATGCAGAGGGTTGGACTAGATGATCCTCAGGGTTCCTTCCAACCCTACAATACTATAATTCTAGGGCAGGAATGTCCAATATGTCAACCTGGTCCCTACCGTCCACTAGTGGGCGTTTCAGGATTCTAGGTGGGCAGTTGGAGGTTCTACGGCACAAGCTGAATCCTCCTTCCATCGAGCACTGGTGGGTGGTAAGGAAATTTTACTATCAAGAAAGATGCATTAGTGAGCGGTAGGTATAAAAAGGTTTATTACCCCTGGTCTAGCCACTACACTGCACTTGTTCTCTGGTTTTTATATTTTGAGCCAGAGTATATTTGTTTTGGGATGCGGGTGGTGCTGTGGATTAAACCACAGAGCCTAGGGCTTGCTGATCAGAAGGTCGGCGGTTCAAATCCCCGCAACAGGGTGAGCTCCCGTTGCTCGGTCCCTGCTCCTGCCAACCTAGCAGTTCAAAAGCACGTCAAAGTGCAAGCAGATAAATAGGTACTGCTCCTGCGGGAAGGTAAAGGGTGTTTCCATTTGCTTCTCTGGTTCGCCAGAAGCTGCTTAGTCATCCTGGCCACATGACCCCAGAAGCTGTACACCGGCTCCCTTGGCCAATAAAGTGAGATGAGCTCTGCAACCCCAGAGTCCTCCACGACTGGACCTAATGGTCAGGGGTCCCTTTACCTTTACCTGTTTTTGTTTAGCAGTTGTCAGAAATCTGTTTTGGCTCTAAGTATTGTGAGAGATCAAAATAATTTTGGGTACCGCCTGCACCGAAGATGCAAGAAGAAGACATCTCTTAAAATTGTTCCATTTGAATATCATCCTTCATTTGAAAATGCAAAACTGTACAGGCACGTATCATCTATTTCAGTTAATTGCCATTGTGATTACTGCAGAAAGCATCTACTGTGTTCGTGGCATTAACACTAACTGTAAAGCATCTGAAATGGAAACAAGTGCTAAAGTGATGGGAAATGGTCTTAAAATGAGCTATGTAGGAAAGGGGAAATGGAACCGCTTGACAAGTAACAGCTTCCACAAATGGATGCTACTAGTTTTCTAGCTACAAAAATAGTTGCATTCCTATACCATACATTTCCAGCTGTATCTTGAAGACCATCTTTTGGTCAAAGACTTGCTTGTTCTTACTTCAGTTCATCATCAATAAATTTCACTTTTCCCTGCTTCTGCCAAATTTGTTCTACCTTCTCGTTTAATAATGGAATGTAGGATGGGGGGGGGGAATCTGTTGCTTATGTTTTTATCACCCAGAGATCCATTTTTAAAGAATGAAAGAAGTCCAGCATTTTCCTTCTTATCTGGGGTGCATTATCACAATGCTGTCCTGTTCTAATAATTTGTTGCTGAAAGAAGGTAAAGAAAAGGGGAAACTTTTAACATATCTCTCCAAAGAGCTGAAACTGACTCTAGAAATCTGAATCACTAGAGAATAATTTGCTATGCTCCATAAGGGTACATAGCAATGACAGTTTCAGTTAATCACTCGCCATTGAAACCAAGAATTAGAGGCAAATTAGGGGGGTTCTTGTAAATATAGTTTGTTGTTTTAATAGCACGGCAAACTTGTCTCTTCTCATGATATGCCTTGGGTAATTCTTTTCAGAGTTGATTGGTGGTTGTTGTTTTTTTAAAAAAGCATGAAATGCTTCCTGCAAGACTTAGTCACACAATGGAAATCACAGCCAACAACTTATTGCGGCAAAAATATAAACCTTGCTATTCTTCTGGCACATTGCTACTGTCACCGTTGGGAAATTATGGTACTCAGCCCATTTTGATTTCCTGACAAGAGAATACAGAGTTTTCCCCAAGTTATTTCTGCTTGCATGTAATTAAAATAGACATAATCATAACAATTACCCAAATGACAATATTTTTTTCCTAGAAATTCAGTTAAGGATAAGAATTCATGCAAGGGCAGTCTTTAGTACTTTAGTACTACAGTTGCTAGATTTCCAGTCATTAAAGCTTAACACATTATTGCTGATCACAGCAAAATGATTATCTTTTAATTTCCAAATTATTGTACGTACTAGTTTGCGTGGTGGTTCAGTTTTTTACAGTTCATTTACCATGGCTAATCTGCGGCTTCCAGCAACAGTTTGTAAATGGCACAATTAACAAAGAAGACACAATAAGAGAATAGATTGCTTTAGAGATTGGTCACTTGCTGATACTCAGGCTTCAGAAATATACACCAAACAAGACTTTCTAGGTGTTAAGGATCTCAGTGCTTCAGAGTGAGCTCATACCTTTCTGAAAGTGGACTTCAAGCTCTAAATTAGATGCCAAGCAAAGACATTTTTGTTCACTAAGGCCTTTGGTAACTAAGTTGGCCTCTACACTGCTTCTCATCATTTAATAGAGTGTTGTGGGATTTGTCCCTTTTATTTTGTTACCCTATAAGCATTTTTAGGTGTTTTGTACTGAAAATTGTTTTAATTTTTTTCTGGCTTTTCATTGTTTTTATCTGTTTGTATTTTATCTGTTTTTAATCTGTTGGGAGCTGCCCAGAGTGGCTGGGGAAACCCAGCTGGATGGACAGGGTTCAAATAATGAGTAAGAATTGTTGTTGTTGTTGTTGTTATATCATCACTTTTTGTACAAAGTGATTAACAAATGTAATTAGTTGTAATTAAAATTCAAGGCCTTGTGCTCAGTTTTTTTTATTGAGGATTTTTGTATGGCCACAGCAATTAAATATTTAGCACATGCCCTAGGGAAGTCCAGCGGAAGTTGATGGAACAGCTCTGGGTGTTGACTTGACTCTTATTGTATTTTTAAAATCCCTTTTATCCTATTCTCCTTCCTCCACGGGGGTTGATTCCAACAATTTTTATCCATTGCACAAACAAGTTTTGTATCATATTGAAAATGTATGTGGATTGTGCAGGAAATACATCCCCGCTAGATTCAAAACCACAGAAACTGCTTCCCTTAAAGATGTTCACTTTATTTCTGCCCATTTTAACTTGCAGTAACTTTACTGCATATAACCTCAATGGCAACACACTTCAGAACCAAGAGGTTCACAACTTGCTAGCTGGAAAATACTGGTCAATTTATTTTTCTCTCCCTGCTATTTCCCACCTGTTATTTGAATGTGCCCCAAACAACTGTGTAGGTCTCTTGACTCCTGCATTTACTGTAAATGATACATTTTAATAACAGTTTAGCAAACCGAGTCTGACATCACTGCTTACCATTATCTAAATGTAGCCACAGCGACAATGTAAATTACCCTTTAAGACCTTATTCTGAATGCATAGTTGTGAGTACTTTGCAGTTTGGGGCTTGGGCATCCCTTGTACATTTGAGCGCAGCCAAGGGAGAATTTGGAAAATTCGCTTCAAAGGTGGTACTACAAGGGCTGGGTGTTACTTTTAAAGGAAGCAGGACATGAAAGGATATTTCCATTTATTGGGAGGCAGTGTTTCACGTAGCTAGCACTTAACCGTCTATTTTTGGGGGGTAAGGTGTAATGGGATTCAGCAGACAAGAGGTGTTATATGGCCTGGGTGTTCTGCTGTTTTCCTGGAATGTGGCTAATCCAGCTCACTCTCAGGATGTCTGGGTCAGTTTCTAATTTGCAGAAAGCTAGTTTATCAGAAGTGTACTGCATTACAGATTTATCACAGACTGTCTACAGACAGCTGTTTCCAGATGCCTGGAGGTAGTGTTTGGAGACCTCCCTTGCATGAGAAGACAGGCTCCGGCACATTGAGTGGACAAGAGCAATAGTGGGTCCAACGGTCAAGAAAGCGGTTACTGCATATGCTGTAGAGGGAAACGCAGAGGGAAATGAGGGACTAGGTAGCAGTGTGTGTGTGTGGCTGTTGGATGCATTGGCAATGGGCCAAGCATGTGCAATCCCACACACCCTACTCATGTTCTTTGAATGAATAGGTGTGGCATCTAAACCCCCTATAGTTATTGCTCATGAGTCCACATTTGCTTATTGTGTTCCATTACCATCCCTTATCAGGGACACGGGTGGCACTGTGGGTTAAACCACAGAGCCTAGGACTTGCCAATCAGAAGGTCGGCGGTTCGA
Organism: Podarcis tiliguerta; assembly: GCF_965153285.1. NCBI lineage: Eukaryota > Metazoa > Chordata > Lepidosauria > Squamata > Lacertidae > Podarcis > Podarcis tiliguerta. Next base: position 21,287,053 of record NC_139545.1, on the reverse strand, counting down.
ATCCCCATGATGGGGTGTGCTCCCGTTGCTCGGTCCCTGCTCCTGCCAGTTCGAAAGCACATCAAAGTGCAAGTGGATAAATAGGTACCGCTCTGGCAGGAAGGTAAACGGCATTTCCGTGCACTGCTCTGGTTCACCAGAAGCACCTTAGTCATGCTGGCCACATGACCCAGAAGCCGGCTCCCTCGGCCAATAAAGCGAGATGAGCACCGCAACCCCAGAGTCGGCCACGACTGGACCTAATGGTCAGGGGCCCCTTTACCTTTTTACCATCCCTTATCAAGTAGGCTTTGTTATAGGTGCCTTTTTGGGGAGGGGGGGAATCCAGTAAAATCGTGTTGTGCAATGTAATTAATATTTTTTGGGGTGGGGTTGAAGTCCAGATTCAACCAGGGTCTGCCAACTTCCACTCCAACTTCAATAAATTCCATAATAAATGCACTCAGGTTGTCCCTAATGGCTCACAGTAAAACTTCAACAGAATATGTTCTCTGTAGCTGACGAAGGAAGCCTACTACTATAGTTTTGTAGATCCTCATCCCTCAGGGGAAAAGGGTGGCCAGATGGCTGACTCAAGAGTATTATAGAAGAAGTGTCCAAAAGTTAATCTAATTTTTCAATCAACCTCCAGTCACTTTTCATAATATGTTTTGCAAAGACCAATTAGAAGACAAACAAACCCATGTGTTCATTTTTCACACAGAATTCTAATGATCTCTCTCTCTCTCTAACATTTATTTCTTACCTCAGTTACTAGATAGTTTAATTTACTTGGCAAATACATTTTTTTAAAGTGTGGGCAGACCATATATGCAAGCAATTAGTCTGCTGCCTCCTTTTTTTTTCTACTGTTTTTTTTTTAAAAATATGAACATACATTAAAACCATTTTATTTAAACACAAACCCAAAAGGTATCAAACAAATTGAGCTCAAATATGAAGGTAACAATTTTCAGAGCCAGTGTGGTGTAGTGGTTAAGAGCGGTAGTCTTGTAATCTGGGGAACCGGGTTCGAGTCTCTGCTCCTCCACATGCAGCTGCTGGGTGACCTTGGGCTAGTCACACTTCTCTGAAGTCTCTCAGCCCCACTCACCTCACAGAGTGTTTGTTGTGGGGGAGGAAGGGAAAGGAGAATGTTAGCCGCTTTGAGACTCCTTAAAGGGAGTGAAAGGCGGGATATCAAATCCAAACTCTTCTTCTTCTTCTTCATAATGATCAGTTGCATCTTAGCCCTGGGTGCTATTCTACAGAGTTTTTTTCAGAGTAGACCCACCGAACTTAACAGGCCTAAATTAGTAATGTTCCTACAAAAAACATATTTGAATACTACCCAGCACCTCTACAGTGGTACCTCAGGTTAAGTACTTAATTCGTTCCAGAGGTCCATTCTTAACCTGAAAATGTTCTTAACCTGAAGCACCATTTTAGCTAATGGGGCCTCCCGCTGCTGCCGCACCGCCAGAGCATGATTTCTGTTCTCATCCTGAAGCAAAGTTTTTAACCCGAGGTACTATTTCTGGGTTAGCGGAGTCTGTAACCTGAAGCATTTGTAATCTGAAGTGTATGTAACCCGAGGTACCACTGTAGTTTCTCTCCATTCATTGTGCCTGACTACTTTCATGTTAAAACAAAAAAGTACCGTACTTATTGTCTAGGAGATGTCAGTGGAGAAAACCCCTTCCAGGTTCACAGGCAGTGTGCTGCTGGATACCAATAGCACATCCTTGGAGTCAGTGCCGGATTTATGTATGGTCAGGCCTGTGTGATCCACAACATCTGGAGGGCACCCCATTAGCTACAGTACTTCTGGGTTACATGGTAGAGAAGGGAAAACATTGGCTGATGGGGTGAAGTGATGGAGTCTGTATCTCATTACACTCTCAAGGGTGAATGGGGGAGAAGGCTGCAGACATTCAAATGAGGGCCTGTTAGATGCTATGCAGGTTTCAGGTTGCACCTAGAATTGCTGGGAAGAAGGAACCTACAATGGCTGATGCCCCACATTTGAAAATATAAAACCCACCTGTTAACTAGGTCTGTCTCTATCCTCAGATCTTAAATCTATCTGCCTTGCTACATTTCAACCTCCTCCTTTTTCTGTAAAGCTCTTCCCAGCTCAGGCTTTATTGCTGTGCCAGGGCTCGCTCTAAAGTGAAGCCATTTGTTCAACATTTGAGTGGCTGATTGCTCAGAGCAATCCTGCAAACACAAAGACAGCCTCACACAGCGGTCTGCAATACAGTATTTCATGATGAATCCATTATCTCTCCAGACCAGGCTGCCTGCCTTTAACAATGACACAGAGAAGGGATGGCGATGCTTTTTATTGGAGCAACTTCTGTCTGCCAGAGTACAACACTTCCCAGCAAATGTGGGTTTATTACGAGCTATATGTTGGGGTATCTCGTGATTCCACTTTGTATTTAAGGTTACAAGCATGTGTCCCGAGGTTTTGTGTGTGGTGATTTTAGGCAGAGCCCCTGTGCCTTTAAAGATGGTGCCTTTAAAGCATCAACATGCAGCAAGGCACCAACATTTAACTGAATGATCAGTTAGAGCTATCAAATAAAACATCTTATAATCTAAAAGATCTGTTTGAAATAGCTTTTCTAAGATGGTGCCCACCATAAAAACCATGTATACCATCTAAAAAATAGAAAAAGTAAGCTTCTTGTTTCACAAATACTGGTTTTAGCCATATGCAAATTTAATCAGCAATAGTGTAATCAAATAATTGACTAAAAGTCATATGTTTTAATAGCCAATGGCTGTTGTTAAAAATTGGTTTGCAGACCCAAAATGCAGTGTTGTGGGGAAAATGTCACATAATTTAAGACTCAGAGAAGAAGGTTGGAGTTGGCACCTACTGATTTTTCCACCATTCGTCCAAATTGTTTAAGCCCAGGTACAGGTACCCCTGGGGCTAATTCCCAGGTAAAGTAGCACAGGATTGCAGCTTAAGCAACTCTTGCCGAGGCCCATTAAATAAAAAATGGTGCTAAAAGAAAAATACTGCTTACTCTCTTACACGTTACATGAAAGTCCCATTGATTTCAGAGGGCCTTGGTTCCAAGTAAGCATTATTCCCAGGACGTTATTACAGCCTCAGACACCCTGCTTCCAAACAGCCACCCTTCATTCCTCCTGGGGATTAAATGTTGTTGCTGCTGCTATTTAAAACCTATAATACTGTAAAACATACACGCCATCTATTTTTAATAATATGACTGCCTAGTAAGTATGCCTGTCCGTGCTATTTTTCTTTCTCCAAAGGCTTTTAGGGCAAGTAGTGCAATAAATTACAGAGCATAAATAATCTATCATTATACAACCAATTCATAAATAACACATGGATTTTGACGTAAAAGACAGCATGGAATGTCTCACAAGGTAGCCTTTTTAAAGTATTGACAGCCGCAACAAAACTTTTAAAGTTTTTGATTCTTACTTTTGCAATATTTAGAAGCTTGTGTCATCGGCAGATGAAGTGAACGACAGGGAGGTGTGAAAAGAGATCACCCTAAGGCACTACCTGCATAGTATAATTTTAATTATTCTTTTGATACTGTAGTCTTCTACGTGAGATAATTGTTGTACACACAGGAAATGTGCTTAAGCTATGGGCACTTGGATATACCGAATTTTTCCGTGTATAAGACGATATATTTTCCTTAGAAATAATAGGCAAAAATTGTGGGTCATCTTATACACGGATACAGGCGGTTGGTGGCAGCAGCCAGCAGGAGATTGGCAGTGGTGATTGGGTGTGTGATTGGTTGCTGCTACAAGGCCTGCTGCCGATTGGGCAGCAATTGGGCGGGTTATTTAAGGCAGTGACAAGGTGTGCGTGCAATTGGCTGTGGTCGAGTGTGCAGGTGGGCTTTTGGCGGCGAGCGTGCTGACAATTGGTGGTCATGGTGATATGTGCAATTTGGCAATTCTCTCCACCTCCCCATTTTTTTATATTGCAGTCCCCAAAAATAGAGGTCATCTGGGGGCGAGTTATACATGGAAAACCACGGTATATATATATAAAGTTATAGCCCTCTCTAAAGGATTGCTTGTGAAATTATAAGGCGTGAATGATGAAAGCAGATCAAACATAAAAAGAGACAAAGGGAGACTCCAGCACAAAAATTCTCAGTTGGAATTCATATGCAGATGTTATGGGAAGTGAAGACGGGGGGGGGGGGGGGAGTTCATGTAAAGAAAGTTCCCTTCCCTCATGATTTTGGATGCTCCTGACCTGCCTCAGCAACCCCCCCCCCCCGCAATGCTCCATCTCACATAGAATCATAGAATCGGAAGGGACCATGAGGGTCATCTAGTCCAACCCCCTGCAATACAGGAATCTTTTCCCCAACTCTGGGCTCGAAGTCATGAATCTGAGATTAAGAGTCTCATGCTCTATTGACTGAGCTAACATAGTTCAATGGGAGCCCCAGATGCTTCAAAAAGGCTTTTCCAAAAGAGCAGGTGGCTGCAGAAAAGAAGCGTTGAGAGGAAATTTTCCTTCTGGGAACTTCCAGGCCCATTTTTAGCATCCAAGCCTGTATCTATCAGTCCATATCTGCCAGCTGTGGATAACACTTCTTCATCTGACAAAGTGGGTTCTGATCTACAAAAACTTTAAGATGAAAATTTTAAAGATGTCACAGGGCTCTGAATAATTTCAAGATATATTGTGGATAAATCAGAAGAACCGTATGTGTTCTAATGGAAATAAAGGTGTGCTTTACATAATATATTCATTGAATTGCTATGGATCTTTCTCTGCTTGGAAACAGAACTTACTGAAATTGGCTAGCTTCCCAGTGCATGGATGTATCATGACATATTGCTCCTGGTACCATTTTCAGGCATTTAAATACATAATTTCCTCTTCACCAATTTAATTTGTTAGAGATCATGGCAGCCTTTGTTATTTTGTATTTTTAAACTATTCCCCTTTCAGTTGCATGCAGTTAAAGACAGTTTTATTCTGTATTTTACGTATTTAATTTCTTCAGCGTTCCAGCTCAGGATTAAATATCATTTTCTTTAATGCTCTGTGCATTGTGCAGTGATGGGATCTAGCCAAATTACCAGTTAGTTGCATTCAGCAATCAACAGTAGTCAATAGACTCTTTATTCTTTGAATCACTATTAAAGGTGCATAGATATTTTCAAGCAGAATGAACAAAATGAGGGTAATGTACCCTTATAAATGTATAAGGGTAGAGTTCTCCATGCTGTAATTTGCTGAAGAACCAATATAACTTTGAGCAGAAGTTTAAAAAACTTGGTCTGTTAATGGATAGACTTTGTCATGCTCCCCAGACTTCAAGCCCAGGGGAGGCAAAAGACAGGAAGGAATAATCTCTTGAAGAGTCACCATCTTCTACTTTGAGACTTTCCAGGTCAGAGGCTATTGCTTAAACAGGTTCCTCTGCTTCTTAAGACTTTTTTCCAGGGCAGCCACTTTCATTTTCATTATTATTTATGCTGTTGTTGTTACTGTAGATTATCATTATCATTATATTTATTAATCACTCTTCAGTGACTTTGGGTCACCTGTTAACACAATGCTAAACAGTAAAACTAATTACAACAACCAATAGAAACAAACAAACTATACAAACAAGACAGGCATCAAGTACCTAAAACCCTTCAAATTAGGGGCTGGGTGAAAGGGAAAGCTTTTGCCTGGTTTCTAAAAATAAAAATTGTGCAAAGTGAGCCTTGCTGGAAAGAACATTCCACAAGCAGGGAGGCACCGCTAAAAAGGCCTGCTTTTATGTTATCACCCTCTGGACCTCCCATGGAAGGAGCACACAGAGGAGGGCCTCAGAATACAATCATAGCGTACAGATTGTTTAACAAAAAGAGATTGTTGATTCCTTGAGGAATGTTGGTCCTGAGGTGCATGTGCCTTTAAAGCATTTTAAATTGAGCCTGAAACTAACTGATAGCAGTTCATGTTGGGATACTGCCAGGGAGACAAAGTCCATCATGGCCCCCAAGCCACCTCCGGGCGTCCATCGATCTCCCGTAGACACGCAGTATCAGCAATTAGCGACACGAGCTCCAGAAATAGCTTGCCACATTCCAGAGCTGATGCACGCTCTATCAGCAGAATTCACACAGCGAAAGATGCACGCAGGAGAGCATTATTTACAAGTTTATTCAGCATTGGTCAGAACAAAGAAAACATGACTGCCTGCTTCGGTGTCTCAGGCACAGAGAGAGAAACGAAAGCAATAGACAAAACATAAACTTCCTGTGAACAGGAAATACGCAGACTCTGTGACTCACAAAGCCTGCTCCCTTTTAAGGTGGAACGGAAATATCCTAACAGTTCAGTCATGCCAGAATTGGTGTTATCTGTTCGGACCATCCTGTCCCGGTCAACAATTTGGCTGCAGTTTCTGAACCATTTTCAAAGGCAGCCCCACATATAATACGTTTCGGTAAATTGCAGCATCATACAATGCAAGGCAACAATCCTTTAAGGCAGGGGTGGGGAAAAAGATATTTATCTCTCCTTCCCTGAAGGGCCAACTATAAGGTAAGGTAAAGGACCTCTGGATGATTAAGTCTAGTCAAATTTGATTATTGGGTGCAGTGCTCATCTTGCTTTCAGGCTGAGGGAGCCAGCACTTGTTTGCAGACAGTGTTTCCAGGTCATGTTACTAGCATGACTGAACCGCTTTTAGTGCAATGGGACATGGTGACGGGAGCCAAAGCACACAGAAATGCCATTTACTTCCCACCAGGGGACGTGGGTGGTGCTGTGGTCTAAACCACTGAGCCCCTTGGGCTTGCCACTCAGGTGGTCAGGTAAGCTCCCCTTGCTCTGTCCCAGCTCCTGCCAACCTAGCAATTCGAAAGGATGCCAGTGCAAGTAGATAAATAGGTACTGCTCTGACGGGAAGGTAAGCGGCGTTTCCGCGTGCTCTGTCTTCCATCACTGTATCCCGTTGCACCAGAAGCAGTTTAGTCATGCTGGCCACATGACCCATAAAGCTGTCTGTGGACAAACGCCGGCTCCCTCGGCCTGAAAGCGAGATGAGCGCTGCAACCCCATAGTTGCCTTTGACTGGACTTAACCATCCAGGGATCCTTTACCTTTTTTTCTTTTTTTAACCTTCCCACCACAGCAGTACCTATATATCTACTGGCACTGATATGCTTTCAAAGGGAAAGGTACTGCACAAGCAGGATTGAACTCCCCACACATCAGCTAGTGCACAGCTAGTGGTGGTTCAAACCTGCTTTCTTTAGGGTTTAAGTGTACCAGTCAATTACATTTTATTTTATTTTTTGCACCAGCTTGTACTGATGACAGCATGCTATTTGATTCTTTTGAATTCCTGGCTTATTTAAAATGCTTATGTATTATATGTTTAATAGGCACTAATTGGTATTCCTTGATAATGCTCTGCAGTTCAATTAATTAATAATTCGTTAGTTTCAGAAGTGTTTCATGACTTACATTTAATAACAGTTTAATAACTGCTTAATTTTACTGTGCACATTACCACTAATAGAAAAAGTGCTGTAATAGCTGTTGTCCATAGTTGTCTGTGCTCTGGTAAAGATTACAGTAGGCAGGTTTCTGTGATAATGATACACATGCACACATAATTTTATCGGTATGCCGCCTTTCACCAATTAAAATCATGCTCAAGGAGGCTTACAACATGAAAAATAATACACAATTACAAACATAACAAAAGTAGTCGTAAACAATAAAAACCCATCAAAAAGTACACAAATTGAAACAGTCCACATAAATCACATCTAAAATAAAGATACCAAATAATAATAATAATAATAATAATAATAATAATAATAATATCAATAACAGCGACAATCTGCCTGCCCTCAACAAAAATCCCTAAACAATACCCCAGCCCAAAAGTCTGTTCAGCAGACTCCGCTTTTGCAGCTGGAGTCAGTCAGGGCTCTGTCCTCCCAGGCCAGGTGGAAAAAGGCCTGCAAGACAGGAAGCAGGTCTTCCAGGACTCACAGCCAAGATGATACACAGAGCTTCATGTTAAGGTATTCAACTTTTTTTAATTGTGTAATGGTACAAATGGTGGGAAAAGTTAAGCCCTATTTTAGTGTTATGTCTTAGATGGGCTACATTATGAAGAGGCATCTGTGTATGGATTTCAGGCTGTGAATACATTGTATAAATTAATCAAACTTGAATATAAAAAGATTGTATCATTGCAATGCATTAGTACTGATCAGGGCAACAAAATTGCCCACAAAAGTAAAACAATTGCATAAAAACAGCATATAAAAGCTTTCTAAAATGAGGGTATGCTATGGGGAAAAAACATATGCCTAGCAAGGTAATGGCTTGCCAGAACAGAATGGTTTTAACCAGCCAACAGAAAACAGGAAGGGAGGGAACTAAATGATATCATGGGGTAAGTACTGCACATTCTGGGACACTCTAGCAGCATATCTCTCCAATAGATTTTAGGGGCTGGTCACAGTAGGAGGTAGCCTCAATCCAAGCCATTTCAGGCTCTGAATATAATCTCACCAACATTCAGAATGCTGCATTGTAACACGGTGCCCAACAAAATTCTTGTAGCTGCATTCTTGACCAAATGAAGTTTCCAAAAATTTCCTCAAAGTAGTTCCGTGCAGACTGCATCAAGGTAATCCAATCTGGATGTAACTAAAACATGTGTAACTGTGGCTAGGTCTGATCTTCTCAGGAATGAGCACAGCTAGTGCACTGGCATGTACTGGGCAAAGGCAATCCTGGCCACAGCTGCTACCGCAAAATTGGATCCAGGAGGACCGCCAAACTTTTACAATGGAAGTGCTGTTGTTTTGTTGTTTAGTCGTTCAGTCGTGTCCGACTCTTCGTGACCCCATGGACCAGAGCACGCCAGGCACTTCTGTCTTCCACTGCCACCCGCAGTTTGGTCAGAAATGGAAGTGCTACCCCACCCAAAAGCAGCTGAATCCCTCTTCCTCCTGAACAGTAACACCTCTGTCTGGATTAAGCTTCAGTTTATTAGCCTTCATCCAGCCTAATTCTTCCTCTAGGTTGTGGGACTGCAATGTCCGTCATCCCTGATCATTGGCCATTTTGGCTAGGGCTGATGGGAATTGGAGTCCATCAATGTCCAGAGAGTACCATGTTGGCTACTCCTGCAATACTACATTATAAACAAATGAAAACTTTTAATATAGTGTGTTAATTTATGGTTAGGGGAGAGTGGATTTTTTTTTTTTTAAAATTAGTGTTCTTTTGATGTTGATTTTATCTTAGTTTTTTTTTATTTCTACTCCCCTTTCCCAGCCAATATAGCTTTTTGGTCTAATCCATTAAAATAAATCTTAAAGCAGTAGAATCGCTGTAGAAATGAAACCGCAGACACTAACAACCAATCTGATCTGTAACCCATTTGCCTCATTCCCCTTAATTAGCTAGCTCCTGAGCATACAAACAAGACTCCCATTCCAGACCTCCAAGAAATATTGCCACTTTTAAAACAGTCCGTACATGATACAAAGTACTTTTTAAGGGCTGTGGGAATTAATTACACTTGCATCCTGTTGCATGGAAAGATAGGATGTGAATTTTCACTAAGTGGATTTTTGTTTTGATATTTTTGTTGCTTTGATCCTTTTCTGCATTCAAGACCCATCTCTTCTCTACACAATTACCCTACTTCCATGGCTGCTTCTTGAGTTGTAACTAATCAGAGCCACAGAAAATTGCTTTATGAAAGCTACATGCGGACTTTTTATACTAATCAACCTAATTAGGCAAATTCTAATTTAAAACCACAGGTCTTATTGCTGTTCTTATTGAAGTCAGTGGCGAAGCTTCCACTAGACACCTTTAATAACTCACAACATCAAATACACTTTCAGCTTGTTAATTAGGAATTTATTATCATTCCAACGTTGTTATATTATTCAGATATGATTCATATACCCAGTACTTTAATTATTAGAGAAGGTGTGCGGATGACCCTATGCAAATAGTTTCTAGGTACAGAAGGCAAAAGGGATAGAATGGGTTCCTGCTCTGCTGTCACAACCCAAATCTGTGTACTTGTGTCTGAGCAACAGTCATGTACTCACCTACCTGGGAATCATCTCCATTGTACCCAGTGGAACTTATTTCTGAGTAGACATGTAGGTATGACCTGATCAAACAGGTGTGCTGCATTTAGATCAGCTTAATACATTGCAGTACCATTACAAAAGCATTCAAAATTCATTGCGGTATTTTAGATGCAAAGTTTGTTTAGTGGCGTGATTTATTTATTTTTCAAAAAAATATTTTAAATAGGTGGCATAATGATGATGTACATGCAGCAAAGTGAAAATAAAAGTCGAGACTTGCAGGGGAGATAGGGTGGGTTCACTCTGCGTTTTTCACTCCCAGTTTGCAAGATTCATATTACGTTACAGCAGCTTCAGCCCAAAGGGTAGAATCTGTTCACTTTACATTGCAGCGATACCTGTTTGAAAGGTAGCTCCTGGGTTCACTTTACATGACTACAGCTCCAGTTTGTAAGGGTAGCCCCAAGATTCCCTTTAGGTTACTGCAGCTCAGCTGTGTCAGAGGTGAAGTGCAGCATCTGCAGCCCTGTCACCCAGAAAAATCCCTTCCTTCCTTAGCAGTCTAGTACAGAGAGGGCACCACCATCCTTCTCAGGGTGGTGTGTGAGGGCAGTGCATAGTAAAGGACCACAAGATCCACGATCCACTGGAACTACATGGATTCAGCCAACAAGTCATTCAACTCCAACATCTCACTGATGTTGTTGGTGATCTGCATTGGACACTTAACATCTTGTGGGCCCATTCATCCCTCAGCCCAGTGTCCCCAGCCTAAGCTGTTTCAGCTTTTGGGGTTGACATGAGAGGTGTGTGAGAGGAAGACTCCACACTCTGCCATGCGCCACTCTTACCCTTACTGCAGGCTTCCCCAACCTCGGCCCTCCAGATGTTTTGAGACTACAATTCCCATCATCCCTGACCACTGGTCCTGCTAGCTAGGGATCATGGGAGTTGTAGGCCAAAAACATATGGAGGGCTGAGGATGGGGAAGCCTGCCTTACTGCTTTTCTTCTCTGAGCTTGCCTCACCCAACTCACCTTGGAACGGACTTAAGTTGGTCTCTTCCAGAGTAGAGGACTTTGGATCACCTGGGCTCGAGAGCCCAATCTGGAGTGGGTGGAGTGGATTGTGTTTAGGGCCCCTCTGACCCTCCTCAGGGATAGCTCTGCCTGTGCAGATGCATTCTAAAGCGGCTGGTGGTGTAGTGCCATGAAATCGTCCCCCTGCTCACCTGCTTACTGCAATACAGGCAGGTGTCATAGCTGGATCTGCTGCCACTCCAAGGAGATCCCAAACCACACACTGCTGCTTCTGTGAGGACCAAGAATCTCTGCCTTTATTCTGGTTGGCCCGCAGGATATGTGGAGGAGGGGCTGTTATCAGAGGTAGTTTTTCCTTTGCAGGGTGTGCTCCTCCTCTGCACCAGAATGCTGCCCCCTCTTTCAGGGAACTGCGAGGAGGGCTGTTCGAGAGATCCCTCTACTCAATTAAAGTGTCCACCAGATCTCTGTAATCAAAACTTCTCAGTCTCTATATCTAATAAACTGACGTCCCCTCCAGTTTCAGTCAGAGGAGCTGCCAGTGGCAAACAACAACAATTTATTATTTGTACCCCGCCCATCTGGCTGGGTTTCCCCAGCCACTCTGGGCGGCTTCCAACAAAGATTAAAAATACATTTAAATGTCACACATTAAAAACTTTCCTGAACAGGGCTGCCTTCAGATATCTTCTAAATGTCAGGTAGTTGTTTATCTCCTTGACATCTGATGGTAGGGCGTTCCACAGGGCGCCACTACCGAGAAGGCCCTCTGCCTGGTTCCCTGTAGCTTTGCTTCTCGCAATCAGGGAACCGCCAGAAGGCCCTTGGCGCTGGACCTCAGGGTCTGGGCAGAATGGGTCTGGACGCTCCTTCAGGTATACTGGGCCGAGGCCGTTTAGGGCTTTAAAGGTCAACACACTTTAAAGATCAACTGCTGCATGGACTACAAAAAGAGCTGGAGGAGAAGTGGACTTGCTCTTGCTAACCCCATTAACCTCAGAGTATGGGGTAACCTGCCACTGCATACCATTGCTCCTCATGTCTACAGCAGTGAAAGTGCATTTCAGTTAGGTTGTGGTAGGGAACTCAAACGGCCTAGGGCAGTAGTGGCAAACCTTTTAGAGACCGAGTGCCCAAACTGCAACCAAAAACCTGCTAATTTTTTGCAAAGTGCCAACACGGCAAAGTTGTTGAGGTTTTTTGGGGGTGGGGATTGCGCAGGGATCTGGATCTTTTTTAGGGGGGTGTGTGCAGAAAATAACTAACACCGTTAAAAACGCTGCAAATCACTTGCATCAGCACAGCAAACATGTGTCTACAACTCACCAACAGCACACTGCCAGCTGGTTTGTGGATGCAGAACTTCAAACAATGCATACTCTATGGAACGCTTACTGCTTGCAGCAGCATGCCCCCCCTGCAAAAACTCCCCCTGGCACCACTGCAGACAGAGCACTCTCTAAGGAGCACTTCCTGCCTGCACTGGCATGGGGGGGAGCAGGTGGCCACTGTGCCTGCTGGGCCAATGGCTTGCATGCCCACAGAGAGCGCTCTGAGAGCCAGTGTGGTGTAGTGGTTAAGAGCGGTAGATTCGTAATCTGGGGAACCGGGTTCGCGTCTCCGCTCCTCCACATGCAGCCGCTGGGTGACCTTGGGCCAGTCACACTTCTTTGAAGTCTCTCAGCCCCACTCACCTCACAGAGTGTTTGTTGTGGGGGAGGAAGGGAAAGGAGAATGTTAGCCGCTTTGAGACTCCTTCGGGTAGTGATAAAGCAGGATATCAAATCCAAAATCTTCCTCCTCCTCCTCCTCCTCCTCCTCCTCCTCCTCCTCCTCTTCTTCTGGCATGCATGCCATAGGTTCGCCACCACTGCCCTATGGCAATGCTTGTGCCTTTGCCCCCACCTCTGCCATTGAAGCTGCCACACAGCTTGCTATTAGCAGCACCATGTATATATACCTGAAGATTAGGTGCAATAATGGATTGTTTACAATAGGAGAGTGTCTGTAGAATAATAATGATAGTAGTGATAAATGTGTATTGTGTGATTGTTATGCTTATAACAGTGAGTGTACGTAAAATAGCATTGCAGTCCAGTAGAACAGATGGGCGGGTGAGACACACACACACAAAGACACTAAGATTTAATAACAGAAATAATAATAGTAATGCAGACCACGGCTGATAAGTAGAAAAGAATTAAAAACTACATGAATACACTAAATTAACTTCTACTACAGTACAACAAGCAGTAATGTGTGTGTGGCTGTTTTTCCCTGTCACACACAGAGAGAATTTAATAATACACACAAAGAATTCAATAATAATGACGAGGCAGTCTATGACTAATAAATCAAATCACTTGAGACAGATTAAATAAAACAGACTGCACATGGAACTGAAAGTGAACTCCTCAGACCAGAGCTATTCTTAGGGGAAGAAAGATCACTGACAGACAGCAGGATTATATCAAAAGGAGCAGTAAGGATGTTAAGGTTGGTAAATAAGGGACTGGACTGGAACGACATAAACTGGTACTGGTAAAAAGGAACACATGGGCTAAAGAAAAGCCTGAAATGGTACCACCTTTAAAACATTAGTGGTTCACAGAGACAAATCTAGCATAGAACAAGAAGCACATGAAAGTGAAGTTACTTATTTACTTCAAGTCTTAAAGAACTGGGATTTGAGAGCCCTAGTTGAATAATTCTCTCTGATTGCAAGTTAGACCTGTCAGTCACAGAAGAACTTTCCCTTCTTTCCCCTCCCCCCACCCTGGCCTTTTCTTTATGTGGTAAGCTTACAGATATTCATTTCATTTTTAGCTGATGCTTGTCTGAAGTGGTTTTTTATATCTGAAACACAGAGGTGTCACAAAGTGCTTTCAGGTGCTGCTTTGACTCAGGCATATCAGGCACAGCCCTCTTTGCCTCAAACAATCCCAGATCCCCTCTGAAATTTCCTGATTCAGTTGGGGATTCGTCAGAATCCTCTGCATGACCCGATTGTGCAGCCCTGTCTAAGCCTATTGATAGAAGTTGCTCAGTGTACTTTAGTAATTTCATGGGAGAGACGCTCATTAAACATAATACACACACACACACACACACCCTTAAAAAAACACACCTGTTGCATTTCCTGTAGCTAACCATCGTTATGGGTACAAAAGTAAGAAATCTGCCATATAAGTGTACCCTGTAGTACCCTGTCTTCTTTTCATCAGATGTACCATACTTGGCTGTGAGGAATCAGGAGGCCTTTGTAACTGGCCAATATCTTTGTAAGAGACACGTCCACAAGAAGAAGAGACATGAAGCCATTGAGGGGCTGTCATATTTAATTCTGATTACTCTTTCTCATCTGCCACTATTCTAAATTATGTTGGAACAGTGCCAGATAGTTCTCTCATTGTCACTCTAATGGGATTTAGATTGGTTGTTCTGATTACACGTTCTCCTCCTCCTGTTTATGCTGTTTTAGATCTTGTAAGGGATGTATCAAATAACTATTTTAAGTGCTCCTTAGGGATAGAGCAGAACTGACAACATGCATGTGTGTGTTTTAAAAAGCAAACATATCACTCTTTTGTACTGTTGAATCATTGTGAAGCAGCTTTCTAAATGAAAGCAGATAAACACCACCATTTTGCCTTTGAATATCCAGCTGCAAAAATATCTATTCCACACACACACACACACACACACACACACACACACAGATATATATGCCACCCTTCCATGCAACTTGCAGGTTGAATAATTTAAAAAACAAAACAACAAAGCAACTTAAAAATCAGTATAAAAATAAAGCAATACAAAATGAAAAATAAACAATTGCATTTGCTTGCAACTGACAATACATCAGAACTGGTGCCAGCCTAGCTTCCCTGCAGTGAATATTCCATAAGCTATATAATGCATCATATTATATTACTTAGAGACGACTGTAATTAAACTGTATATAAATTATCAAAATAAATAAAACAACTAAGTGGGGTGCTATCTATGTACCTAATCTATCAATTTATCAGAATCATAAGAGTCAATGTCCAAGTACACATTGATTAATGAAAAGTAACCTGAAATGTGTAATTGTTACTGTAAAAGGTTTCTGACAAGATTTTATTGAAAGTCTTATTCTTCTAATGTTAAACTTGCCCGCAGGTGGTAATGTGAGGGTTGCCCTCCTTTCCTGTGAATCTGAGAGCCAAACTACATGTGATGCTCATGCAGCTTTACCTACTATATGAATGAATGAATGAATGAATGAATGAATAGCAGCTATATCAGAAAGGGGCTTATCGACAATGGAATTTCTGGAAGCGTGCAGAAAGGAATAAGTACTTAACTGGCAGTATATTCCACTGTATTTCTGGAAGTCACTTTTTATGTTGTGTGAAAGCTCATATATAATGTGGAAATTCATGGTTGGGGAAGAGTGAAAATGGAATAAACTTGGAACAGTACATTAGGATGCAGAGACCATGGTGAGGGCCAAAATACTTCTGGCAGCTACCTAGGTATATTTACCCCATATTTGAGTCAGTCTGGGAGAGAACTGCTTTCAAGTAAGGAGGCAGAAAGTGTGGAGTACATGTCTTTGCCCTACATACTCCTTTTCACATCTTCTCCCTCTTTATACAGTGAACAGGGTAGACATGTGGATACAATACCTATCAAGCTCCACTCATACTGTTGCATGGCACCCCAATTTCCAAGTGGTGCGAAATTCCAGGGGTTCCAAGTGCTTACTCAGGGTTCGTGTTTCCTTTTGGAAATGAGGCACAGCGGAGACTTTGGTGTCTTTATGAAATGTGGTTTATTTATACATATATACAACCTGAGCCTATGATGGAGGGGTTCACAGCATTAACACCCAACAAGGGTCTTGTTTCTCCCCATAGCCACCACCTTGGATTCAAACAGAGATCAGGCATGTCTCTCACTCTTGGGTTTCTACCTGCTTCTAGCCCAGCTCATGTTCACTCAGGCTTTTTTTTCAGGGGGAACTCACAGGAACTCAGTTCTGGCACCTCTCAGACAGATTCCATCACCTCTCAGGGTGCCATTGGCACTCTAACAGAATGAGGGAGGTGTTTGTGGTGTGTTCCAGCGCCTCTTTTTCTAGAAAAATAGCACTGCAGACACTCAACTCTGGCTTTTGTCTTTCCAAGTGCCAGCCAGATGAGGAAGGAAGCCCACCCATTTTCTTTCTGGCACAGAGCAGCTTCCTTTCTTATACTAATGACTCATACTTAGGACCATTACCAAGAAGCTGGCCTGCCTATTTCTACAGTAGAATCCTACATTAGATTTTAATCCTTGCTGGATCCAGGAATTAGAAGGCACTCAGACATACAGCCTAACCATTGTCCCCTCTCCCCTAAAAAAACCCCTCACAACATTATGTTTGTCATCTCTCACATAAATGTATGACCCATGAAGTATCAGGAGTTGGAAGAGAGCTGATATGTTTCAAAAAAAGGCTAGTTTGATAGCATCTTATTGAATTTTTCAGTATGGTTTGGAATTTAGATATAAGCCTAGGACTTGTCTTGCACTTTGGTACTGTATTAAAGATATGGTGAAAGAATGAGTAATCATTAAAGGGTTTTAGGCTATGATTTTAAAGCTATGCTGCCTGTCATTATTTCATCTCTGTTAGTACTGCAGAGGACTTACTTGAAAGGCTGTGGCATTAGACTGGATGAATTAAGGCAATCATACTAACCGCTGCCTTTATATTCTTAGTCCTTCAGTCCAAAGGTTCTTTCTTTCTTTGTTCGGAGACCATTTCTTCTTGACAGGATTAGCCATACATAATGAGACAGAAAACCCCTCTTGGGGTTTGACAACTATTATGTTTGCCTTTTTCTTCTTATTATTGAAAGGAGACATGTCAGACACGAAGGGAGAATGTAACAACAACAAAGGAAGGGAAAATATATATCTGCCGTCATCATCTGTGTTTAGTTTCCAAACAATTCTTCAAAAAAATTATAGATATGAACTACTCATTTACCCTTTGTGATGTCTGTAGGCTAGCTTCATTGGTTGAAATCATGGCTATTACTGGAATGGTGTTATGAAAGGTGAAATTGTCGCCACTGACTAAGCTGGACTATTAAACAGCAGGTGAAAAGCAAGAGATGGGAAGAGAAAGCTGGTAACACAATGATATAAGAGAAAGCAACATCCAGGGTGTAATCACAGTTCAGGATTCAGTGTAAGATGTCATGATGTTCCTTCATTCTTCTTTCACATATATTCTGAACAGCTTTCAAGAATGTGATGACTGTCAGAGTTTTAGGAAGCTTGTGCGTAAGACATTAATACAAAAGCTGCATTCCTACCTACACTGAGGTTTGCAATGCTTGAGGTTTCTGATTATCTCTGGAAAACCAACTTTTTCCCATCAGAAGCTCCTAGATAGTTATCACTTTATCATTTTCTAGCTCATTCGTTGACACTGTGCATGAATCTCGTCTTCTTGCCAGCTTTCATTAGATGCTTTTTGTTTCAGAAAGGTCTTATTATGCTGCTTGAAGATTTCACTGTATATATTTTAATGGTGAGGTGCACCTAAGGTTGTTGGTTTTTTTGTGGTCAATTTCCTTCCTTCCTTTTAGCTTCCCTTCCTTTCTAACAAACTGTGACCCATTCTTTTGTGGATGCCGACAGATTTGTGTGTGTTCAATGGGTCTTTTTTTTTTACTTTCATTTCTGAAGAGCCAACAGTCCCTCTGCTTACTCCAACTGTACTTTTAGCTGGGGCCAGATAAGCTAAGGAGAGCCTAAAGACATTTGCAGTACATTGTGTGAATTTTGAAGGATTTTAATTTAGGGTCACCTCTCTGGAGGTGTGATATTAATGAAACAACCAAACCCAAGATATATTTTTCATGCTCTGTTAACAGAAGTTTTGCTGGATAAAATCGCCAATATATTTTTAAGAAAGGCTATGGTGCAAAAGGTTATCAGAGATGACTTAATGTATCCTTTCTCTCTCTTTTTTGCTTTTTCACAGTACACTTCTTTCTACCTGACAAATAAGGCACCTTTTCCCAAATATGCTTTGCAATGTTGTGGGTTGTTTTTGCATTTTAAGTGGTAATGCCCAGAGGCAATCTTGTTCAGCCCAATAATGTTACTTCTGAATGCTGAGCTGGCAATTTCATTTCTGCTTTCAGCTAAGCTCAACCAATAGCTTTCTCCCAGACTGCTTAATTCAAAAAGTAGGAGTGAATTTTCAATCCCCAGAGAATTTTTTTCCCATCTGCAACTGCTAATGGAAACATGCCTCAGAGGCAGTATAGCACAGCTGGGAATTTAGCCTTGTCTTCTCAAAGAAATCTGAGTACAAACCTATTTAGCTCCACACAGCATGTCTACTAAAAAGCATTGTGCTGTCCACAATGCAAAGGAATTTATATGGATGGGCAAGCTGGAAATTACTTAATACAAAAACCCTATGAAAAATAGCAGTGGAAGCTAATAAGGATTGTTTTTGTATGTTTTTCCAGGTGCTAAAGTTGACCTTGCAGTGAACAGTAAAAAAAGGACATAACTTTTATTTATTTAGAGAATTTATATTCTTTTGTTTGTAAGTGTGTTTACAATATGAGGAAACATAAATATTATTACACCTTTGCATGGAGTAACACTGTTTTGGTTTCAGAACTAAAATGTTAGTTATGTGTTATGGTTTTGCTGTATGGTCCAGTTCATGTTTCTGAAGCACCCAAAGAAATATGTATCCTAATACATGACAAACAATTCTGAGTAGAATAGAGTTAAACAGGGATATGGTTTTCCAGATATTGTTGAATTATAGCTTTCATCAACCCTAGCCATTGGCCACGCTGATTGGGGCAGATGGGAGTTGGAATTCAGCAACAGGTTTTCCACTGCTGGACTAAAAATGGCTCATTACTCTTTTATACCAGGCAAGGAGAGAATGAGAGGGAGGGAGAGAAGAGAGAAAGAGAGAGAGA
The DNA here is from genome assembly GCF_965153285.1 of Podarcis tiliguerta. Classification (NCBI taxonomy): domain Eukaryota; kingdom Metazoa; phylum Chordata; class Lepidosauria; order Squamata; family Lacertidae; genus Podarcis; species Podarcis tiliguerta. The sequence goes on along the minus strand of NC_139545.1, from coordinate 21,267,933 downwards.
TTTTCTAAGAGAAGCAGATTAAAAAACAGAATGGATGAGAAGCAGTATCATGGAAACAGGAAGCCATATAATGGGTATTATAGGAGAGAAGGGATAAAACCTACCAATGTAAAAAGTGAATATTTTCATGTAACACAATTTCTTAAATATTAGAGGAGCAACATAATGAGCCATTATATAGAGGTGAGGATTAGGGATGTGAATCCTTGTTCTGAGCTTATTAAACCACCATGCAGAGAGATACTAGAGTTGCCTCCATTCTTGCTGCCCTGATCCCATTGCCAATTGTAGAAAATAAATTTAAGGAATATCTACAGTGTGCTAAAGTAGGCCAGTTTAAAGAAGGATAACCCTCATGGAAGAAAATAACATTTTACATTCACTGTTGGGCAACCACTCCTTCCCACCTTATCAGATCTTCTGAAATCTGGCAACAGCTCTATCAAAACTGTTTCCAGAAAGTGCCAAGGAAAAATCCCACATGAACCTGCAGAGGAAAAACCAATTTTGGAAGAAGAAGAACCACCACTCAGAAACAACAGTGAGGTCCAGTTTGAGTTATACCCATGTGCTTGAAGATCTCCTGTTGTAATAAATGAGATTGAAAACTGCTTGATTTCAGTAGGATCATGCCCCATGTTAATTATAATTATTGTCATCAACATCATCAAATCTATAATCACTGGGGGAAAAGTACTGATTCACTAAATCTGAATTGCTTGCTATGTATCCCAAACTGGTGATTATAACCATGATGTTCTGTCACTGAACATTACATAATGTCAACAACAACCTTCAGAAAAGGCAATAGCCATGTTATCTTAGGCCTCTCAGTCTTTTTCAACTAAGAAGGTTGAGTGCTTGCTTTGCATGCAGAAGGGTCTAGACTCTAGGTCAGGGGTCAGCAAACTTTTCAGCAGGGGTCCGGTCCACTGTCCCTCAGACCTTGGGGGGGGCGAACTATATTTTTTTGGGGGGGATGAATTCCTATGCCCCACAAATAACCCAGAGATACATTTTAAATAAAAGCACACATTCTGCACATGTAAAAACACACTGATTCCCGTACCATCCGCGGGCCAGATTTCAAAAGGTGATTGAGCCGGATCCGGCCCCTGGGCCTTAGTTTGCCTACCCATAGTTTGCCTACCCGTAAGGTAAAGGTAAAGGTAAAGGGACCCCTGACCATTAGGTCCAGTCGTGACCGACTCTGAGGTTGCGGCGCTCATCTCACTTTATTGGCTGAGGGAGCCGGCGTACAGCTTCTGGGTCATGTGGCCAGCTTCTGGCCGCTTCTGGCGAACCAGATCAGTGCACGGAAATGCTGTTTACCTTCCCGCCGGAGTGGTACCTATTTATCTACTTGCACTTTGGCATGTGCTCTAGGTTAATTCTCTTGTTTAAAAGATCACAGGCAGCCAAGCAAAGAAAGACAAGGCCTCGGAAAACCACTGCTAGTGGGCTCTATGGATTAATAGACTGATTTGATGTAAGGCACCTTCTTATATGTTCACAGTGCAATAAATTCTGTGCACTGATCTGGACATCGAAAATTGGGAAAAGAAAGGCTTCTGTGTTCGTGTGTACAACTTTTCAAGCAAACCTCACAAAGCAGTTTACATAAAAATGACAAAACAATAAGACCCGGTTTATAACTACAAGATAGTTTGAAAAGTGGTTTGCTTGTTATGCCAAATTTGCATTATGGTTCCTGAGATCAAGAAGCAGGTTTTCATCTATGTTTGGATACAACTGGATGCGATTTTGAATCAAGATGGCAGACCGAACCTTCCCAAAGTGCATTGGTTTTAACCATTGATGTGTGAATTGTTGTTGTTGTTTCTTGGAATGCTTGAGTAACAGTAGGCACAGGCTACAAGGTGGGGAGAAACTTTTAGAAGCTAGCATTCCCATGATGGGACTCCCATCAGGGCAAGATGGTACATGAGTAGCCCTATGGTGGCAGCTGAAGGAGGAATGGACCACCCTCAGTTAGAACATTTGGGAATTAGATGGTGGGCAGCTTTCCAGGCTATTCCATCTTCTCTCCTTTTCTCCATCCTTTGAAGGAAGGAGTAGAATACCAGGATTCCACCTCTACTTGAATACCAGGAGCTAGACTGAAACTAGCTACATATACAGCTTCTCTCTCTTTTTAAACTAGATTTTCTTATTTTTGTATAATGTGAACATGGTGTATTTATTTGTAAAATCTTTATATACCACCTTCCAGCCTTTAATTAGGGGCACCAAGGCAACAAATACCTTAATAGTGCTTGAGAGAAAGAACATCTTAAAACAATTATTTCATCAGAAGCAGAGGATTAAAGCCTCATTTTAAAACCTGCAGAAGTTCAGCAGAATAAAAGTGTTTTCGCTGCCTGCCTGGAAACAGTGAAGGACAGGGACAGCAAACCCTCCTTCAGGAGAGAGTGCTTTAATCGGAGTGCTGTCACTGAAAAAGTCCTGCTTTGGGTCTCCTCCTATGGCAGAGTAAGGCTCCAGATAATAGACTGGTTCAACATGGTAGATTTGTAAACTGCTTTGACACTTCTTCTTTTTACAGTTAAGTGGTATATAAATTTTATGAAATAAATAAGTAATAAGAAAATATTTGCAGCTGAACCTGCGGTAGAAATTATCTGAATTATGATGACAAGTATAATAATGTGCAAAAATTTGTATTCTGACTTTGTCTTTAGCTTGACAAACGAACTCTTGAACCTTTCATAACTAATTAAGGTAGTAGGGAATTCTAACAGTATCCTAACGAAGGAAGGTTCAACATTAACAATGATTCATAGCACCATGTCTCTGCAGTGCCTTTGATCTTCTGAGCATGTCTCAAATGTTAACTAATCAGTTAGGGTACTTTAGGATCATATTTGGAGGGGAGCTAAGAAGTTTGAAAATATTTTGACGCATATATTATTTATCATTATTACTTACCTGCCCTTCACCCTAAGGTCCCAGGGCAGGTTAAAACAATTTAAATATAGTTTTAAAAGTCACAATTACATATACAGTTTGAAAAGAACAACCATATGAAGTGGCTTTGATAAAAAATTAAATTGCAAAATTGATATTTCTGGTGTTATAGAAACAAGCCCTGCTCCTTTTCCCTTATGGGGTATCCAAGAGCCCATATAAAGTCCTTAAGTGGGTTCCCTATCAGTAGGAGAAAATAACAGAGAAGCAAAGTGGCTAGTAAGCCTGATCTTTATTAACTGTTGCAACAGGGTCCCCACTCACCACACGCAGGAGGGAGGAGAACCCAGAACAATGGTGCGCAAACCCTTATATAGACTTTTGAAATTGCCCACTCTGTAGCTCAAGACCACCCCCAAAAACATCATACATATATCACAGAATAAATCCTGTCTGCCAGGATATCTGTTAATGGTCACTGATTGCTTTACCAGGGCAGCCTGGCCATTCTTTTGTGATGGTAAAAACTTTTACTTCCTGAATCCAGGTTACAGGCTCACCCTATTCAGACACAAACATGCCCTTAAGACAGGATTTGTAAGCAAACAGACAAAGGGAAGGCTTTCCCCATTTCCTCCCTTCTTGCAGAGAAATACCGTATTTTTCGTCCTATAGGGCGCACTGGCCCATAGGACGCACCTAGGTTTTTTTTGGGGGGGGGGAATAATAATAATAAAAATATTTTCCCCCCACCAGCCGTGGGGCTGGGGCGGGGGAAGCCCGAGCTTCCCCCGACCCCAGCCCCCAGAACAGGCTGCCGACCCAAGCCTTGCGCGCCCGGCAGGACCTCCCGCCGGGCGCGCAAGGCTTGCGGACATCTGCCCGAAGCACGGGGCGTGCTCCGCAGCGCGCCCCCTGCTTCGGGCTGCAGGCTGCTGCGGCAAGCCTTGCGAGCCCGGCTGGGACTCCCTCCCGGCTCCCAAGGCTTGTGGATAGTTTCCTGAAGCCTGGAGAGCGAGAGGGGTCGGTGCGCACCGACGCCTCTCGCTCTCCAGGCTTCAGCGAAAGCCTGCATTCGCCCCATAGGACACACACACATCCCCCTTCATTTTTGGAGGGGAAAAAGTGCGTCCTATAGGGCGAAAAATACGGTATACTGTCTTGAGATCAATTTGGGAGAGTCAAAATCAGGGGTCGGCAACCTAAGGCCCATGGGCCACAAGCAGCCCATGGGGGTTGTTTAACCAGCCCATGGACTGCTCCTGTGCGCCATGCTAAACCGGCGTGGAGCAGAGCGTGGACCGCCTTCCGTGACGCTGGCCGGCTTCCCATTGGCTGCAGGAAGCTCCTGCAGCCAATGGGAAGCTGTGCAAGCCTCCTCTGCACTGGAAAGAGCGCCGGAAATAGCGTTTGCGCATGCATGCGTTTATACACACTCTGGCCTACCATGGCGTCAGTGGGACCGTGAACCGGCCCAAGCCACAAAAACTTTGCCAACCCCTGATCAAAATGGTTTGGGAGAGTCAAAATGACTTCAGGATTGCTCTCCTGTACTATTTCAGACATGTGGTTTATATACTTATGCATGTGTTTGCCTTGTACATTTATGAACGTTTATTTTATATTTGGGACCTTAGAATTCTTATAACACTGGGAAACAGAAATCTAATGGGACACTCTTTAAAATTCATTTTTGCTGTTATACAATAGCTTTTTAAAAAATGAGACAATGACTATGAAAGCTCAGTTTTATCTAAAATCTAAGAACATAAGGATATCTCATTCTTGCTGGAAAATGGCCTTGTGCCTACCTAATGCTGTTGTGAAACAAAACAAAACAAAACAAAAAAAGAGCAGAGCGGAGCAGAGCAGAGCAGAGCAAAGCGAGGCAAAACAAAACAAAGGCTCGGTTTCCAAGAATGGCATTATTTACACCCCAAGTTTACAAGATATGTAACACTTCCTGGAAAATAACTAACCCATAAGTTTATTTTAGAGAAAATAGTAGTTTTAAACCTTGCTATTATTCAATGTGTGTGTCTAGACCACGGAATAATACCTCAGGAATGCAGCACATAAATAGCTTATCAACAAGCCCAGAGAAAAGAAAAAGCATTAACCTACATGTTATTGTGCAAATAAAACCGCAGTCACAATTCTTTGCAGTATTTCTAACAGGAACTCTGAATTGCAAAGACAGATTAGTTCAATCCCGAAGAAATAAATTCTTAGAACGGGAGTTTTAGCGGACTTCGGAATGCAATATTTAATTGTTGCATGTATGAAAAACTGTACCAGAACTAGTTTAACTATGTTAAACTATACAGTTTAGTTTGCTCCCATAAAGTGCTCAACACAGCACAAAACTGCCAGGTGAAACAACTGCTGCTGCTCCCATCTCTGCTAACTAACTAACAGAATGCTTCTGGGTCCTACTATGTTAATTGCAGTTCAGCATTTTCCGTATTGTCTTCCTATATTCTGTTTCGCTTTTCAGTTACCTGAGTTGTGGCTCCCCCATTCCACTTCCCCACCCCCAATTAAAAAGAATTGCAGTAGCATAGTGAGTACAGAAAAGTACTACTGAAACTTTTAACGGTTGCTGTGCCTTTAATTAAAAGTCTACCGTTGCCAGGCCTTGACCTTTCTATTGCTTTGTGTTGATAGTGGTGGAATGATTAGTGATCGTTTCTTAATTGCTCCGCTGTTCATTCCTGTTCCTCTTGGGGACAGCACTTTCGCTATTAGTTCCTTAGCATTACTTTTTTCTGTTCAGTTTTAGATCAAAATTTACTGTGAAAAATGCAAAGAGACAGAGATAGGGAATAGCCAAGTAAAGCTTTTGTTACCTCCAGAATAAGGGGGGGGGCGGTATTCAAGGGACATTTACAAGACTAATTATGACGCCTTCATTCACAGGAAGCAACAAAAGGAGCAGGACCAGCAAAAAAAGAATATATTTTTAGAAACTGCTCCCCCCTTAATTTCTGAGCAATACTATCAGTAAAACAATGCATTGTTTAATACTGAAGTATTTAAACCAGCAGCAACTGTAATTCTGTTTTCTATTTTTTTAAAAAATGAAAAGGAGAAAATATATTTAATCAATATATTTAATCAAACTTAAAATAACAAAATAAAATGACAAAATAACTTTTTGGCAATGGCAGAGACAGATGGAAGGATACCTCCACATCTTCCCCAGAACAGCAAATTAGGAGGTTGGATCACTCTGCAACACCCCATCAATTGAGTATGATGTAATGAAGTCTTCAGTGGGCATGTCTCAAGAACAATTCCCAGTCATAATTAACATTGGGCAGTACCTTTGCTTAATGGGCATTATTTGTGAGTTATGATCGCATAAAGATCTCAGCCATGGGGAAGGGAATTGCTGGATAATGTAGTGCTGTGTGGAAACTCCATTTCACTTTCAGCCAATTAAAGGGAAAGCTGCAACCACAGTAATGACTGGTATCATGAATATTGGGGGGGGGGGGAGGATTAATTGTGATCCCAGCCATCTTTGTACTAGTTCTTAATGAATCATTTCACTAAGTTTAAAGTGAACTTTGTAAATTATTGCTGCCTAAAGAGTTTTACTGGTAATCTTTGCTTCATGATTGAATTCTCAATCCCATAGAACAAAATACAGGCACAGGCACATACTCACACACTTTCTTTATTTGCATTAGCCACTAGCCACAGCAATAAAATAAAATGTGATATACTGATGATGGAGCTAAATGCTTAGCCATACAAAATGTGTTGTAGAGGTTTACATCAATACAATTGACAGAATTGATACATCCCACCCCCACCCCCCTTGCTCACAATTGACTTGCGTGCGACCGCATATATACGTAGCATCAGGAAACAATTAAATAATTTACTTCATACCCAGAAATGGAGGGGGAGAGCTGGAGAGCCCTTGTACCTCACAAGGAGACCCTTCCAAGAGCCTGAAGAGGACTTCAGTGAGGGCCGAGACTGGAGGTACAGCAGGATTTTGTTTAGGCTGCTCAGCCTCCCCGCCTACCAGCTGGTGCGTGAGGTAGCGCAGCAGCAGCCGCCGCTTTCCCCTGCATCCTCTAGTCTCCTGCTAGCCCTAGAGCTTCTATTCCAGTTGTGGATATCTTTCGTGCAGTATTTTTGATCTGGATTGGGGAGGGAGAGTGGCATGGAGGGGCATTTAGGGCTGCTTCCCCCCCTTAGGTGATTTTCACTTCTGTTTGTGGGGTGTCAGAATGTAATCTCTCTGTAACTGGGGAGTTGCCTGAATGAAAAAGGAAGAAACTGTGTGTTGTTTTTCATATGAGATAAATAAGTTAGTAAATTCAGCCTGAACTAACTAACTAGTTAACTCAGGCTCCTGATTAGAACCATATCTGCTATGTTTCAGCATCAGGTGTTCCTGGACTTTACACTTATGATCACAGGAAGTTGCTGAATACCTAGTCAGACTATTGGTCCATCCAGCAGTATTGTCTATATTGACCAGCAATAGCTGTCATAGGTTTCAGACAGACTCTTTTTCAGCTCTTTCTGAAGGTCCTAGAAATTAATCTCGAGCCTTTCAGCAAATCACCTGATCTGATGCTGAGCTAAGACTCTTCCCTTGAAATGATGCTGTTCCCGCTTGGTCTTATGAAGGCCATTATATTAAATGCAGGTAATGTACACAGAATTGTTTACATTTGTGGCCCATATATTTTATTTTCTTCAAGTGTCTAATGCATAATGCATGAAACGGGCGGGGGATCTTGATCTTGAATTTTATGCTTATGTTATCATAGATTTTTCTTCTTCCTGTGGCATTGAAGGCTTTTATCATCTGGCACCAACAAGAAGAGAATAAGGCCTCGGGAATATTTAGAATCACTTCAAAGACAACAAGCCCAATGCTTTAAGAAAATTGAGGCTGACATAATTGCTGTAGGCAAAGGCAAGAGCCAATGAAGTGTTGGCAATACTGCTGAACCACCAGCAAATTCTGCGTCCTGAGAAATGCTTTGATAAACAAATTTGGAGAATACTCTTTCCTCCTGCGCATCTGTTTTATGGCTGACAAGTAGATGCTCTGTGTGGAAAAGTCCATTATTGAATGCTGCATCCCTTCCATATACATGCAGCCACCACTTTACAAACACAATGCATTCCCTGGAAATCATTTATTAGGTGAGCTTTCTCATAATGAGTCAATGATTTCCATTTATTCCTACAGGAAGATTTTCTAATGCATTCCCTACCACAGGATTTTGAACCCAAAATCAGGGGGAAACCCAGGAAAATCCCAGGGCGTGGGAAAGCTCTCTGGTTTGTCTGATTGCTCCATCTCCCTCTGTTCCTCAGCCAATCAGCAAAAGGCAAACAAGGAAGTAAAAAATGTTCAGATATCTGGATCTGCAATGCATATCTTGAGGTTTGGGTTCTGATTCCTTGTGTTTGGAAAAGTGATTTTTTATTTTTTTATTTTTTTTGCATATCAAACCTTCATAAGGCAGGACCTATGTGCAGTGTAAACTTTGACACCCACCTCCTCTGGTTGTTTAAGAACATGCAAAGGGCTGTTTCGCGCTCTATCAACAATCCTTCCCTGTTCATTGTGGAGAAGGAGCAGATTTGCTTCAGCTGTTCAGTGTAAAGGCTGAAGACTGGCAGGAGCTCCAATGCACAGAGTTGCAATTTCAGCTGAGTTTGGGGAAACCACTTGAAGTATCCATTGTGTTGCGCTATTTCAATTGCTTTTGTTTGATTTGCTCATTGCAAACAGCTGAAAGTCTGTAAATTTTGCCAATAAGCCTGATTTGCAATGGAGGTTCAATAATTTCAATTGCAGCTGTATTTGCTGTACATCTTTTAATATGTAATATATGAAGCAATGCCTAAGACTTCAGACTTACGTTCATTCATTGTACACCTTATGAGGTCCACTTGCACAGTAAAGTCAGTCTGGCATCCTTGCTGATATCTTTTAGGTGCCGGTTGTAGACTTGCCTTTCCCTACAGGCCTGAGCTAATTCTGTGCTGTTGTTGATGTGCTTTTGAAGCTTCCTATGGCTGTTGTGTGAGGCTGTTTTTGGTATGGCATATGAAAAAGCACTAAAGTTTTAGATGATCTTTTCTTTCCCCTCCCCCTCCCCCATAAAGAATCGTAGAATTGTAGAGTTGGAAGGGACCCTACGGGTCATCTATTCCAACCCTCTGCTATGCAGGAATATGCAGCTGTCCCATACAGGGATTGAGCCTGCAACTTTGGCATTATCAGCACCGCACTCTAACCAACTGAATCATCTAGGTGGTATAATGTATTTATGTTTATGTTTTTAAATGTAAGTGGCTTGGAAACCTTTTGGGTAACAAGCAGCTAATAAGTTTAACTCAAGATAATTGAGTCACTTTGCCCTGGACAAGATAAAGTGACTAGCAAATTTAATGAATAGTAATAATTAGACTCTTAATTTCAGGGTCATGGGTCCTAGCGCCACGTTGGGCAAAATATTCCTGCATTGCAGTGGATGGATGACCTTTGTACAATTCTATAAATCTAATTTATATAGATAGGTAAAGGTAAAGGTCCAGTCGTGGCCGACTCTGGGGTTGCGGCGCTTATCTTGCTTTATTGGCTGAGGGAGCCGGCACACAGCTTCTGGGTCATGTGGCCAGCATGATTAAGCTGCTTCTGGCGAACCAGAGCAGTGCACAGAAACACCGTTTACCTTCCCGCCAGAGCGGTACCTATTTATCTACCTGCACTTTGACATGCTTTCAAACTGCTAGGTTGGCAGGAGCAGGGACCGAGCAATGGGAGCTCACCCCGTCGCGGGGATTCAAACCGCCGACCTTCTGATTGGCAAGTCCTAGGCTCTGTGGTTTAACCCACAGCGCCACCCGTGTCCCTTAATTTATATAGATAGATGATAGTAAATCCCATTGAATACAGTGGGAGTTATTTCTGGGCACACATGTATAAGACTGGCCTTCAGGAGAGAGGGTACATCTTAGCTACAGCAGCTTGTGTTTTGTGTTTTGATTGAAGAAGACTCTAGAGGGCAGTTCACTACTATTAAAATACTGTGCAAAACAAATTTCCTTAACTTTGCTACCATTCTTTATTATTAGAATATATCTTCTGGATGGGAAACACTTTCTAGAAATGTGAAGACATGCAAAATAAAAACTATTATCACATTTTTATTAAATAATGTCTGAATCCTTTAGTGTAAAGGGTAGAAAAATTACCAACCAGCCAAAATATTTAATTCAGTTTGAATCCATGCTTTTTAAAGCATGTCGATCAACAATACTATGTTGGCATTTTAGCAAATAATAATCTTTCCCTAATGTTTGCAAGCCTGAGGACAGGAGTTGTAACTATTTTTGTTGAGTGCTGAGTTCAGCATGTTAAATAAATAAAGCATCCTTACAATAATAGTTATTATACGCATAATCAACATGCTGGTTCTTGAGTGAGCTGCTCTCCAACCCAACATCTGCACTAAGAATGTGTACAGATAATTCAGATAGCAGATTCCGTGCTTTGGGGGTGGCATTTGGCCAAAAGGGAATTAAGCCCACTATAGAGCACATATTTATAAAAAGAAATATCTTCTTTTAGTGCTAGTGTAACAGTGTGGCACTGTGAGGACTGCACAGCCTGAGCTGGTCCAAACCCAGTAAAAACCACAGTATGAATATGTTGGCGGACAGGCAAGGACAAATCACTGCAAGACAGGGCATTTGTCTTTGAGAACTGGATAACCTTCAAGACTACCATCTGGATATAACCAAGGGCTGTTTTGGGGTCAGGCACAGAGGGCACGTGGTTGAGAACTGTGTCTTCTTGTTCCTAACAAGAACAAGTAATCTTCGCCACCTTTCTCCAGTTTGCATCAAACTAAAATTGAGTGGTTGGCGCAGATGAGCAGGGGTCAATCTACTATGAAACTAATAAAGGTTAACCTTCAGGGCCCCTAATCCTGAGAGGGTCCCAGAAGAGACTTTATTCCACATTTTGGGGTCTAGTACACCCAATTTGAGTCACATAACTCAAATTGGTGCTCTCTCTCTCTCTCTCTGTATTTCAACAAATCCCAAAGTTTGAGTCAGTAGCACAGATGTTGCAAAGGTGGAGTGTCACAGTAAGTTATCAGTTCAAAGAATATTTGCACCTTAGGAAATCCCAGAACACAGAAGAAAACACACTACCTAAAATGCAATGTGTATAAATTCTGCAGCTTATTTGTGAGCAACACCTAACTGAAGTGTTCCCTGATATATTACTACTGTGCTTAAGGTGCCTATCACGTGCTGAGAAGCAGAATGGGATTTTTCAAAGCGTCCTTTATAAAGAACGAATTTCGGTCTACCATGACTAAAGAACGTTTAAATTCCTTATGTATATTGTCTCTAGAAAATGACATTGCAAGGAAGCTCTCATATGATGAAACTGTACATGAATATGCTGCTTGAAAAACTAGAAAAAAGAGCTTCATGTAGTATGTGTTCTCATAGGTGTCTAAAATAAAATATTATATTGACTGTGGTCTTTTCTAGCATTTATTACATCATTCTATGATGCATATATATAACATTTCCATAATTTTCATCTCCTAAAGTCAAAAATTATAAGGCATAGGATTTTTTTATTCACACCTGTGACTTTGACATATGAGATATGTGAGATGTGCAATAATTTTAATCAAAATCTGAGATGTAGCGATTAATTTATAGATAGATAGATAGATAGGGTGGTGATATGTTGTAGAACAAGCCCATTTAAGAAGTGGTTACCCAGATCTCATTGCTAGTTGCGAAGAGGCCCCCGTCTTGGAGAAAAGATGGGATATACAGTCGTACCTTGGATCTCAAACACCTTGGCTGCCAAACAAATTGGCTCCTGAACGATCAAGACCTAAAAGTGAGTGTTCTGGTTTTCGAATGATTTTCGGAAGCAGGACATCTGGCTGCGCTTTGGTTTCTGAACGTTTTGGAAGTCAAACGGACTTCCGGAACAGATACCATTCAACTTCCAAGGTACGACTGTAAATGTAAAAATAAATATATTATATAAAAAATAAACTAAAGCTTGTATCAGCACCGGTCAGTATGGCTAGTGATAAGAAATAATGAGAACTGTAGTCCAAGCAGCTAGAGGGCACCTGCTGTGGGAAGGCTGAATTAAACACTGTCATCATCTCAATATTGCAGATAGCAACAAAGAGTGATTGATAATGGCTTGCCTAAGGCCACCTTGGGAGAGGCAAGATTCAAACCAAGGACTTCTTGATTTGTCAATCAGCCACTGCACTAACTTGAATAAGATTGTCTTCTCAGAAGTACGATATTTAATACCAGCTCTTAACAGAACACTTGATGAAGCTAACATAGCAAAAATTGGAGATTCTACCACATAAAAAGATAATTGGGCCAAATGAAAGTTTTACAATGTAAGAAAAGAGGCAGAAGAGGTTTCATCAAGCCTTTTCTTGTGGTGTGTGTGTGAGTGACAGCCTTGTTTAGGTGTCTTGAGTGGGAAGACTTAACTAGATTAACATGAATTGTGAAGAAAGGCTTTCTGTTTCCTTTGAGCAAGTCTCAGCCTGTTCCTTTATTGCGGTGTTGACCCATTATTGATTCGCTGGATAATTACTTTGATTAAAGGCAGTGCTTCCCTACCTCATCCTGAAGAATGCTTTCTCTCTTGCTCCTGCTGTGGTCAGTCGATCTCCTCCCGATAGGACGCCCACACAGCCTTGCTTGTTCCCCTGGAAAAAAACACACAGCGGAGAGCGAGCGGTTTCTCTTCTCCACTTCCAGCAAATGCCAGGTTATTGCCGAACAATGTAGGCATCAACAAATGTTATTTTGCTGTTGATGGGAGCCCAAGGATGTCAAATTGTTATGGGCTTGTTTGAATATTAGGGCTTAGCTTTCATTATTAGACAGTATGTAACTCATGAAGGGAGTTGTGGCTCCCAAGGCTCCCATTGTCTTTCTTTCATTTTGATAAAAGCTTGAAGAATCACTTGGCTTTGCCTCTTTTCCAGCTGTGGTTTCCTGCCTGTTATATTCTGTGTAGCTCAGGCAATGACCAGGGATGATGGGCGTTGCAGTTCAGCAGTGTCTGGAAGGCCAAAGATTCCCCATTCCTCTGCACCATTGGGCAGCCTCTTATGATCACTCAAGGGCTCTCAACAGAGGCCTGGGATATGGGAAAGGGGGCAGCACTGGAAGGAGGAAATCACAAAAATGGGTGGAAACAACTTGTGTGTACTGCACTCCCATCTAGAATTAATTCTTCTGTGAAGTGTATTATTGCATCTGATTAAACTGGAGAGAACTGCCCGGACTGGTGGCATTAGAGATATAGACCCCTGCAAGATTTGTTTCTCCTAAATGTCATTTAACTAGTGTAAAATGTCAGTTGCTACCCTTTTAATATTAACCAAATCAAACTGAAGTCAATAGTTAATAATTATGATAATAATAATAGCCACCTCTTAGATAATACTCAACTAAATCTTACTCAGTAGACTTGTTGAAATCAATTGAGTTCGATTATGCAAGTCCATTGATTTCACTTTAATCTAATGTTTCCTAATTCTGTCTCTTATATTTCTGCTTGCAGAAATACTGATTCCCTTCCCCCGAACATTTATTAGATGTGAAATACATAAGAATGATAGAATTGTACATACTCCACTTTGTTCACGGGCTACAGTTGTGGAAGAAATATCTCACTTGCCCACTAAATCTTCCACTTTACTCACAATCTGCAGCTTTGAGATAAATACTGTATTCCACTTGTTCATATCTAACAGCAATAAGAAAACATTGTCATTTGTCTGTGATTTAAAAGTGCCGATTGTTACCAATTAGCACCTATGGAATAAACATTATATTTTGCCCGAAAACAACAGCTGTAAGAAAGAAGAATAACTACAAAAGAAATGTTGAATAACTGCATATAGCTGTAAAATAAATGTTGCCCACAATTAACAACTTTGAAGAACCATAGCAAATTTCTGACAGCAGTTGTAAAACAAATGCCACACACTATAGTTGTGAGGAAAACATTGAACAGCTGTATGAGTGAATTGCATCTTAGTTTACTGCTATATAAGGAAAATTATATTATATATGTGTACTGCTCTACACTTTGCATCAATAATTAACAGCTGAAAAAGAGTTTCACAACCACCCAACTGTTAGCAACTGTGGAACAAAATTATGTAATCAAATTAGCAGCTCTAATAGAAATGTTGCTGTTCATGAAAACAAACTGGCATCTAAAGAAGAAAGAGAAAAACAAATGTTTTTATTCTAGGATGATTTAAGCATTAAGTGATGCTCAGAGAAGACCCATTGAAATAAATGGATGTAAATTAATTCCTGGATGTAAAGTTCAAGTGTCTCAATGGGTTCTGAGTATTATTTGTTTATTAGTGTGAGATACTGTAGTTTTATAACTAAAATCAAGCTTCACCTGCTAGTAAATATCATGATTAACTTATTCCATAAATAGTTCAGGAAGAAACAGATTTGCACAAAATTTATGATGTTCCTAGTTAGCAATGCTGTTGAGTGTATTTTTGAAACTTCACTTCCTTTGTCATATAGCTCATCTATAACGGTGATGGATGGGGATTATGAGAGTTGTAGTCTAAAACATCTGGAAGGCACTAGGTTGGTGAAGGCTGGTTTATAGTAAAGATTGGTAGCTAATGATAGCCTTAATCCCATGGTGTGAAGTTTGAATGTACAGTGGTACCTCGGGTTACAAACGCTTTAGGTTACAAACTCCGCTAACCTGGAAGTAGTACCTCGGGTTAAAAACTTTACCTCAGGATGAGAACAGAAATCGTGCAGCGGCAGCATGGCGGCAGCAGGAAGCACCATTACCTAAAGTGGTACCTCAGGTTAAGAACAGTTTCAGGTTAAGAACAGACCTCCAGAACGAATTAAGTTCTTAACCCGAGGTATCACTGTATATGGTTTATTTATCACATACATACAACCTGAGCCTATGATGGAGTAGCTTCTAGCATTACACTCCCATGGGCATAGTCTTTTGATTCAAACTGCCAGCCAACGCTTTAGGTTACAAACTCCACTAACCTGGAAGTAGTACCTCGGGTTAAAAACTTTACCTCAGGATGAGAACAGAAATCGTGCAGCGGCAGCATGGCGGCAGCAGGAAGCACCATTACCTAAAGTGGTACCTCAGGTGAAGAACAGTTTCAGGTTAAGAACTGACCTCCAGAACGAATTAAGTTCTTAACCAGAGGTACCACTGTAGTTTAAAAAGATTTATTTCACATTTTATAGTCTTGCAGCTTCTAACTTATGTTCATCATAGAACCTCAGTTATGCAGGAGATCCAGTGTACTAAAGCATTTGTCTATTTTTAAAACCTTTTAGGCCACCTGTCATCTAGCCAAAAAATTATCTAAGGAAAACAATTTCAGAAAAAGAAGCTCAGGAAAAGGCTAGTGAAAACAAAGGTCCTTCTGAATGCTAGTAATTACTGGAGAAATGTTGGAGGGTATGGAATAGGATGTCCCTATTTTCATTGGAGAAATGTTGGAGGGGAGGGATCTCACCCAATAATGTGTTCCAGGGACAAGGACCCACTACAGAAAAGCCCCTCACCCACGTATGCTTTTTAGAATAATTGATCTCAAAAGCAGGTACATAAGAAAATCCTTCATTGCAGACTGGTATGCGTGACAGTAATTAGTACCCTTAATGTCTTCCAAAGTGCCTTTCCAAGTACCGTATTTTTCCATGTATAAGACGCCCCCATGTATAAGATGACTCCTATTTTTTTACCCAAAATTAAGAAATTAAGTTGTTTAGTTTTTGGGGTGTGTGGGGGAAGTCACTTCCGCCAATCACTCACCCACCTGCCCGCCACTGCCAATCACACACCTCTCAGCAGCCACCAACAACCCGCCCACTGCCACCAACAGCCCACGCACCCACTTGCCGCAACTGCCAATTGCCTGCCCGCCTTGCCACAGCCACATCCAATCACCAGCAGGCTTTGCCGCAGCCACCAATCACCCATCCAATCGCCGCTGCCAATCTCCTGTTTGCTGCTGCCATTAATCCCACATCCCCCTCTGCATTCACTATCCATGTATAAGCCGACACCCAATTTTTGCCTAATTTTTTTTAAGCAAAAAGCATTGTCTTATACACGGAAAAATACGGTATGTCATATGTGCACACACTTATTAATAGCCATAGCATGTGGCAAGGCACTGCATTGGCTTCACAGGAAGTCTTCTTATTTAATTTTACAAATATTTATTGGGAAGATTTTCATCCCACCCTTCCATAATATTATCAGAGTGGCTTACTAAACCCAAGCCTGCTCACCTTCTATGGTGGGTGGTGTTGCGGCTGGACCATGGGCCACGTCAGTGATCCAGTTAATAGTAGGGTTGTGAGGTCTGCCTACCTGCAATTGGCCAATGGCAACAGGTCTTGGTGTTCCCCAGGGATGGGCTTAGCCGGCCAATGAGGACTACCTGGGCCCACTTCCGGGGGGACAAATTGCGGCCTGCCCTCTGTTTCTTCTCACACACTGCTGGCTTTTCAGCCTTCCTGCTGGAGCAGAGACTTCTCCAAAGGGACTTCTGCTGGAGGAAGTGGCTGGTGGGAAACATACTCCTATTCAGTTCCCCTTGCTCCATCTTTAGTAGTTTTTAAACTGTGCTTGGATTAATTTGTACTGTGCATTTTAAGGGGTATATGTGTTTTTAAAAGGATGAACTTGCATGTTAATTACGTTTGCATTAAGAATTGTACACTGCTTTGTGAGGTCTTTTATGTCCTGAAAGGCAGTTTAGAAATCATGTTATAAGCCCCCCCGTAACCCCCCCCTAAAACAAGCTGATTTGTTGATTCAACCAGTATGGACTTATATGTGGGTTGGAGCAAGATTCTCCCCTTAAACTTTTCTTTACAGTTTTTTTGGTTTCTGTCTAGTGTTATTCCTGCAATATCTGGTTTCATTGGCTGGAAAATTGTAACAAAATTTTACATAGCTGGTACAGGAATTTTATTTGCATATAAAAATATACTCCTATAAAAATATACAATTCTTTTTTATTGTTTTAAAAGACACACCAATGATTCAAAGCAATGTTTATCACTGTTGCCTCCATTCTTTCTTTCCCACTCCAAATCCCTCTCCTAAACTGGGTTCACCTTTATCCCATATAACTTTTATTGAACGAGCAGTTAGACCCTTAGGTATATTTCCCACAAAGATGTATAAGTTTAATTTTAGGCAGTGCAATCTTCTTAGAGGAAAAGAAATTAAGCATCATGCCAAGTAAGGCCAGATATTTTAATAAAACAAGCCTTATATTTACATTTTCACAAGTCCTGTAGGTAGTAGTGCTTAATTACCATGAACGCTATCATTTATTTAGAGCCTACAGTGTGCTAGATGCATTAAGTATGTATTACGAATGAAATTGAAACCAAGGAAGCATAGCTCTGGAATCTATGATAGGGAAGCAGAGGCAACAGCCTAGGGAAGCCCTTAAAACAGCTGTTGGGGGAAGCAGTAGTCCTCTGGCATTGTTGGACCATAACTCACCATCCCTATCCATTGGCCATGCCAGCTGGGACTGATGGGAACTGGAGATCAATCACCTCTACCTTAAAACATGCAAAAGAGGTTGGATGTGTTTGTCTCTCCAGTTCATTCTCATTTATGCCACTTTTTAACCTTTAAGGGGATTATAAAGTCCTTCCAGTGCCCGAACATATTATAAAGAGGCAATCTATAAGTAAATAACATTTCTGAATTAAGTTGGTCACTTGGCACCTCATGGTCTTTAGGAAAAGAGGTAATCTTGGCTCTCCAGATGATGTTGGATTACAAATTCCATCATTCTTGCCCATCCATGCTCACTGGGATTGATGGGAGTTGGAGTTCAACAGCAACTGTCACAGGCCCATGCCTGGTAAGGGGATGGTTGGCCCCAGCTCATTTGCTAAGACATTCAGAATCAGCAGCCACAGTTTTGCCCATACATACAGACTTTTCTGTTTGTATCCCTTAGACAGGTCTTCCATGGCTCTAGAAGGCATTAAAATCTTTTTGCAGCTAATTAGCGTGGCCCAGAATCCCCTTTTATCTATTCAGTGTTCCATTTCTGCTTCATGTAATTCACATTGAATTAGCTGAGAGGATGAATGACTCTGCAGTAGGTAATTGTATTTTAAACAATAAGAAACCCAGGAATAAATTAATTTGAAGGCTGCAGATGCTTTTTAGATACATGATCATTAGCTTTTATACAGAGGCAACATCATCAATTTGCATGGCAAGCATATGATTTTAATTCTTTTACTAGTAGGGGAATCTGATTTTGTTTTGACAGCAGAATCAGCACACAAAGACATAACACTGGTAATGATATTCATTTTCCATTTAGTAAAACAAAAGTGGGAGTTTGAGGAGTCAAACAATTGCTTGAACCTCGCTGGATTGCGGATGTGAGGTGAACAAATAAAATCTATTAGGAAGTGTTATGAATAATTCCAGAAACTGCTTTAATTGGATAAGGTCAAGCAAGTGAGCTCACAGGAATTGAAATATAGTAAGTCTATTAAAGTAAACTTCAGCGCTTTATTAAAATGATGGGAGCCTTATTAAAAATAAATCAGTGATGCATATTAATACCATCTTTCCCATCCACCCTATGTCCTTGTGACTTCACTTCTCTTATGCACACATACCTGAAAAAGCCCTTTTTTACATTTCTGCTGTTCCGTACTTTCCACTTTAGTTTGCAAGAGAGCAATTGTATATTAGTGTTCAGGGGTCAACACACAACAGTGCTCAAAGAGCATCCCTAAAGAAGGTACGCAAGCCATCTCTTAAATTTAAACTTCTCCAACCCAATGCAGGTGAGAGAGGGTAGCAGGAAAATGTCCATTACATTGTGAAGCTTTACAAGAGGACAAAAGCAGGAGGAGGATTGCATGTACTGAAAATCTTGAAAGATACAGCATATAGGACATGGGAAGTTTCACAGAACTAAAGAAAGATAAACAGCAGCTTACAATTATCTAACTAAATTATTCACCGCAACATAATTCAGAAACCATATGTCTCCCTTCACTGCTTATAAGACAATCTATTTGTTTGCTGGAATTTAACAATAACGTATCTGATTGACAGGGCCCTGTTTCTTTCAGATGTCACTGTTTATGACTGAAACGCACAACCACTAATTTAACTAAAGTCCAACTTGTAGCGTTAATGAGAAGAAAAAAGTCAATATCTTGACAGGAAAATCACTACTTGTCAATCAACCCTACATAGTTCATTGCGTATGTAACATCGATAGGACCTACTTATAGACCTCCAATGATACATACTGATTTGGCGAAAGATACTTTCAAATAAAAACTGAAATTAAAAGAAGTTAAATGTAATTAAATTAAAACTTGGTGCTTCTGGATGGGGGTGGGGGAAAGGAATGTTAAAACAAAACAAAAAAATCAGCCGTGGGTGAATCTCTTTTTATGACTGATATAAGAAATAAATAAAAAAATCACAATGCAAAAAAGTCAGTATCTTTATATTTTGTGGTCCAGTTGTCTCTTAGAAGTAAAACATATGATCTGATTTATATGGCTGTTTTCCACCACAATCACTTTTTATTACATGAATCAGCCTGAATATTGCACTGTACTGGGAACAATGAGATCCGTTTTATAAATGCTTTGCTTCCATGTGTTTTTTTCCTCCCTTACAGATAGTAACTTTATCCTTGCAAACGCTCAGGTGGCTAAAGGATTCCCCATAGTTTACTGTTCCGATGGCTTCTGTGAGCTTTCTGGATTTGCACGAACGGAAGTCATGCAGAAGAGCTGCAGCTGTAAATTTTTATATGGTGCTGAAACAAATGAGCAGATGATTCTTCAAATTGAAAAGTCACTGGAAGAAAAGATAGAATTCAAAGGAGAAATCATGTTTTACAAAAAGAACGGTGAGTATTATTTCATTCATCAGACATGCTGTGAACGTAGCCATTATTCAGTGGTTATGTAACAACCACTATTTATTCTGCATATGAATGTTCAGAAGGCCACATATATGTATATGCATGAAAGTACACTCTAAAGTTGTGAAACTTATTATGAGTTTTTGTTAAATTCAGTTTAAAGTAGATTACTTTCCACATTGTCCATAATTTGGGATTCTATTCAAATACTAACCCATGATTATGGTAACATGTAGCTTGAACTCATGAGACAAATTCACAATGCAGCTGATTCAATCTGTATTTCACAACTTGATTGTGTACCATTTGAAATTGTCAGCTGAGCTTGGGAGAACCCTCACTGAAAAATATTGTACTGGAGGTAGGATGATGTGATATGAGTGGTAGTGCTTGATCTGTGAGGTTCTTTTCAAACATGATAATTATCATTTCAGTCACAGAGTTATGAAAACGCATGTTTGAATTGACCTTTGGCACCCATGGCAAAATATACCGAGGTGTGTTACATGCCTACACTGAAATAAATAGGTGCTGGATAGCTCTGAACTTTGTGCGATAAGTCTTCAACCTGCCTGCACTTTAAAGCAAGGTGAAGGACCCCTGGGGGAAAAATTGCTTCTTGCTCTTTAAAAAATCTGAGCCCACAACAAGCAAGTCTTCAGAGCTAATGGACTGCAGGCAACACCACATCTAGCCACAGGAATGCTTTATTTTTAAATTTGTAGTTGTCTCTGAAATTTCAAAAGTCGATTTGGAAGTTCCTGTTTGAAATAGTGGGGATTTTTTGAGGAATTTCAACAGAAGCAAAAGGAGTTCCAAGAAGGCTATAAAAATTCCTGAAGGTGGTTTCATATGTCTATACTAATGACACATAGCAAATGTTAATTGTACACATTATTTGGGATATTTCGATGAGGAAATGTGTCATTGTCCCTTGAAAAAGCAAGTGAGACATGTGAGGCTGATGGATAACAAAAAGGAGGAAGAGACTCTGTTCTTGTTCCTGGTTTGCAAGTGAAAAGGAGATAAAAAAGAGGGTAGCAGCAATAAGCAGGGAAAAGAGGGGAATCAACTTCTTTGCTGTGGAAATATATTTCAGCTCAGAACACAGCTCTTATTTGAAAAAAAAAGTATGTTCTGGAAACGTTTCCCCAAGTTTTATACTGATGGAATTCTTTTAATTCTGCTGGTGTTGGGAAAAGGGGATGGGTTGCCAATTTTCACTGATTCCTCCTGCCTGTGTGCCCTATTCTGGCAGTTTGTGGGAACCTTCAAAACAGAAGGTGGCCCTGAGGGACATGGAGGAATCAGGAACTGGTAAAAATCACTTCCCTGTCTCCTTTCTCCAACAGGAAGCCTCCACTGGTCCCAGTTCCCTGTGTGAATGGATAGAGGCATTCTGGAGGCCTTCTGTTTGCACAGGAGGAAATCTGACTCCAAATTCATACACATCAAAGAGAGAAACAAGTACTAGAGAATCATCTCTCTCTCTCTCT
This sequence comes from Podarcis tiliguerta, assembly GCF_965153285.1. Lineage (NCBI taxonomy): Eukaryota > Metazoa > Chordata > Lepidosauria > Squamata > Lacertidae > Podarcis > Podarcis tiliguerta. The sequence continues at coordinate 21,246,470 of NC_139545.1, read as the reverse complement.
CTCTCTCTCTCTCTCCACACACCCACACCATAAAGGGAAAGGCATGAAGTTTAGTGAAGTTGCCAGGACGTTAATGGAGTATACCATTAAAATGTAGCATTGCAGGGAGGCTTCATGAAAATTCAGCAGAATCGTGCCCTTTGACAACATTAGCATTTGAAGGAAGACGTGCCACTGCGTCTCTAAACCATATTCCTGGAAAACTGATGCAAGAAAGATAATCTGTAGAGATAAATAATTTACAAATACTGCCTGAATATGAGCAATCCTCTTGCACCAGTAGTTCCAGAGCCATTATGCATGTCAATGACTAAGCATTACAGTATGGAAGGGTAGACAATCACTACTATAACACAACTCTCTGTTCATTTCGGTGGGGGCTGGCCAGCGAACTAGGCTATACAGCAGCAGGAGAGCTTGGTGATTGGAGGAAGCAATGCAGTAATGTGTTTACTTAAGCATTTCTCAAGTTTTCAAGTTCAAAAAGGGGAGAATTCACTGTGTGTCCAGAGTTTTTGAAATGGGGGGAAAACCCCCAGAAAGACCTAGTGCTTAGCCTTTGTACATTCACCCACCAGTTTCAGCAGATTAACAGGAACTCTGTTACTCAGTTGAATACTGCCTGATTGTTGCAAAGTATCAAGTGGGGTCTTTCTACAGTTCCATTTTTAGATGGAAGGATAGCATTTGTACACAGGTTGAAAACAAGAAATGGTTCAACATGGAAGAACTAATTTCGCTGAACAAACACAGCCTCTTCTTCCTTTCAGCTATAAATTTGCCGTTGATGATGCAAAACGAAAAGAACCAAAGTTGTTTGTTAATGACATGGAGAAATAGAGATTAAAAGCAGGAAAGGGGTACGACCTTTGGAATCTGCTTCCCAGGTTGTTTCATGGTACAGTCAGAGTGTTTGGAGTCAGATTTTCCTAATGATACAGACATACTGATCTCCTTTTAATATGCATTTCTGGCAGGTAGCATGCTTGGGGCAGAAGTGTCATTAAAATCAAGGTGATAGGATAGCTTTCCAGTATTGCTCTTACCTGGCAAAGAAGCAAATGAACTGGGGGAGAGAACTATTATTTACCTTTGTTGTGTCTCTTGTAATGAAACCTGGGGAGGTACAGTATAACAGTAATGGATGTAAGTTTTCATATGCAGTGGTGTTATTATTTTAATACATTACATGAGCTATTTTAGAAGCAAAAAAGCCTTGGGACATAATAGGAAAAAAGTGAAATATTGTGAAACTGTTCTGTAATTTTAAACCTAGAACCAGGAGGAAGTTTGACTTCTCTAATTGACAGCCCTGACACACTTTCAGTACAGGCTTGCCTAGAGACCAAGCAGTGATTTCAGGCACATATCCGAATTCATAATACAGAGCATTTTAAACACTGAATAATAAGCAAAGAACTGAGCTAAGTAAAATGTGATTAGGAAATATAGTAAGTATTTACTATAATGGCTAGATTTTCTTGATATATTTTGTTTCTATTAGATATTGAACAGATATTCTAAAAGTGCTCTTTTATCTGGCAAGACAAAAACTCAAGAGCTCAGTTTGAAAACTCAGCTATATCTTTGCCAGTTGCTTTATACCATCAGTAAGTTTCAAGTTTATTTTTGTTGTTGTTCACATTCTGACCAGGTGCTCATCTGCAGCTTGTATTGCTTTCATCCCTGCTGACATCCACACCACTCATTTAAAGCACTCTTATACCACTTTAATAGTCATGGCTTCTACCAAACAATCCTGGGAACTGATGCTGAGCTGTTAGTCATCCCTTCAAAGTGCTTCAATTCCCAGCACCCTTAACAAACAACACTTCCTAGGGTTTGGGGGTGGGGAGAGGGCATGGCTGTTAATGCTGTATGAGTGCCTGGTGTGAATGTGATCTATGTCTTCATTCTAGATTAAAAGGAGCTCGAAATAAGGCACCTGCCAACTTCTGAAAACTCAGGTTAATACACAAGTAGGTCAGAATCAAGAGAACCACACTACTAGTTCCACTAGCTCAGGAGGGTTTGGGTCTACGCTGGAGTCAGGCAGGCGGTTCCACCTCACCATCTTCTGTAAACTTAAAGTTCAGTGTGGATTTTCATTGTGTACAGGGATCATAGAGAGAGTGGTCAATGGAGTGTCATGTGCTAAAAAGGGTGGATTTTGTTGCAGTCAGGAATGTTGGGTGTGGGTGTTTTGCAGACCATAGTGAGATGGCTCCCTTTGGTAGCTGATTTTGTGCATCATGAATGGGCAGGAAATTGTCTGTTCTTTAATTTCTTTCATTATTTAATTTATTGTCGTTGATGGTTATTGTTGTTTTCACCATCATTTCACTGCCGGGTGATGAGGTGCTTATGGGATTTTGTGATTCAGGTGGCAAAAATAATTTGATAGGCTTTAGGTCCTAAGCTTAGGATGGCTGTATCTTCTTCTTTACACGGGACAGTCCTCTGCAGGGCTGTTGGGGGATAGTGATGGGGGAAATGTATTTGCATGTGAGTTTATAGATATTTCTTTAACACATGTACCAGATTTTTCTCTCGTGTTGGGTACACATACACACACACACACCCTACCATTTTTACAATGCTCTTTAAAACATATTTGTGCCACTCTGTTTATAATTCCAGGGTGATGTACATACAACACAGTGAGTTAAATATAAAATGCAACACGAAAACATTGTAGAAAACCCTTACTTTTTAAAACAAGCGGGAGATTGCATGAACAAAAGTGTTTCAGCCTAGCTCCAAGAAACCAACAGCATGCTGGCCAAGCCTCTGTAGGGAAAACATTCAATAAATGGAGTGCACTGCTAAAAACGCCTGTTTCTTTGTTGCATATCACACCGCTAATAAAGGGCTTAATAGGAAACCAGACGCAAGGGGTAGGCTCCATTTGTTCCCCACTGTAATTTTATCTTGGGACATGGTGTAAAAGTACTATACAATATGAATGATAGTAATAATTAGGTGGGAAATGCATAAATCCACAGAGGATTGCAATAGGTATGGCATTAGCCCAGGCGGTCACCAGGCTGCCAGTCCTATCTGTTGGGTTATAATGTTTGCCAATTCATTCATTCTCAATGAGGGTTTCTTGGCTGTAATATCATCGGATAGGAAGCATTACACTGTCAAAACATGGTTTTTTTTTGTTTAAAAAGCATGCTGTGTTGATGAAGGAACAGTCAAAATGGCTTCAGCTAGGAAGTCAAGTCTTACCCAGTGCTTTTATATATATATATATATATATATATATATATATATATATATATATATATATAAGTTTAGGGGTACTCTCATTTTCCTACTCATATTGAAATACTGCCCCTCAATGAGGCCAAACTTAGATTCACAAAATGTTTAGGGGTATACGTTCCCTGTATCCCTCCAGGAAAAAAAGCACTAGTCTTATCAATGCATTTGAGTCCTTTTGTCCTTATGATTTACTTACTTTGGCTTTAAGTGAGCTTTTTGCAGTGTGTGCCAGCAAAGGCTTCTCAGCAATTTTAGCCCTCTTCAGGATTGATGCCAAGTTAGAAGGACCTCTGGACTAGTCTAGCTTTTAATTCTTTTGCTCTTAAGATCTCTGGCAGAAATATTTACAGATAATCTATGAAGCAAGCAGGATGATAACTTATTATATAATGGTATTTTCTTATGAACAGTTTTACATAGTTGCCCTGAGTCAATAACCCCTTCATTCTCTTGTATTTCTTTCTTACATAATTGCTCCTGAACATTTTTACATTTCAGCGATAAAGAGGGAGACATAAAAACAAGCAGAGAGAGAATGCGAGAGAGAGAAAGTTATTTGTATCCTATAGAATGGAGATAGAAGTGAGTAGGAATGATGGTTGCTCTTCCTGACAGCCCCCCAAATAAAATTGAATTCTTAATGTTCATATTGAAAGCCAGTGTAGTGTAGTAGTTAGTGTTCTGGACTAGATGGGGGCGGGGGGGGGAGTAATGTACATCACCTTGATATTCTTGTAGGGACAGGTGGGATAGATAGATAGATAGATAGATAGATAGATAGATGATAGGTAGATATAGATGATGATAGATAAATAGATAGATGATAGATAGATAGATAGATAGATAGATAGATAGATAGATAGATAGATGATAGATAGATGATAGATAGATAGATGATAGATGATAGATAGATAACTCAAGGAGCTTTCAAATATTTAGTATTTATACATAAAAATCCTAATTTAGTCATTGCCCCCCCTCCTGCAAACAAAAAAAGTTACCTTTGGGAAGGGTGCAGTTAGAATTGTAGAGTTGGAAAGGACCACGAGGTTCATCTAATCCAACCCTGAAGGAGCTTCTCCACCCCCATCATTCAACCTGGACACTGAGGTCCAGCGCCAAGGGCCTTCTAGTGGTTCCTTCACTGCGGGAAGCGAAGTTACAGGGAACCAGGCAGAGGGCCTTCTCGGTAGTGGTGCTCACCCTGTGGAATGCCCAACCATCAGATGTCAAAGAAATTAACAACTATCTGATGTTTAGAAGACACCTGAAGGCAGCCCTGTTTAGGGAAGTTTTTAATGACTGATGTTTTAATGTATTTTTAATCTTTTGTTGGAAGCCATCTAGAGTGGCTGGGTAAACCCAGCCAGATGGGCAGGGTATAAATATTATTATTATTATTATTATTATTATTATTATTATTATTATTATTATTATTACCATGCCCCCTGCAATGCAGGCAGGCATCTTTTGCTCATCATAGGGCTCAAACTCACAACCCTGAGATTAAGAGCCTCATGCTGTACCAACTGAGCAGCTAACCCAGAGTTGTAGCAGGTGGTGGGTTGCTTCCTTCACACATATATCCATTGTATGCTGGCAACAACCAATTTACCCATGTCCATTTGATGCATGGCCATGCACGAGTGCATCATGGCCACATAAGGAAGCAGAATGGGGCAGAGGCATAACAGGGTGGAGCAGACTTATGCGTGCTTCACTGCCACATGTGATGACCCAGAACGCAACTCCCATGCAAACAGGGGGTTGCCTGTAGTCAGGTGTGTACTGGGGCAGGGTACACCATAAGCCACACAGTACACTATGTATTTTTCATTATTAGCTGCTGTATATGTATCAGCCCTTCCAAAAGCAACAAAGGTATTTCCATTTGTTGTTGTTTAGTCGTTTAGTCGTGTCCAACTCTTCATGACCCCATGGACCAGAGCACGCCAGGCACTCCTGTCTTCCACTGCCTCCCGCAGTTTGGTCAAACTCATGCTGGTAGCTTCAAGAACACTGTCCAACCATCTCGTCCTCTGTCATCCCCTTCTCCTTGTGCCCTCCATCTTTCCCAACATCAGGGTCTTTTCCAGGGAGTTTTCTCTTCTCATGAGGTGGCCAAAGTATTGGAGCCTCAGCTTCAGGATCTGTCCTTCCAGTGAACACTCAGGGCTGATTTCCTTAAGAATGGATAGGTTTGATTTTCTTGCAGTCCATGGGACTCTCAAGAGTCTCCTCCAGCACCATAATTAAAAAGCATCAATTCTTTGGCGATCAGCCTTCTTTATGGTCTCACTTCCATACATCACTATTTTCCATTTATTAAGCCCTATTAAAGCCCATGGAAGAGCTTATGGCGGTACAGCCAGCAGTCCAGCCATGCCAGATGTTTGCCAAATGTGCGTAAATCAGAGGGAGAGAGTTAGCAAAGTGTAAGCATGTTTGGGTTGGAGTCATGGCGACATTGGGATCAAAAGTTACAGCCTTCCTCCCCTTGCTCACTTTAGCCTTCTGCATTGTGTGTGTGTGTGTGTTTGTGTGTGTGTGTGTGTGTGTGTGTGTGAGAGAGAGAGAGAGAGAGAGAGAGAGAGAGAATTGGGCTTCTGTGGTTACATGCAGTATTAAAAGCAGCAAATACAACCTGATAACTTACAAGTTGAGAGTTACTCACATTCCTTTTATTGAACAATTTCTGGCTGGATGATATGACTGTGCAGTTTCATCTGCTAAATCTGGAAGAATAATACTCTCTAAGCATGTAATTCCTCACCATGCTGTAAAATCCCATTATGAACTTAAGGTGGCAAAGATGACTACTGCAGCCAGCTTTCAGCTTCTTCTGTGTAAAATGTCACTGTTGTTGCAATTCACCTTTAGGAGCTTCATCCCCAGATTGTTAGCAGGCAGAAATTCAATGTATTGAATGTCATGTTGAGGAAACCTAACCTGCCACATCCTGGTGTGATCTTATTTGTGCTATGGCACCAACCGAGATTAACCATCCTCTTCCTGATCCCTGTCTTGAAGGGAAAACTCTTCCTGATTTTTCCACGTGTTGCAGGCAGTGTAGAGGAGGTGGGATCTCTCACTTCCTACTCTATGTTCACTATGATCTGATGCAGAAGGAGAGGGTGGGAGATTTAGCTGAGGATGAAATCTGCTGCTGAATTCAAGGGTTATTTGCAGTCTCCAGGTATCTCTGCCTGGCTCTTGGGAATACCTGTCCTCAGGCCAAACCCTCATTGGCATTCTTGAGTGTTTTTGCCTGGCTACAAATACATCCTCAAACTCTAATCATGTGTCAGGGGCTGGACTGAGGAGGGATGGTGGGGGCCGCCCCCCTTCTCCTGAACCATCCCTAGGGCAGGAGGACAGTATTGATTTAGAACAGTGGTTTGCAGAGGGGCATAGTCCAGAGGGGAAAAGCTGGGAAATACTGGGTGAGGAACAGCTAGAAGAGGAAACACCAGGAGAGAGACAGTTGGCAGATTCAGTATCCTTGGACAGCATTCCTGACCCACCTTCGCCTAAGACTAGACGGGCATTGAGAATGATAGAACAGAGAGCTCAGCAGCAAGAAGCTCAGATTATGCAATGTAGGAGTGACGTAGATTAATGGGGACAGAGGGGGTAAACCTGTACTGGGAGCAGCGCCATTTCTAGAGAGGTATGCATTCCTCTCTCGCTGTGATTATTAAAGAAACTATCTGGTAAGAACGCTCCTTTTGTTTGATCTGCTGATTTACTGCCTCTGGGGGAGGGATTCAGTTCCCTGAAGCCTGACATCATGCTTCCTGTTTGCCTGGCTGGAGGCTAGAGATGGATGTGGAAGTAAATTTTGTTGCTGTGCCCACTTTGCTGCTACCTTTGCCCACGGCTGGCATGTGGCCTCCATAAGTTTGGCTTCAAGGCCTTGTGCTCACCTGGTTTAAAAAGGTTTCCGTGCTGGTTGAATTTTGATACAAAAGAAATATTGTGACTTTGTATAATATTAAATCCACCAGCTCTTGTCTCGTTTTACCCTTACTGAGGTCACAGCCCTGAGGATGTTCAAGCGGGTTTTTTTTAACATTAGGATCTTACTGCAAAGAGGGGGTGAGATCTCTTTCTTCTCAGAAAGTAGCTAAGGGCAATGAACAGAATGCATAAATATAAATCTATGAAGGAGATCTTAGTCAGACAGTGATTATTGACAGAGGCAGTGCCCTTTGTGTGTATTAGCTGAGGCAAAGGAAGTTATTTATTGTGAAAAGCTTTCTAAAAAACAATAACTCTCCACCCCCCCCTTGAAATGCCATAGCCACTGGATTTCTCACACACCAGTAGTGTACAAATAATTGCATTTATTTAACATAGTTATTTTCCTATGTGCTAGAATCGTAAAAAATGAAACCAGTAAAGATGTGAAAGCAATGACAATGTGAAGGTCTCTGACTTCCGCCATTCAACAAGTACTAAAAGTTATTGATTTTTTTCAGCCAGTACCTCAGAGGTTTAATCTGATTTCAGCTTGTCGGTGAATCTGGTATCTTCTCTCTCTTACGTCATTGATGCTGGCTTATATTTAGGATGTATGTTCTGTATTATTTTATTAATACTATTGCTGCAAGTTCATCATGCTATGAACAATATTAAATAATAATTAAAAAATAAATGCCTTGAATCGTGATCTGGCACACGGCTTGAGGACACATGCTTTCCCAATGGATATTGCAGCACAGATAAAACAAGAATGTAGGAAATGTTGCCAAATTAAGGTTGGTTTCAAAAAAGATCAATACAACAAGATCCTAATGCCCTTTCATCCATCAAAACATCTGTGAGCATTTCATTAAATTTAAAACTTTTCATGAATCTTACTTTTTATAAATACCATACTTTTCCATGTATAAGACTGGGTTTTTTTTTTACTATAAAATAATGTTCAAAATCTGGGCTCATCTTATACATGGATGGTATCTCCCCCCATTTTCTTAAATTGGAGTCCTCAAAAATAGGGGGCGTCTTATAGATGGAAAAATACGGTATACATTTCTAAAGAGATCTCGGCATGGAGTAGGAGCAAGTGCAGATGCGACATTAAAAGCATTGGATTGGTTTCCATGCAGCACCTGCCCCACCCTGACCTCCCACTGCCTCATACCTTCCCCTCTCTGTTGGCGCCAGCAACCCGCCATATTCCCAAGGTGCAAGCAAGGCAGCCTCCCCAGCTGCTATGGTTAGAGAAGAGCTCTAAATAAAATTAAAGAAATGGCAGGATGTGACATTCTGCTTCATTTGAAGATAACTCTTTTGGCATATTTAAAAGGAGAGACACTGACACTGATGATTTAGAATTAATTGCTGCTGCAAGAACTGAGTATTCCAGAACACTAGAAATCCACACAGACAATCCAGACTGGAAAAATAATAATTTGGAGACATTGAATTGTTCAGTTTAACATGCATCTTATTTAGCTACAGTCCTAGTTTAATTTAATGTTGGTGGTTTATTTGCTTTAGCTGCAACTGACTGTTTTATTTAAACAGTGTTAACTATTACGTATTTCATTTATGTAAAACAAAGTCAGTGATTATAATAAATCCATTCATTCATTGCTGGTAAAATTTACTCATTTCTCAAGAAGTAACTTGAGGAGAAAAATTAAGAGATTTGTTGAAAGAGTCTCTTTTTATTGTTATTTTTTGGAGTAATAATTTTGAAGATAAAATAGAACCATATGTTTTCTTCTCAGAGTTGTAAATAAATGCTGCTTCTGTTTATTATCATTATTATATGGTCAAACAGTTTGCGTTGCCAAGGTATTGAATCCTAATTTGTCTTCTGTTTGTTCCATATTTTATTATGTTCTAAATGCAAACTGATATGGAAATGTGAAGAACTAAACTGAAGCTTGAAAAAATGAGAAACAGAGAAACATAAACTGATGGATCTGCCTATACCTAGTTGTGGTGATCACACAGGGTCCCCGGACGTTTGACGATCTATGACGACCTGTGCCACCACTGTGATTGCTTTCCCGCTGCCACCAACCCGTTTCTCTCGGGTACACACGGAGTCCAGACAGCTGTTAACATTAACAAATAAGCAAGTTTATTTTATAGGCATGAACAAGTTTATGGTTTCAGTTAATTTTTCTTGGCAGTTTCTTAATCTTAGTTTCTTTACTGACCTATACATTCCTAACAACTTCAAACTGATTATCCCAACTATCTATCTGACTCCACCTAACAGTTTCTCTCACTCTCTCACAACACCACTTGACCAACCCACAGACTTATCCTCCCTCTTCCTTCTCCAACTCCCAACTGACTTCCACACAACTTCAACTCTAACTCTAACTCCTCCCCTTGGGTTCCCACTGGCCAATCACTTCACACTCATTTAACCCTTTCCTTATGACCCACCTAGGAGGCAAACACCACACTAGTCTATGAGACCTTCTTGTGTATGGGCAATGGAGTACCCTGTTGTTAGGAGCAATCCTCAAGCCTAAAGTCTAGCACTCTATCATCTCTCAGTCTGCTTTCACCAATAATAATAATAATAATAATAATAATAATAATAATAATAATAATATTTCTTTTACTCCCCATCTGACTGGGTTGCCCTAGCCACTCTGGTTGGCTTCCAACACAAACACAGCATCAAACATTAAAAGCTTCCTGAAACAGAGCTGCCTTCAGATGCCTACGAGAAATTATATAGTTGTTTAACTCTTTGACATCTGCCAAGAGGCAGTGCTGGATTAAACGCTGTGGATGCCCCAAAGAAGTCAAAATTGGAGGGGGGCAGAGGGGGGCTTGCAAATTATCTCCTAGTAAGTTTTTTTTATTTTACCAATCAAAAATTTAAATAAACCAAAACAATATTATTTGATCCATTGTCATGGGGCCCCTAAAAGGCGTAGGGCTCATAGGCCAGTACCTAATCTGGCACTGCCAGGAGGGCATTCCACAGGGCGGGTGCAACTACTAAAAAGGCCTTGTGCCTGGTTCCCTGTAACTTCACTTCTCACAGTGTCCAGATTAAACAATGGGCATGGAAGGTGCCTTCCATGCCGCCTACACTGGAAAACTGACACTGGAATATGTGAAATCCCAGGTGCAAAGGTAAAGGGACCGCTAGGTCCAGTCACAGATGTCTCTGGGGTTGCGACGCTCATCTTGCTTTATTGGCCGAGGGAGCCAGTGTACAGCTTCCGGGTCATGTGGCCAGCATGACTAAGCCACTTTTGGCGAACCAGAGCAGCGCATGGAAATGCCGTTTACCTTCCCGCCAGAGCAGTACCTATTTATCTACTTGCACTTTGATGTGCTTTCAAACTGCTAGGCTGGCAGGAGCAGGGACCAAGCAACAGGAGCTCACCCCGTTGCGGGGATTCGAACCAACGACCTTCTGATCGGCAAGCCTGGATCAGTGCTTGTTGCTAAATTGTGTGTCTCTGGATCCTGGGAGCTCTAGCCCAGTGTCCGAGTCCCAGTTCAGCACCTCCACAGGTTGCACCACTGGTGTTCCTGAACCAGCTGGTTTCTCCTTCTTTGGGTCAGAATCCTCGTAGTCCAGTGCTATTTTTTCTAGAAAAAGAGGTGCCGGAACTCACTATGAACACCTGAGAGGTGCCAGAACTGAGTTCCAGCTGAAAAGAAAAGCCCTGCCGTAGACTATCAGGAACATAATACCACAGGAACACACAAATTACTCACCTGAGGTTAAGCAGGGGGGATTTTACCCTGAAAAATCCCAGGGAGCCCTGACTGCATTTTATTATGATGTATTATTGTTGCTTTGGTAGACACTTTCCAAAATGTATGTCCAGTTGTTGTGTATTCAGACCCGATTTCCTTGGTACGTGAATTCCATTTACCTCAACACACGCTCAACACACAAGGCATATTGCTGGAAATAACTGGGGACTGTTGTCATTTTCTCCTGCTGCATAAAATATTTGTGCGAACTGCAACTTGCTACTATTAATCATGTTAAGTAGTAGCATGTAGTATGACTATAAAAATCACAGCCAGCGCATTAAATACATTATACTCATTCAGGAAAAAATTAGTGACTTTAAACACATGTAATTGTATGCATTTTGAACTAGTGTGTTTAAACAATCCTGCCATGCTGCCATAGTGCAATTAACACACTGCACAGAAGACATTTATCACAGTAATTTCCGTAGGCAGAGGGGTATCAGATATTCTCCTGTGTAGAAATCAAGCATTTAATGAGTTTCAACTTGCCTGTATTTAACAGCTGAGATTTGAGGAGCTATGCTTTAGTTTCTATTTTAAGGCAGAGTGTGATTAGTTTTAATGTCTCTGAAACAGTGGAGTCATACATTAGATGCCAGGAATGTAACCAATGCCAGGGGGAGGGCAAGGAGGGAGAGATGGCATAATCTAAAGTAATGACATTTGATAGTGAATAAAGGAGGTTAAGAAGCCAAAGTTAACATACCGGGGGGGGGGGCAGCATTTCTTTAAAATAAGAAACACAGGCCAAGTTAAAAGGGAAATAACACGTAAGAAAAATAAAAAGCTTCATTAGACTATTAATGATCCCAGTAGATGCATGTTGCGTTTAAATTAATGCTTTGGTTTCAGAGGAAGCAGAATTACTGAGCTTCAGCTGATGATGCAAAGAGATTTACAGGAGCTGAACATCTGTGATTTCCTGACTATTGACCCTTTAAATAAGTTATGGGTGTTTTCGTTTGGTATTTTTAAAAAATTCATTACTTGTAATTTTCATACTTTAAATATATTTTTCTACCAAAGAAGGGAAGAGATTGCTGTTTGAATTAAATATATTCTTCCCCCCCCCCCTACAGGGTCTTCATTTTGGTGCCTATTGGACATTGTCCCTATTAAGAACGAGAAAGGCGATGTAGTTCTGTTTCTATCCTCTTTCAAAGATATAACGGATACAAAAGTGAAGGTTTCTCTGGAAGATAAAAAAGAAGGTTCGTATCATTTCCAGAATAAAAGGGGACATGTTTTCAGAGAAGTGTGACATGAAACAAGAGTGAAAAATGTACATTACTATAGAAGTTACTAGGCTCTAACTCAGTGGAAAAGGTATGTCATGAATTTATGTCATTTGCAGTGTTATAACCATATTGAGCCTAGAAAATTAGAACTTTACTGCTTGTTTACTGTTGGAATTGCAGGAGACTCTGCTCCATGTGTCACAATTGCTTAGTTCACATGTGTCCAGCAGTAGTTCCATACTGAAATCACACCATAATTAATATTTAGTACGTTTATATCCCACATTTTCCCCCATCATGCAACTCAAGGAAGCTTACAGCTATTCATCACTGAGCAGACCCAGGCTTGCTTACCTTCAGAAATGTGGCCATATCATGTGTCCTCAGTCCATGCTTAGGACACCAAGAGGGCTGGCATTAGTTTTCATCTGTTTCTGAAAGTAAGTATGACAGAGGCACCAACTACAGGGGGTGGAAGGGGCTTCAGGCCCCTCAATATTTGTGGGTAGGGGGCTGAGCTCCCCTCAGTATTGAGGGGGCTGCCATCCCCCTGCTGCCCGCTGCCTCTGGACAGCACTTGCACGCTGGGCAAGGGTGGGACACATAGAGGGAGCATGATGTGCAAATCATGTCACACAACGCAGGGTCCCCTCAATGTGAGGGGCAAGTCAGCTCCTTGGAGAAGTGGGTAGCTACTCTCATTCTCCTGGGTGCAAATACTTGGTGCCTGTAAGCACTATGATGCCCTTGACATCTTTCTGCAGCATCAATGAAGCCTCCAACCACCCACACATCTCCTGGTCCCTTTAGTCATGAGCTGGTTATTGATTTTCCCTTGAAAAGCCCATAGAGCTGAAGGAGGATGTCAGAAGAGTGATTCTCTTTCCTACTTCCTCTTTCAACTTTGTATGCTTTTTCAAGGCTCAGATTAATTCTACGGGATCTGACTTTTACCCAAATCACTTGAAAAGGCATCTATCTCTTAGGAAGGTGATCTAAGGGAGAGGAGAAGTGATAAGAGAGGATGGTGCCCATAGCACTTGCTCAAAATGGTTGACATTCTCTGAGGTAATATGTGATTTTATCATAAATGTTTCTTTAAAATGGGGAAAGGGCCTGAGAATTCACATATCATATGAAAGGTGGAAATAACTGCAATGATTATTTATAAGGTTAAAGGAAAGCTTCCTATTGACTCAATGTCAAAAAGTATAAAACTTTTTACAGGCTAAAATATATTAATAATCTGGAGGTATAGAGATCCTTGAGGTAAATGTTAAAAAACACAGAGGAATTGTGAAACGGGTAAATTATTTTGGAGCTCACTTATAAGAGTCTTTTGAAAGTTGTTTTTAGCTGACACTACTCATCTAGTGCACTTTGAAGCATTAGAGTCATTAAGGCCCATAATAGTGCATTAGAGACTACAAAAAGTGAGATGCCCCAGAAACATTTAGCATACCTAATTGTTTATGTCTCTTTACTGCAAAATATAAACAGTTCAGTAATTTACCACAGCAAACATTTAGAAATGGAATGGCTGTTCTAGTGAAATAAAAAGGCATTTTATCCAAGAACAAAATTTAGCAATATTAGAAATGGGGATTTTTCTTATTGGATTCATCTTACGTGTCAAATTCATGGCCAGTGGTTTTCCAGGTGAAACTGATCACTATGAAGTCACAGAGCATGAAGGCAGATGTCCACATATCTGCTAAGCCTTCATACACACCAGTTGTGATAGCCCAGTGGAATTTTTGACTTTTCTTGTACAGTTTGGGCTCATGCTACACTATAAACTGCTTTTGAATCCTCAGTTACAAAGTCTGCTTCAGCACCAGGGAACATGCAACTGTTAAGATTCCTGCTCCGTGATTGCAGTCATAGGATTGTTGTCTATCACATGACGGTGTATGTTTTGACTCCACAGTGTGGGAAGTGATGGAGACAGGATGTTTGTGTTACTGTGTTCCGTGAAGTGGGACTATTGTCCTTGGTTCTTTTTCTCTTTGCTGTCTGAGAGAGACAGGGAGCCATGTTGCAGTGCTCTCTGTGTGTTTATATGTAAATAAAGTAGATTAGCCAAAATGCTGAGTTGCTGAGTTCTGTTACGCAAGCTGTGAAGACTCTGTGGATCCCTAAGTGTGCTGATGTCTGTTGGCATCAGTCGCTGTGATGTTCAGGCAGAAGAAAGCTTTTGAAGCTCCCAAACGATCAGCCAGGAAGGAGAGAACATGCTATTCGGGCATGTGTCTCTGCCAGGGTCCTATTCAAGAGTAGGACGAGCTCCTGACAGCAACACCATTTTCAAGAAATGCAGCAAAAATATCCCTTGGGCTCATGAAAATAGTTTAATGGTTCTTTGGACCTTTGCCAATATTCAGTATTTTCAGTTGCATGCTTATAAAATACAAGGAGTGCCTAGGAAAAATAAATAGAATTGTGAACTACAGAATAGTTTAGAAAAGAAAATATTATCGTCGTTTTCCAAAGCCTTATTTTTCAGATGAGTAATGCTAGCCAGGTAAATTCAGTTACACATTATCAAGATTTCTGTAAATATTTATGGTTCTACTATGTACCTTCCGGGTTTTTGTTATAATTATTATTGCTGCTGCTGAATTTCTATTAGGAGCAAAGAAAAAGCTAGACAAAATTGATTTCATAAAGCAGCAATACACTGGGGAGAATAATTCCATGGGGATAATAGTTGATAAAAACTTTTTTAGGGTTGCCACAGTAATCTGCCAGCTGTGATTACCGATGTGGATATTATTATTCTGGTGGAGACTCTTCATTATGTCTAAATCTTATGCCTATTTATTTTCCCACACCATCATAGTTGCTGATGAAACATCATCCTCACTCTTCCAACCTTTTGCCTAATTTACTCCTGCCATATTCACTGTAAAGTACCGAACTTTACACTTGGCTACTAGACAACAAGAACTGGCTTGCAGATTCCTGGTCCTACAAGTCTAAAACCCTGGTACCAGTGATGCTTCAAGAAAAAGGACAAAATTGAACTGAACCCAGACTTTCACAAAGCCTGCTGTGAATTACAGGGTTATGCTTCCTTGATCCCATGAGCTGCCAGAACCTTGCCCTAGCCCAAGGCCCAGAAATTTGAAAAAGGGGAAAGCAGTAGCACTGGGCACTTCTAAATTCCAGTGTAATCTGTCCTTACCCGATGTGGCTGAGGACTACAAGTTCCAGAAATCCCAGCAGGAAACTGACAGAATACCGGGGATTCTGGAACTTGTATCACCAGTATGCAATATAGGAAAAGGCACTCTGTTGGGAGGGTCTGATTACTTGTCTTCAGTTAAGTTTCAGGACAGGTTAAGGAAGAGGTAGTGGTGGATGCCTTGACCTTTAATGAATGTCCTAAATAACTTGGGACCATGTTACTTGAAAATATTGCCTTCTACAGAACTGTTGTCCTGTTCAAGCATGACTAGATGTTGAGCTCCTCTAGAGTCTTTTTCTTTCTGTCCTGCCAACATTTGGTGCGTGTGCTTGGCTGGAACTTATGAAAAGGCCTTCAAGTCATTTGTGATCATTTTATCGGAATACTCAGACATGGCTGTGGTCCAACATCTTCAGCTTCATTGGGTGCCCATGAATTCTAGTATTATAAGAGAGGGAGGAAAACTTTTATCCATCCATTTCCTCCATGCAATGCATAATTTTATAAACTGATTACTCACCTTACCCTTGGACACCTTGTAGTCACGCAAACAGCAATTGAGACTCAGATTTAAAAGACGAACTGGGCTGGGTTTAATCAACAGTTCCCAATTATGATATGAATGTTGCGAAAGCAGCAATGGGAGAAGGAATTCTAGAAAGGTGGAATTGTACAGCTAATACATCCTCTGCAGGGCCCCCTACATTCACCATAAAAGTAGTCTACACACAGTTGACAAAACAGCTCATATATTCAGTACACTATTGTCAGGAAGCTGCCATCAGTGCTGGAGGGAGAGAGCAAAATCCAGAGGGATTCCGGAGAGCATCCCGGGATTGGGAGAGGCAACCATCTTCTGGGGAAGAGAATCAGCGTAGCACCAGTGGAGAAGGGGGGCAGATGGGGGAAGCGACGAGGCGGTCCCATGACTCCTCCTATTCATCGCCAGATTTAGCATAACCTGACTAAAAAGGATGGTTCTTCCACAGCATGCAGGAAATGCGCTGTGCTATTTTAGAAAAGCTGTTTTGCTTTCAAAGAATCAAATGAAAGTTTAGCAGTCACCGCCTGGCAAGGGTTATTTCAGTCCCTTGCATTATGTTGAGTAATGTATAGGAATGATTCTAATACTGGTTACGTCTTTGTTCAACTGTGTTCACATTCAAAGTAATCTTAGCTGAATCACCAAATGTATTAATTACTTCCTGATCTTATAGATGAACACTGGCAACATCTTTCCTTGATCTAATTTAGCCTGCTGTTTATATGTTTGTGTGGGCCAGGCTGAAAAGAGCAAATAAATGGGGAAATAGACATATAATGCCTTGCATCCTCGACCACCTATACATCACCATCTCTCATCTTGCCTAGGATCCCTGGCTTCCCTTCCCTTCTCTTCCTGGGCCTTTCTACTTATTGCTGACATTCCTCTAGTAATTGCCTGCTCTTTTACCCACAGTGTTCAAAAATATCCACCATTACTCATAATAAAAATAAAAATCCTAATAAAAACGTAAAAGCATTTTAATGCAAATTTCTCATAATATAACATTTTATATTTGCCTGAAAGTCACCTTTTTGCAACCACTTTTATCCTAATATAAAGCACTTTATGTTATTTCACTGATATATGCATTTTGATGCACACTTTCCCCTAATATACACATTTTAGAAAACCTTATCACAAAATTTGGAGAAGAGTAAATATTGAAGGAAAGCTATTTTCTGTTCACATATTATTTTGGATGGTTCAAAGTAGGTAGGTTCGTATTAAAATCCTAACAGAACTGAATTTCTCTGCTATCCCTAGTGTTAATTTAAGTAGATGCCCACTCAAAAATAATAATCAAACTCCGATATCACGGACACAATGTGGTTCATGAGATGACAGTACTTGAGAAAGGATTGGGGCATAATCTATAAATAAATAGGTTAGCAGATGAAGCTTTAGGTAACCATCATCCACTTACTTAAAGGTAAAGGGACCCCTGACCATTAGGTCCAGTCGCGTACGACACTGGGGTTGGGGCGCTCATCTCGCTTTACAGGCCGAGGGAGCCAGCGTACAGCTTCCGGGTCATGTGGCCAGCATGACTAAACCGCTTCTGGCAAGCCACAGCAGGGCACGGAAATGCTGTTTACCTTCCCGCTGGAGCAGTACCTATTTATCTACTTGCACTTTGTGCTTTCGAACTGCTAGGTTGGCAGGAGCAGGGACTGAGCAACGGGAGCTCACCCCATGGCGGGGATTCGAACCACCGACCTTCTGATTGGCAAGCCCTAGGCTCTGTGGTTTAACCCACAGTGCCACCCACGTTGTGCATATCCACTTACTTACATAGGAAGAATTATTGACATAAGGGGCATTCTGCAGATACCAGAAGGCCAGTATCATGTTTCCTAAAGTGGCCAACCAGACACCCCTCTGAAGCCCATGAATAAAGCACAAAGGTAAAGCAACTGACATTCATAGGTGAACTTCTGCACATCTTGGACAATAAATTGCATGTTGCCAATTCATGCTGATTATGAAGTTCTTGGAAGAATGTTTAGCCTCTGTGGCACAGGTTTTTATAAAGACTTGTTCACCCAATTATTGTGGAAGATTCTTTCCAAACCTGCACCACTATGGAAGATCTCATTTGTGGCAATCTGTGCCTATAGACTCACCTGCATTGCTTCAGCCCTTTGAGAACAAGTGAGCCACACCTATAAGATGTGAGATTTCTTAGAAAAGCGGTCAACAAATAACTATTATTGGATGCCTGGCTTTGCTCCTGAATTATGGATAATCTTTATCATCTTCCAGGGACTAAAGTTTCACTGCAGGATAGAAACATTTTCTCAGATGAGAAAGGTCACTTAATAAACAGAGGAATATACTCAAGAGCTGAACCAACTGTATGCAAAGACACAGAATCTGCTCAATTGCAGCAGCATTTGTGCAGAGAAAATTCATTCAAGTCAAAGGAAATTCTTTGCACAGTGGAAAGCATGATGGCAGGATTTTGCTGCAGCATTCAAAGACTGACAGAATGTAGAATAGATGCAAATATTTCATCTTCTGAATAAAATATAGGCCTGGTGTTGATGGCTGGTAATTATTCTGGCCATATGATTATCACCATGGCTACTCTATAGCCATCTGTTCTCAATCACTATTATGTGCCAATGACACCTACATTCTGGACATAGAGTAAATAATGCAACAGTATGTTGTCCTGTGCTTTTATTTGGCTTAGGTTTTCTGAGGTCCAGGTTTGGTACTGAAGTAAGATTCAACTGTTGGTCCTGGAGTATGCTTCTGTAAGTAGAATTAGAGGAAGCAGTTCTTGTTCTTCACTTCAGGCACCAAAAGGTTTTATGCCAGTCCTTCTAACCACGGGCAATCAGATGCCTCCAGAAGTAGGACGTTATGATTTAGGTGGCAGCCCTGAGATTGTATCCAAGAACCACAAGTATAATCAATCTCTTTTTAGACTTAGTATGTGGACTAAATCAACATAAATAAGCAGAGGCGAGGGTGGCATTCTGTACACATTCATTTTCCAGGAACTCCCTTCGTGGTTGAGAAAGAAGCCTCTGGTGACAATGTCTGTCGTGTGTGTGTGTGTGTGTGTGTGTGAAGTATGTTTTCTGTTTTGACTTTATTTATGGCTGCCACCTAAATCACGAAAACTATTAGATGCATGGGACGCTGGTGGCGCTGTGGGTTAAACCACAGAGCCTAGGATTTGCCGATCAGAAGGTCAGCGGTTCGAATCCCTGCGACGGGGTGAACTCCTGTTGCTCGGTCCCTGCTCCTGCCAACCTAGCAGTTCAAAAGCACCTCAAAGTGCAAGTAGATAAATAGTTACCGCTCCGGCGGGAAGGTAAACGGCGTTTCCATGCGCTGCTCTGGTTCACCAGAAGCGGCTTAGTCATGCTGGCCACATGACCCGGAAGCTGTACGCCGGCTCCCTTGGCCAATAAAGCGAGATGAGCGCTGCAACCCCAGAGTCGGTCACGACTGGACCTAACGGTCAGGGGTCCCTTTACCTTTACCTTATTAGATGCACACTGTTGCAAACTAGCTCGAAAATATGCCACCATTCTTCCCAACTGTTGTATAAGATTTTATATCAGATTTATATCAGTTTCAGATTTCCGTGACACCTGGCCTGCCCCTTAAACCATTTGTTTTTAGTAATGCAGAGATAAGCTGCCCTAGTTTTTGTAGTCTGCGATGCAATGCTCTTTATTTAATCATATCTGCCTGAGATATATTAGAGGCATTCTTCAACGGTTTTCTGCATAAATGTGGCTTTCTGGAAATACTGTTAAATCCCTCTTTTTCCTCTCTTGTATAGCTCTAGCTGATTGCTGCGGCATAAATCAGAGAATTATGTCTAGGTTCCTTCACTGTGTTATTCCAGTGACTATTTGTATCATTACAGGTGGGACTTACAAGAAAATGTTGCTGCATAAAGTGTTCCTGTTCCTGTTGCAGCTGACTGGCTGGATCCCTGCCTGTTTCTAGGATATTCCCAGTGCTTTTTTTCTGGGGGTACGCAGGGGTACGCATATCCCTTAACATTTTGTGAATCTAAGTTTGGCCTCATTGAGAGGCAGTATTTCAATATGAGTAGGAAAATGTGAGTACCCCTAAGCATTTTTTAAAAGGAAAAAAAGCACCGGATATTCCATTCTGTTTCTCTTGTTCCAACAATTAGTCAGCCTTCCATGGCCTTTAACCACAGAAGCAACTTATGTGCTGGTAACAGTGACAGATTAAGGACCATTGCCCAGGCTATGAACCTGCTTCTTCTGGGGGAGTTCAACACTATCTAGCGCAGGATTGCCACTGTGTCCTTCAACATTACTTTAGCCTGGCATTGATGGCATTGATTTAGCACTCCTGCTGCTTTACCTTCAATTTGATGAAAAAGAGTAATAGAGTTAAGTGTCACCCACTTATTCATAACACTTCACCCCAGATCTTTGCATGGCCTTTCTCAGTGATTTCATGCAAATGTTAAATAGCACAGCGGACCAAATGGAACCCTACAGACCCCATGGCATAATGCCAAGGATCTGAGAAGGAGTCTTCTGGGATTGCTTGAAACCCCTTCCTCCGTTGAAATGGATCTGGAAACTCAGGCTCATTCAAAGAATGCCTGGACAACTACCAGCCTTTCAAACACCTTGTCCATTAGCAACTGGCTGATAATTGCTAATATCTTCTGGTTAACGGAGCAGGTTTTTGTTTAGAGGCAGCCAAAGCATTTGGTCTCTCAAGAAGACATTTATCTCAAGAAGAATTTATCATCTTCTGGACCCAGCAAGCCAGCATATTTTACCCCAGTGTAAATTACATTGGATTCCTATGATTTGTAATTCTTTGTGTCTTTCAGCAATGAAATAAGCTGCCTATGGAAGTTAGTGAATTGCTTTTCTGGATGCTTTTGAGGAAAGAGAAGAAAGACATTGGTTAGGGGTGGTTCTGATAGAATGTGGCCTCTCTTCTTAATCTCTGAGTGGCCCTGAAAGTTAATAAAATGTGTGAATTCAGGAAGAGTGTGCCAGTGCTTTCTCCAGTGTGAGAATTCCATCCAAATACCTCATATTTAGCGGTGGCTTATAATGATTTGAAGATTAGGATGTTCATTCTAATGCAAAAACAAAGCTGTAAAAATAAAAGTCAGTGCATTCAAGTAGATGGCATGATGCTAGAAAAGCCTTTGGGGGTTTCACAGCAGTGTTTAAAAAAGGCTCCTTAGCCAGCTCTGCAGGGTGAACGAAACATGTCCAGAATCATTTTAGGGAGAGGTGATTGCCCCTCTGTGTTGCCTCACTAATGGACTTGCTTTCCATTTAAGCCTTCACATCAATCATGTAGGCATCAAGTCTCGCTGTTTCCTTTTGTGCAGACGTCAAGATGCACTTTTTATCTATTCCTGATTTCTTGCTGTGCTAATTGGGTTTTCTTCACCTCATCTGTATATTTGGCATTGATTTTAATTACGCTTGCCTGATGGACAGCTTAGTTTGAAGCTCCCCAAATTCCTTTTCTCATTTCTAGCAACAAGTTTAAGTTAACAATTACTTGAGGAAAGGGTGCAAGATTTCATTAAAAATAATAATCATCAAATTGTTCCCATTGTACCTGTAAGGATAACTGAAATGCTTTTATTGAACATGCCTGGACATTTGTAGGTGATTACCTACTTCATGAGATGCTAAAGTTGGAATTGTGAGCAGCAAATCAAATAAATCAATTAATGTAATAATTACACACAATCAGTGTGTGAACAGATATATATTCTTAAGGCTGAAGTTCTGTATCCGCTTCCCTGGGAGCAAGTCCTGTTGAATTCAATGAGACTTGCTTTGGAATAGACATATTACAGCAGAGCTTTTCAAACTGTGTGTCACAACACGTTAGTGTGTCGGATGCAATATGTAGGTATGTCACACGAACACTCCCTGTGCTCTTCCCAGGGCTGGAAAAGGGTTAGTTTAATCTCCACTTTTCTTTTGCACGTCTAAAAAGCATGTCACCAACATGAAAAGTTTGGAAAGCTCTGTATTACAGGATTGCACTGTTAGTATAAATTGTTTCTATACACATTTATTCCGATCCACAGCATTTGTTTTCAAGGCAAGTAATGTGTTTTCAAACCCCTTCTGCGACATTGAGGGTCCCGCCAGGTGCCCAAATAGAGGAGTATCACAGATGATGTGGACAGAGTTGGCATATCCTCTGTGTTGATTAATGGGCAATAGGCAATTCACAGCCCAACTCACATTGAGTTCCTTGGTGCCTACTGCGCAGATAACTGAACTCTTGCAGTCACAGTGTTTTACACATTGTTGTAACTTGATATGATTCATGATGATACTCTCATTAGTAGCTTTATATTTGTGGGGTTATCTGTATAGCAGCAACTATCGTCTTTCCGAGAGCAGGATCATTCTCTAGAACAGGTTGTAGGTGTGTGTAATGCTGTGTCACAGTACGTTCAGATGATCCCAGCATTTTATCGAATATAGGTCAAACTCTGCTCTAATTTACACAAGGATAAACCCAGGGATACTCTACTGAAGCTATGGCAACTGCATTGAATGGAGGGCAGTATAAATGATACCTCAGTTGGCCATTGTGTAAAATGAAATAAAAAATCTTAGTTTAAATCAGCACAATTAGAAATCTGAAAGCTGGAAAACAATTGAATGCTGAATTCTGGCCCTCATGGATTGCCTGTACTAAGATAATAGCTACAGGAGAAGAAAATGACATTTTGTTTTCTGAACATACAGAAACATTGGTGATCAGTTGTATACTTAAATACGATTCCATACAGATGAACTGTTGGTCCACTTCCCAGGATTCATGAGGATCAGTGAATACATATGTGGACACAGAAGTGATTTCTGAGTTGATGGTGGTTTGGAGGAGCCAATAAGGATTGGGGGGGGGATGTCCAAAATTTGGAGGATCTATAAGGATTAGTACACAATGGGAATATTAGAAAGCACTGGATCTGTGACTTTTATTATTCAGTCATGGGGGACAGATGTGGCCTGTGATTTAGCGGTGGTGGTGTGTTGAGGCACCTCGCAAAACAATTATGTATTTTCAAGAGAATTCATTTCACTAGATCAAACTTTTGTGTGGAAGACCAAGTAGACCTTCTCTCTCTCTCCCCCCTTCCCTCTGCCTCCTCTTCTCCTCTCCCTCTCCTCCCACACCCAAATCCACCCGCACTCTCTTTCTCCCGACTGCTGCAGCACCCCTCTTTCTTCCCATTGCTCACTCCATTTCCCTATTCCCAGTCCCCATATTGCTCCCCCTTCCCTTCTACCCTTACAGTCTAACCACTATACCACAGTGTCTCTCTCTGTTGAATTAGGGTTGGTGCCTTCTATGAAAATTGATTCAATTTTAAAACGGAAAGGAAGCAAAACCAAAGCAAACAAAACGTAACAAATAAATAGCCATCTGGGGCTTAGACTGCCAAAGTGGTGAAACTTGAAATAGCAGTGGTTCAGTGTCCAGAAGTCAAAGTGCTGTCTGCATTGTTTAATATTGTCTCATCTTTGTTCTTCAGAAAAATTCAAAGGAAGAGGGAGAGCAGGATCACATTTTGATTCAGCCCGCAGACGGAGTAGAGCAGTCCTTTATCACATCTCTGGACACCTACAAAGAAGAGAAAAGAACAAATTAAAAATTAATAATGTAGGTGTAGAGCACGAAGCTTCTTTTTGTGTGGTTATTTGTACAGTGAATTTTCTTCTAACTCAGAAGAGTTTCTCTAATGGGTACTACTAATCATTTGTAATTTTATTTGTAGTACGTTCTTGCTCTCAAGTTTCTTTTCAATAATGCAACATGGAAGGTCAATATATAAAGCAAAAAACTATGCCAGTATAATATTTTTATAGAGAATGAATTGAGCTATATTACAAGACAAGGGCAGAACACAATAGAGGCTGGCTGGGACCTTGGCTTTTCATATAGGTGACACATAAGCTTGCAGATCAATGCCATTCATTTTCACAGCTGCAAGCTTCTTTATGTTTTCTTTTCTTTAGCAAAGTTCTTAAAACTGATTCTAATGTAGTAGATAAGGAATTTCCCTGCTGGATGCACACAATCTCCAAGCTTCTCTGGATTTTGAGCCAATTCAGAATACTCTAATCCCTTGTGTTAGGAATTTGATTGTTTTCCTTCTCCTAGAAATGTTGTAGTGTTGTTGAAACTCCTTTGGACTTCCTTAGTATTCTGCAAAAGTTTTACCTAAGGAGGAACTTCCATGTTAAGTAGGGACAGCCTAGGGATGTGTAGAACTCACATAGATAATGTAACCTCCGGTAATGTCAGAGGCGTGCTCTCATATGAATGGTACAATTTCATATACAGTGGGTTCAGAGCCCCTCTCTGAGAGCCAAACTAGATGCGATACTAATGGTGTTCCCACTATTAACAGGACTGAAATTGCTGTACCAACCCCTTACCTGAATGAGACTCTGACATTAATTTCCCAAGGGGGGGGGGCAAATATGTGACCTGGGGTGAGGTGACCAATCATGGAGGAGTGGACCAGGGCTACTCCAACCCCTCCTTTTCTTATGTGGTTGGGTGGAGGCAAACAAGTAGAAGCTGATCACCTTGGGTGGTATTTAGTGCAGGCAGCTGAGCAAATTAAGATGAAATCCTATGCCACCCTGAGGCATTATAGGGTTGTGGGTTCATGGGAGCAATCAACTATAGCCCCAGGCTAGGGGGAAGTGGTTTCGGGGTGCCTACAGGGATGGGCCGGGACATTTGGGTGAATGCTTTTCTGTACATGTTTGGTCTTCACTCCTCAAGGCTCATCTAGCAAGAAGGAGGGATGAAGTACCTTTAATGTACCTTTAATGAAGTACCTTTTAGAAGACATCTGAAGGCAGCCCTGTTTAGCGAAGCTTTTAATGTTTAACAGACTATTGTATTTTAATATTTTGTTGTACCCCAGCCACTCTGGGTGGGATATAAATAAATATAATAATAATTATAATTATCAGTGAATGGCATGCTCAGGGGATGATAAGAGGGGTGCTCTCCTCTAAGCAATGAATGAACTCTCTTGCCCCCACTTATTAATTGGCTCTTGATTTGCAGATCATCTCGTGTTATATTTGAATAATATACTGGCTCTTGAGTCCTCTTCACAGGCGTTGGGGCAAATGCATTGTTAGCAACTGAAGAGCAGATTTGATCCTTTCCTCTATCAATGTCCTAATAAAAAAATGCCCCCCACCTGTGCCTACTACTAGGCTTGGAAGGAAAGGTCCCCTTGGTGTCAGTAGAGGCTACCACTCCCATGGAGTGTGGGGTGGGATTTTAATTTGGACTACAGTGAGGGAGGAAAGAGTTAAACCTGCTAACGGGCTGTTTGTTTATTTTATTTTATTTTAAAAAGCATAGACATGATGGCTAACAATGCATTTAGCATCATATACATTTTGGCTCTGAAAAGGGACATAAGATACTCTTGCAGCATGCAACATTTCACTTGCTTTTCTCCCATTTCTTATGCCTGTGTGCTATGGAAAGATACAGTGTCATACTACACACTCATCCTGCCAAATGCTGGGCTGCTCATCATCTTGCTAATTGATACTTGTGGAGGTTGCCTTCTTCCCACCCTCCTCCTTCTTTAAATGTTGAGCTACACACACAAAATAGTTTTCACCATGCATGTCAGTTTGGAAAGATACACATTTCCTGAACCAGGGCAGCAGCGTTTAGAACCGGAATGTTTTTTAGCACAGTTGCTCATATTGCCATTGCAAGTTTAAAGCATGAGGTATTTTTAGTAATTCATTACTTTCAGTCTCCCTTTAATTGGCAGCAAGACTTTGAATCAAATCATTGCTGTTGTAAATAAAACCTAGAAGCTGAGGAGATTTCTCCCTGGATTTGAAATGGATGTGTGTAGCTTGGTAGAATACATAAATCGATCTTCTTGTGCTTTAATTGCAATCATAGTCTCTGCTAAGGCTTCCATGATGCACATCTCTAAGTAACCACAGCTGACAAGTAAGCCTACAAAATACACTTGCTGTTTTTGTAGGCTGGTTTCTTTTGACACCAGACCTTTGGACTAATGCTTCTACAAGATGCCCTAATGCAACCTCAGCTACAAGTGGGTACAATTTTAATTGTGTGCATTGATTAACACATTACTTTGTTCTTGCGTCCCCACTTTTTGCTTGTCCTGTACTTGTGTTTTGCTTGTTTTAATCCACATCAAGCTGGGAAGGACATTTTGGCAACCAGGAAGCCAAAGACATGAGTTCATGTCTTTAAAATGATTTTTTAAAAGCTTGCATGACTGAGAAGTTGAAATATACCGGATGCTCTGGTCAGTTTCTTGCCACTCTGTTGCTCCTTGATAAAAATCCTGCTATAACACACAAAGCGGCCAAATTTTGTGCAGCAGCAATCAAAATATGACATATAATAGTTAGCACCCATTATATATTAGTATAATATAGAATATATTGACCAATGGACACTTCCAGGTCAGAAGGTTTTCCACTCTGACGGATAAATGACCACCCATAACTGCTTTTTAATGTATATGTGATTTTATTTCATTTTATCTTGTTTTCAGCTTCCACAAAATTTTAATTGGTGTTTTGCTCTTAATACTGGTCATTGAACGTAATAAAAATGACTTGTAGTAAATTTCTCAAATGGAGGGTATATTGAGCCCGGAGCTTGTTGGAGGTTGTATTTTGTTGTTCTCTGAATTTTAATTTTTAATTATGGTGAGATGATCCTGGGAAAGAAAGGCTTGATATTTAATATGTAAATATTAAGCGTATTTAATATTTTCTGATGAAAATAATAATATAATGTAAACATATGCTTAATCCACCCCTTGGAATTTATGAGATGAGCAGAACAATTCACCCTGAGATCAGAAAGCAGCAGGGCAAGGCAGAGAGTTTTAGATTCACTGCCACATCTGAAACTCTGTTAAACATGCACCAGCCAGGATGGGAGGTGGGATGGTGGGCTTCTATTTTTTGCTATGCCAGCTCCAGGCTGGTGTCACTGAGGAGCCCTTTAGGGAATTCACAGGGCTTTAGATTCAGAAGTCTCCAAGCCACCTGCCTCCAGACAACCTATTTCTGGGCTTTCTGGGCTCTACATCAGCATGCCACTCCCACAGGACGCACCATCCCCATCCCTGTTCTTATATGATTATAGAATCATAGAATTGTAGAGTTGGAAGGGGCCTTTAGGGTTTACTAGTCCAACCCCCTTGCAATGCATCCATGGCTACTCAAATTCTGTTTAAAAACCTCCAAGGAAGAAAAGAGTCCGCTACCTTCTAAGGGAATCTGTTCCACTTTTGAACAGCTTGTACCATCGGAAAGTTCTTCCTGATGTTTAGTCCGAGTCTCCTTTGTTGTAACTTGAATCTGTTGGTTCGGGTTCTAAGCTCCAGAACAGAAGAAATCAGGCTTGCTCTATCTTCCATGTGACAGCCCTTTAGATATTTGAAGATGGCTATCATATCTCCTCTTATCCAGGCCAAACATACCCAGCTCCCTCAACCATTCCTCATAAGGCTTGGTTTTCTAACTTACCACGTACTTGGGCAAAGCTTGGGACTTTACTAAACTTTACTTAACTTTGGCTCGATTGTGTTCATACTTAGCAAAGTACTCTGACATCAGTGCCTACAGTTGAAACAACAACACACAAAATGATTTACCCTTTTTTGCAGCTACGACAATAAAGAGACAGAAAGTATGGCTGTAGTGTTGTATTGCCAAGCATTATTTTTTAATACCCGAGGTGGGCAAGTCAGCCAAGAATTATTACATGAGCAGTCAGTTTAAAAGGTCAAGAGTTCTGTAATGGATGCTTCAGAAATGGCTGTAGCTAAACTGAAAATGCCAGCTTATGCTGGTAACAGCACCTCTCAGGAGCAGCACCATGCATTTTCTCTGGATTTATAATGCAACAGCCGCTCTCTTGAGCACTTTTGGCCTCTTTACTGAGTTAGCATCGAGGATTTTCCCTTTCCATTTCTGGCAGAAAGTGTTTCCATTCTCCTCCCTTACAGTTAAAATAACCCTGCAGTACATTAATGTGAAGTGCGATTATGCTGAGCCCATGGAAGGAGGATTAAAGGAACAATATTGGCAAATTTAGCTTTGGTGGGCAATGTGTGGTTGGGGCAGGGCAGCTTTTACAAAGTTGTAAGACTACCAAAAAGTTATCCATTAGTTGTCAAATAGGAACCGATGCATTGTATATTGATTCTCTTTCTCTCTTTCCCTTCCAGAATGTTTTTGTAGATAAACCAGCATTTCCAGAATACAAAGTTTCAGATGCAAAAAAGTCGAAATTCATACTTTTGCATTTTAGCACTTTCAAAGCTGGCTGGGACTGGCTTATTTTATTGGCGACGTTTTATGTTGCCGTGACTGTACCTTACAATGTTTGCTTTATTGGCAACGATGATCTATCTACAACCCGAAGCACAACTGTCAGTGACATTGCAGTGGAAATTCTTTTTATCATAGGTAAGACACACCTCTTCTCTTTTTGCTTTGCTCATTTCATGGCTCTGAAAATAACTATAGGTTTTTGACAAGAAGAAATAATGCTGTATTCAAATATCTGTATTTACCGTATTTTTCGCTCTATAAGACGCACCAGACCACAAGACGCACCTAGTTTTTGGAGGAGGAAAACAAGAAAAAAAATATTCTGAATTTCAGAAGCCAGAACAGCAAGAGGGATTGCTGCGCAGTGAAAGCAGCGATCCCTCTTGCTGTTCTGGCTTCTGGGATAGTTGCGCAGCCTGCATTCACCCCATAAGACGCACACACATCTCCCCTTACTTTTTAGGAGGGGAAAAGTGAGTCTTATAGAGCAAAAAATACGGTATTTTCTGGCATGGCTGACCATACTGTTAGGCAGAGCAAAACAAGACCGTCTGAGACAGCATATTTTGTTGTGCCATCAAAGGGAAGCAGTTAGTGATTTAGGCTGTAATCCTGTGTACACTAACCTAGCAGAAAGCTACACTAAATTCAGTAGGACTTAACGGCTAAGTAGAAGTGAATGGAATTGATCCGTTGATGAAAATAAGAATAATAAATTGTGGCAGGGGAAGGGGGAGTGAAGGTGCCACTTGGATTTCCATCTTTAGTCATCAATATATATTGGACTGTTTCTGTTTTTCTGGACAGCTCATTACAAAGTACAGATGATAGATGCCTGTCAAATTACCAGGCATCACTAACTGACTGACAAGGCATTTAAGCTGGTGTACTTGCATTTTAAGCCATCTCTTCCCTAGTTAGAGCATATGCAGAGCACCTTTCCCTCTGATTAATTTCAGAGAAGCCTCACATATTTGGGAAGTCCAGCTTTAAGGGTATGGCTTCAGGGAAATCCCCAGTCTCCATTTGAAAGTTATCCATTGCATTGACTTCAATTACAAAATGATCAGGGTCCATGACTATGAAAGGGGTCTGTGAATCATGGTATCAGTTTGATGTTTGTATATCAAGGCAAACTTGCACAAGTGTCAGGCGGTAGTCATGGAAACCCTTACTCTATGATCAGAGCCACAAGTGGATGGTCCATCTGGCTCAACATGATTTACACAGACTGGCAGCAGCTCCCCAGGATTCAATCAGAAGTCTTTCCCAGTCTAACCTGGAAATTGAATCAGTGACTTTTTTGAATGCAAACAAATGCTCTACCACTGACTTTCCTTGACAACAGTCCTTCCAAGTGGTGATTTCTATGAGCTTAATGAATGAACATGTATTTGAGTCTTGCGTTACCCCACATCCAAGCTCTGCATTCTAGCCATTATGCTGCATAGCTTATCTGATTTATTTAACGTTATAGTTCTAGCTGCTTTTACTAGGGAGTAAGAATTTTACTCAGGGACGCGGGTGGCGCTGTGGGTAAAACCTCAGTGCCTAGGGCTTGCCAATCGCATGGTCAGCGGTTCGAATCCCTGCGGCGGGGTGAGCTCCTGTCTTTCGGTCCCAGCTCCTGCCCACCTAGCAGTTCAAAAGCACCCCTAAGTGCAAGTAGATAAATAGGTACTGCTTTATAGCAGGAAGGTAAACGGCGTTTCCGTGTGCTGCGCTGGTGCTGGCTTGCCAGAGCAGCTTTGTCATGCTGGCCATGTGACCCGGAAGTGTCTCCGGACAGCACTGGCCCCCGGCCTCTTAAGTGAGATGGGCGCACAACCCTAGAGTCGGACACGACTGGCCCGTATGGGCAGGGGTACCTTTACCTTTTACTAGGGAGGGACTCAGATGGTGCTGTGGGTTAAACCACAGAGCCTAGGACTTGCTGATCAGAATCCCCACGACGGGGTGCGCTCCCGTTGCTCGGTCCCTGCTCCTACCAACATAGCAGTTCGAAAGCACCTCAAAGTGCAAGTAGATAAATAGGTACTGATCCAGCGGGAAGGTAAACGGCGTTTCTGTGTGTTGCTCTGGTTCGCTATAAGCGGCTTAGTCATGCTGGCCACATGGCCTGGAAGCTGTAGGCCGTCTACCTCGGCCAATAAAGCGAGATGAGCGCCACAACCCCAGAGTCAGTCATGACTGGACCTAATGGTCAGGGGTCCCTTTACCTTTAAGAATAGTTCATTCTCCTACATTCTCCTACCGAGGCTGAGGGTAGAATTCGGAATTCTGATGACTAGGTTTTACTTAAAAAAAAAAAAAAGCACCTCACATTTCCTATCAACACCTGAGATGAACTGAGAGAATTAGCTGCATTATTCACAAATTCATCCATTAAATCCATCATTGACTAATGCCTTAGAATTTGCCTTCACCAACCACTGATGCTATCCATTTAATATATTATTCTCTAGTACACATAACTTGTACAGGGTGTAGAAAGATGTATTCTTCCCTGTACAACACCAGGCTGGGCTGCTGTGCATACAATTTACTAGGGTAGTTGCTATTGCTATGCAAATAGAGAATAACAATGAAGGATAATGAAGTTAAGCCTATGCTGATGTAACATTTCATTATGTCTTAACTAGAGTTAAAATTGGGAGGGTGCTTTGAAATTAATGTCATGCCTGGTTTGACCCTCGGACCTTCTTCATTAAAAACTGATGCTCTACCACTTAGATACCCCCCCCCCCAATTTTGGTGTGTATTTGTTTTGTGTCTTTCTCTCCTCCCAGTAACTCAGAGCAGCTACCAATAGCATTTGGAGAAATGTTTCTTTGAGTGGAAGGCTCAAAGTCTAATACACACACTATTGATCTGATGTATCATTAAGACTATTTCTTCATAAAGGATGCTTCAGTCCCAGGAATGCTAGTGGAATTTATTTTAGAGCATTTTAAGGGAAATATGCTATTGTGCAGAGCAGCTATGAACAAACAACAAAGATGGGAGTCACCTTAATTTTTAACTGAAGCCACAGAGAGAAAGAATAAGAAATTACTGGCTGAGATATACAGACCCACCACTGATTTCTTCTGCCACATGGAGAGGCAATTTAACACCACCCGCTTTCATTATTTCATCCATGCACAAATTTCATGGCGTTTATGACAAGGACATAAAGAAATGGACATTCTTCATCTCAGCTCTTTCTGTCTGTGATACTATCGCATCTCATGCCTGCCTTGTACCTGTGTGAATAATTTTGAATAGCTGTACGTCAGAAATTCCATTGCCTTGTCAGGTCATGTAGACTAGAAAGTCTGAGGCCTACAGGTAAGCAATTACGATGGCCACTCTGTAAAGCCAGAGTCAGCAGAGAGGGAGACCGTACAGAAGAGATGCACAGGCAGAGGTTTTTTAAATCATTCAACATCTGTGCATGGCCTAGTTGACAGATGCCAGTGTTTTAACTTTGGTAGCTTGGTACATGTACATTTATAATGCAAAATAGGCTTATAGAATCAAAGAATCATAGAACTGTAGAGTTGGAAGGAACCATGAAGATAATCTTGCCCAACCTTCTGCAACTGTGCTATCCCTGATCTTACCACCTTCCAGATCAGCATGTTTTCATTAGGTAATTTGAGATGTATCTCACAATGACAGTCTTATGGAATGTTAAAAAATTGTTTCAGATCTGCCAGAATTTAACATGGGAACTTTTAAACTTTGGGAAGGCATTCACAAGTCACTTAATGTGAGGTGGAGTTTTAGAAAATGCAGAATGGGTGGATTGATTTAAAACAACCCCCAGTTTTCCAGCCTGAGACATGCACTGATAGGAAACATGATATGTTAAAAATTACCTATGAATGTGAAACTGATTTTGTAGTTGTTTTTCTTTATCCGCATGTGTTGCTTACCTTGTGGAAGGGCTTTAGATTCCACTCCACTCATCTGCATCATCATAGCTGAAGAATGGGGAAACATTCCTTAAAAATATAAAAAAGAGGGCTGTCCAAAAAGGATAGCCATTTTGGACACCATATTGACCCAACTTTACTGGAGCAACTTCTTTGAGGTCAAGGGTTTCAGCGTGAATCCACATCACAGGACTATTTAAAAAGCTCAGAATCGTTGTAGATTTAAAAGCAGAAGTTCAAAAGCTTTTGTTTCTGATGTTTTTGATCTGTTTTATATTTGTTTTATGGTTCTCTTTTGTGGGCTCTCTTTTGGAAATCTAGATTAATAAAATTATTGGGGTTGGTTGCTTTTTTAAAAAAGAATTGTTGTAGATTGAAAGCCTTAGTAAGTAGGAAGAAAGCAGAAACAATGAAAGTGTTTATAATCCCTTATAATTTCTATGAATGTTCCCTTCTTCCGTGTTTCAGATTACATGGATGTTTATTCAGGAGCCTAAGTGCAGAAACACAGCCTATTCAGGAACATAATGACTTCAGGAACACAATGACTTCAGGAACATAATTATCACAATAGTGGGCAATCAAATGTGGACTTTGAAGTAGGAATACACACACACACACACACACACACACACACACAGCACCATTTTGAAACAGGGAAGTGGGGACCATAGAATCATAGCATTGTGGAGTTTGGAAGGACCTTGAGGCTCATCTAGTCCAATCCCTTGCAGGAATTGCAGCTAAAGAATCCCTGGCCACCCAAGCGCTGTTTAAAAACCTCCAATGAAGAGGGGGTGTCTACCACCATCCGAGGTAGTCCATTCCACTGCCAGACTCAGTGTCAGAAAGTTCTTCCTAATGTTCAGTTGGAATCTCCTTTCTTGTAAATTTGAATCCAGAAGAAAATAAGTTAGCTCCATCTTCATGAGACAACCCTCCAGACATTTGAAGATGGCTATCATAGCTTCTCTCAGACTTCTGTTCTTCAGGCTAAACATGCCCAACTCCCTCAACTGTTCCTCATAAGGAAGGCTTGGTTTCCAGACCCGTGATCATCTTGGTCACCCTCCTCTGCCTACATTCCAGCTTGTCAATAGCCTCCTTAAACTGTGGTGCCCAGAACTGGACACAGTAATCCAGATAGGATTTGACCAAGGCAGGATAGAATTATACTATTACTTCCCTTGATCTGCACATTACTGTTGATGCAACCAAGAAATGCATTAGCTTTTTTGCTGCAACATAACACAGTTCACTCGTGTTGAGATTGTGGTCTACTAAGACCCCTAGATCCTTTTCATGTGTACTGTTGTCAAGTCAGGTGAACCCTACCAAAATTGATTTTGTTAGTTTCAGGCCAGTTCTGCAAGGTCATCTTGAATCCTGATTCTATCTTCTGAAGTATTAGCTACTCTTCCTAGTGTGGTGTCATCTGCAAATTTGATGAGCATCCTATCAATTCCTTAATCCGAGTCATTTATAGGTCCCAACCATGCAGGCAAAATAACTTATAGTTAGTAGAGCATGAGACTTTTTATCTCAGGGTCATTCCGCAGGGAGTTGGACTACATGACTCTTTTGGTTCCTTCCAACTCTATGATTCTATGTCTACTTAGAAGTAAGGTCTATTGAAATCAATGAGGTTTACTCCCAAGTAAGTGAAGTTATAATCACATTCTATATACGTTTTGAAACAGGTCAATAATAATAAATTACTTTTTGTGACTCTTAGTTGGCTTTAACATTTAGAAAACTGAATCATGGTAGCTCAATAAGTAGATAGCTATCTTCTAATCTCTTGTTTAGGTCTGTTGTCATGTTTTCCATTACTAGAATAGACCAAAGTGGCTATTTATCTATTTCTTCTCAGCAGGAATGGTCAGGCTTTCTCCCTTTCCTTATAATGAATGAGTGCTCCTGATTTGTAGGTTTAATCTGATTGATAAACCAGGCTTTGAATGTTGCCCCAATTTTATTTCTAAACAGGCTGGACTACTGTACTTTAATTAAGAACTAAACTTGAAAATTATTACTTAGGGGTGCTTTTTTCTTTTTCCTTTTTTTACTGTGGAAATGTTATGGGAAAATCTGTCAAAGTCACCACATCTTAAGCGTCTGAAAAATAAAACAAAACAAATAGCAATGAGACCAATTAAATAAATGTGCAGCTTTTAGAAGGTCGGGAAGTAAAGCCTAATTAATCTTCTCTGGATGTGACTTTTGTAGAATAATGACTATTCAGTGACAGCAAGAAAGAAATGTAGGGGGGAAAGCCATTGCTGAAGAAAAGTTCAAAATTTGCCAGAATTGCCTGATTGAGTAAAAAAGTCAAAGGGGTGAAGAACAATATGCCCAGTGAAAATGTTCCAGTGCTTTGATTGCTTTTCATCAGAAACTCTTTAGTGGCAACACTCTGCAGGCATAATAGTTGGCCACAAAAGGAACTAGGATCTTATGTATATTTATAAGCAAATCAGGAAGTAGGGCTGAGAAAAAGCAATTATGAAACCTGACATGCTTGTCACAAGCCATATTAGCGTTAGATGCTGTATGTGCACATTCAAGGATGATATTTGCACACTTCTGAGCACAGAAGCTAAAACAGCCCGTCTATCTCCAGCTTAATGACCTAGGCAGAACCTTCAGTCGCATCCAGGGATGGCATAGCAGGGCTTCCTTGAAAACCTTGGTGTGCAAATTGGAGTCTGGCACCACGAGCGTGTCTCACTGGAGCAAATTCTTTCCCCTCCTGATATTACCCATGATAGAGAGTTATATGGTCCCCAGTTTATAATCTAGATTATATTAAGAACCCAAAGTGGAAAAAGAGAGAGGCCATGTGCCACTTTAGAGCTGAAGTGTAAAATAGTGCAAAACCTGGCAGTTTGTGTGTCATATTCAGTCACTTGTGCCTTTACAAAAATAAAAAAGAAAATGTTATAGAGAGCAACTGTAAAATTGCAGTGGAATATTTTCCCTATTGTGGCTTGGAAGCCTTTACAACTTTACTGAAGGTGCTACAAAAAAACTGTTAGTGGTGTGCAACATGATAGCTACAACAAGACAAAGGACCATTTCAAAACATTTCCTCCTCTCTCTCCTCTTTTACATATATTTCAGAGCTAGGTGATTACTAACATTTGAAAAGGTTCTGGGGCTAATTAACCCCTGCCTTGTTCCAGTTTTAACACTACATTGAACCGTTATTAGAGTCAAATGGTTCACTGGATTAATGAATGCACCAAGAAGAATACATTTCTAGTGTAAAGCACAAGCTCTAAGCATCAATCACTACTATGCACACTTACCAGGGATTCCCACTGAACTTACTTTTGAGTAGATGAGCAGAGGTTTATTTTAAATTCATTGGATCTACTTCTGAGTAGACTCACATAGGAACATATTGCACATTGAAGACATTTTCATGTTAAAAAATGGCTAAAGCATGGTTCATATTTTTATAGTATTTTTTTTTAATGCCTAAAGACAATAGGTCCTTGTGGTCCTCCAGATGTATGGTTTCTGTTCACAAGTGATATAGACTGTGATGTAGCCAGAAGCCAAGATATAGCTCTTGATAGTTGCATGTCACTACCAGGGACTTCACACTGCCCTGTGGAGTTTCCTGTCTGCAGAGCTCCTGCTGCACATCCAGGGGATTCATAGTGCCAAATGGCTCTAGATCAATGGTATTGCAGTTAAGGCAAAAATAGCAATGCGTGTGAAGTTTCAGCCAACGTCAGCATGACAACATTTTTCTCATGGTTTATTTTCAGAGGCCATACATTGCAGTCTCTTTCTCACACACGCACATTTTGCAAAACAGATTTTATTTTTTATTTTTTTTAAAACCCTCTTGCATTCTGAGTTATCTCAGGAAAAGGCAATTGCTGCCCAGCCTGGTCCATGGGTGCTATTACTGGGGGGGAAATGGTGCAAATTGAATTGCGGAGATGCAATTTCTGATTGAGGTGACATGAATTGAAATGGTCAGATACAAGCAAAGCATTATATAAACTCTGTGCAAGTTTTTGATAGAGGGAAAATAAAATAATGCTAGGACCTGCAGCTTCTAGCAAAATTCTTTTGACATTCTGTAGATGTTAGAGCAATGTTCTCCTTGACACCAGTAGGAGCTATATGCCTGAGGGCAATATATGGTCCTCATCTTCTGGAACATGATAATAATTGAGACAACTGCCAGAATCTGAACTTTTGTTTGGATTTTAACATGCTCTAGCATGCCACATCAAAAGTATTTCACATGGCAATAGGCAATGCAGCCATAAACTGTAATACAGAAAAACATAAACTGTGCAAGTCACCACGCTGCAATTCTTAGCTTTGATTTGTTCCCACCATCTCTCACCATTCAGTTACTTTCAGTTGACTCAGCTTTTCCATTCTGAGCAAGTCTTCACTGTGTTATGTGGAGTGGCCTGCTAAACATCTGAAAAATATTTGCATTGCTTCCCCCCCCCCTCTACTTATCATTGAAAGGAAAATAAATAGCAGCCTCTGACAACTTGTTTCTTTCTCAAGCAGATATTATTTTAAATTTCCGAACAACGTACGTCAGCAAGTCTGGCCAAGTAATATTTGAAGCGAGATCTATTTGTATCCACTATGTGACTACCTGGTTCATCATTGATTTAATTGCTGCACTCCCTTTTGACCTGCTTTATGCTTTTAATGTCAATGTGGTGAGTATGGCCTTTCTATCCCACTTTATCTCTGCTGTTCTCAAGTGTCCCTTTTGTGAATGAAAATATTGCTCTTCACAGGCAAAAGAAAAGCACAGGGCCAGTGTGTGTGTACTGTACCCTCGAGTGCAGCTTTTTATCTCTTCCAAGTACATGAAATGTTTTGTCTTGAAGTGCTGAAGAAGCAGTTGTGGAAAAAATGTAGCAGTTAAAGCTAAACCTTAGGTATCAAAGTAAAGGGAATCCTCTGGACCTATAAAGTCTGCTGTACTTCATGCACATGTAGTCTTTTTTACTTTTTTCTTTTTTTAAGGTTCTCCATGTTCAGCAGGACGCGGGTGGCACTGTGGGTTAAACCACAGAGCCTATTACTTGCTGATCAGAAGGTTGGGAGTTCGAATCCCTGTGACGGGGTGACCTCCCGTTGCTCAGTCCCAGCTCCTGCCCACCTAGCAGTTTGAAAGCACCCCCGGGTGCAAGTAGATAAATAGGGACCACTCCAGTGGGAAGGTAAACGGTGTTTCCGTGCACTGCTCTGGTTTGCAATAAGCGGCTTAGTCATGCTGCCACATGACCCGGAAGCTGTACGCCGGTTCCCTCGGCCAGTAAAGCAAGATGAGTGCCACAACCCCAGAGTCGGTAGCAACTGGACCTGATGGTCAGGGGTCCCTTTACCTTACTATGTTCAGAGAAACCCTTCCGAAACACAAATGTCTAAGGGGAATTTGGGCCAATCTTCTACACCCACACAGATGTGGAATCTGTGGTCCCTAACTCTGATCTACAACTTCCTTCATCCTTCCTGCTGGTAGAAGCTGGAGTTCAAGTACATTGAAGATGGGGAGGGGTGTCACAGGTCCTGCCCTGCCCTGAGTTATGTAAGCCAAGTAGAAATACTGAGGGGGGGGGGTGTATTGCTTTTAAAAAATACCGTATTTTTCCATGTATAACACACCACCATGTATAATACTCAAATTATTTTGGGGACTCAAAATTAAGAAAATGGGGGGAGATGACCCCGAGTTGTTGAGCTCTTTTTTGGGGGGATGCCAAAAATAACTAACCAGATTTAAAAACGCTGACCACTAACAATTGCTCGCATCTCTGAGCAGCAGCCGGAAATCAAACGCCCAATTGCCGCAGTGACAGCCAATCCACAGCAGATGTTAATTCAGCAACCTATCACCCAACCAATTTGTGCAGCAGCAGAAAATCCAAAGCAGAACTTTTAGCAGCCAACTCTCACACACCAAATCACCACTTGGTGTTTTGCTGTGGTTTTTTAATATTTTGTTGGAAGCCACCCAAAGTGGCTGGGACAACCCAAACAGATGGGTGAGAGATAAGTAATAAGTTGTTGTTGGGTGAGGTATAATCCCTGTTCTGGGCCCAATAAACACAGGATGCCTTTGCCCAGCGGCACTGTGGCCCATAGATAGATACTGGGCAAGTATCACTTGCCATGCCTTCTCCAGCCACTTTTTTAGTTTCAGCGTTGCGGTTTTTAGCAGTGCAGATTCTTTCAGTTGCTAGGGAAAGCTTAACCTTACTAGTCTAAATCAGTTAGCTATAAAGTGAAATTCAGGCTGGCTTTGCATAGGTGAGTAATCAAATTTAGCTAGGCAGAGAGTAGGAGTGCTGACTCCTCATTTTGTCTTTCTAAGTTGTGAAAATACTGTATCTTCTGTATATGAATTTCAGATCTTACAGTGACAAACCGAACACTGCTGAAGGGGGGAAAAAAACATTTGGAATGAGTAATGAGAAATAATTACACATGATTTATTACACTCATTTGCAAACCTATTATTATCACATAATTTAAAAAAATGGAGATTTAGTTTAATCCATCATAGAAAAATGTAATGTGAGCTCAAGTATATATAACTGATATAACTTCCCTTTAAAGGAGGCCCCTCCTTTCTGATAACTGTCTTCTCAGTGGCCGTTTTGCCTTGTACCTGGATTTAGTCTTCGCTCCCCAAACTTTTCCCTTTTGTAGTATGTTTTTTATATCTACTGACCTGGAAGTAAAGCCCATTGAAGCCAATGAGACTTAATGTCTGATATCGTTACACACCACCCCAATCTCTGATTGTGAGAAATTCCAGGGGCTCCAGGCAAGCTTACCCAGGGTCTGTATTTCCTTTTGGGGATGAAGTACAGCAGAGACTGTGTTGTCTTTATAATCACAGAATCATAGAATTGTGGAGTTGGAAAGGACCACAAGCTTTATCTAGTCCAGCTTCCTGCAATGCAGGAATCGTTTTGCCCAATGGGGGGCTCAAACCCACAACCCTGAGATTAAGAGCCTCCT
This sequence comes from Podarcis tiliguerta, assembly GCF_965153285.1. Taxonomy (NCBI): domain Eukaryota; kingdom Metazoa; phylum Chordata; class Lepidosauria; order Squamata; family Lacertidae; genus Podarcis; species Podarcis tiliguerta. The sequence goes on along the minus strand of NC_139545.1, from coordinate 21,207,135 downwards.
GCTCTACCGACTGAGTTACCTTTTAAAGTTGATACATGGTTTATTTACACATATGTACAACCTGGGCCAAGGATGGAGGGGTTCATAGCATCAGCACTCCAGGAGCGTCTTGCTTCTTCCATAGGTGCATCCTAGGTTCCAAGCAGAGATTCAACATCATGCTCTCTCCCTGCTGCTTTGCGCCTCCTGGTCACATAACTCCTTACTCGTAAGCTGCTGGCTCACATAGCTTCTAGCTCTAGTTTCTAGCTCTAGTTTCTAGCTCTAGTTTCTTTCAGTTGTGGCTTCAAACTAACTTGGAGCTGAGGGAGGGGCCCCAATCACAGAGTCCCTTTGATGCTTTGTCCTTTTAATGGCTTAGGCCCCAGGGTGTCACCTAATGCTTGGCTTAGCCTAGCTTAATTAGTGTTCGACACCTGACTTAATTAAAGGATTAGCTGTGTCTAGTGCAACTTAATACACACAATTTGGGCTTAATACATAAGGGTCTGTCACCCAGTCTCAACACTCCAAGCATTGATGAACTTCTAACACCTATTGGACTCAGGAATTTAGGGTGTCTAGCACCCACAAACTCATAACACTAATATGCAGAGGTTTACACTGCTAGGATGTAAGCCTGAGGGCAAACCCATTTTTTAAAAATCTTTGTATTAGTGCCTAAGAAGTTTAGGTTCCCATTATTATTATATAACTAGAAGCATTTCAGGTTTTCCATACCTGACAATGTAACTCATCTTCATGCATTCACCAGGGATGTGTATGGGCACCAAGACCCGCCTTGTATGTGCAACTGTGTATTTAAAAAAATTCTGATCTGTTTCTGAGTCACTCTGTTCTCCCACACTTCGGTCTGTTCCAAGGTTTTCTGTCTAAAATGGAGCTCTGTGTTCCTCATTCACTATAATGGGAAACCAAAAATGGCTGTAATATTTTCCCATTTTGTCCAACATGGGTAAATTAACAGGCACATAAGCCTCTCCAGAGTGGATTTAGCCTGCCAAATTGCAGACAAATAGGTCCAGGGGCTTTTTGTGGGGAAGGAAGGGGGATTCACTTTCTAGAGGTGTTGGAGTGGTGTACATTCTTGCTTATACATTACAAAAACCATGTAGCTTCAGACTGGCCTTTCCTTTCTGGTGCTTGTGTCCTGCAATAGGCTCACAAAATGAGGCTAACAAAAATGTTGAGTTCTGAAGAGCTCTGGGATTTGTTTTTGTTTGGTTAAAACACAGTGGCATAGGTTCTTTTTTAAAAAAAAAATTAAACAGAACAATTAACTTTTGAAGAAACCTTATGCTGCTTAAAAAAATAAAGAAAAGAAAATCCACCTAGAACTCTTTAATGCTCTGCATGTAATATTTTGGATAGCCTCACTTCTTGCAAAGTACATGGCCCTAGTAGAAAAGAAAGAGATATAGAGCTGTAAGGTCAGAAAAGTATAGAAATGAGACAGAACCTGAAGCACTTTCCTGTATGGAAAGACTGCTGAATATTACTTTCCCTTCTCACCCTTTCAGGTGTCCATCGTTCACCTTCTCAAGACTGTACGATTGCTGCGTCTTTTACGTCTTCTTCAGAAGTTGGATCGCTATTCCCAGCACAGCACTATCGTTCTGACCCTTCTTATGTCTATGTTTGCGTTGTTAGCTCATTGGATGGCTTGCATTTGGTATGTCATTGGAAAGAAGGAGATGGAAAAAAAACCATTCACTTGGGACATAGGTACATGCTTTATTTCCCCTCACAGACTGAAAAGTTATACTTTAAAACATCAAAATGTTGCAACTTAAGGGGAGGGGGGCACAGAAATTGATTTGGTATGATGTAAACTTCTGGCTTCTACAATCTTTTTTTTAACCCATTGGACTACAGAGTGAGGGCAGGAAAATGTTGCCTCACTCTGAATTAGTTTCATGCAACATTTCCCAAAACCAAATGAGAGTGATGGCAATACTTACTGCCTCACCCTGGTGTATTGTGATTGATTGATTGATTGATTGAGTATAAAATAATGAGACTGACATCAGCCAACCACCAGTAAGACTACAAAAACTTCCAGATCATTTGTAATTTAAATATATTGTATAGGTTTAAACTGAATTTATTAAGAGCATATTCTTTTCTTATAAGGAGATTTATAAGAACTGTGGCACAGTCTTCTCGAATTTGAGAATTTATCTGCCCCATTGTTTTCCCTGAGAGCCATTTCTCAGAGCTTCTCATCAGGTTAATTTTTCCGCTGGCAATGAAACTTGAATCCATTGACCAAGGACTCTGTGCATTACCTCTAGGAACTTAAAAACAAGCAACAGCATTTTAACCAAATGTGCAGGAATCTCCTGAAAATCCATGCATTTCAGTTCTTTGCTTGCAAAAGTATAGCTACTTGTTTTATATATACAGTATATAAATCTCTCTAGACTAATTATTTGTTCCTCACTTTCTATATTCCGTACTTCCTTTGGAGAAAATGAAATTAATTTTGAGTTGACAGTGCTTTTGGTTACCTGATTCTTTAATATTTTCAACATCAATTTTAGGTCCTGATTTTCTATGGGCTTAGGGCGGATCATAATAATATTTAAAAATTCTTTATAGTTTAGAGAGGTCTGTTATGAAAGAGATTCCCTCTGAGTTCTTAGACGTATATGTAAGTGCTATTTAGAACTGTGCAGACAATAAGCAGATTACTCTGAAAATCTTCTTGGCTGCAAAATGTATTCTATATTTTGGAACTTCATGATCTTGTAGAACTAGACAGCCGTGGATAGCAGGTTAATAGGAGGCCAAAAAGTCAAGATGCGTCTTCCTTGAGTTCATCAAAGCTGCCATAAATTATTTGTGCAACAGTCTTGAACAAATCTCCCACCTGTCAGCTATAATTTCGGCAGCATCTTAAAAGAGAAAGAAAAATCAATTCAGAACTGTTTTGTGTATAATGATTAAAGGGAATGACTTACCTTAAGCAGTAAACTAATTCCATTTACTTTGAATAAGCCTACTTTTGTCTTCTCCAGTCACTGAAATGTCTGCTTTTTACACTTACTCACCAAAGTGCATTGCTTTATGGTTTGTTTTTGTGCTTGAAGGGAGGTCATATTACATGTGCCACCTTCAGTATGTTTGAACCAATAAGTGGTGGAACTTGGGAGTTTACTGACCTTTGGTCCCATGCTTCTATTTTAACGGTGCAGTACTAATTGTACAGAGTTTATTGTTGCATACTTGTGCTCCATCAGCGTCCTCAAGACAGCCACTAGGCTAAAATCTTTTCCATGATCATTATCGTCACATACATCATATTCTGAGAATACTGACAGAAAGATTTTAATGGCTGGGAAGCTTTCCCGGGCTGATGCTAGTGGAATCTGAAGCATTCATCATTCTCTTCATTAGTGCTTCTGCGGTCACCAGAAATTCTTGTCAGCAGCTCTGGGTATGCATTTTGAATATATCCTTGAGGGCATATATCTACCTCGGTTAAAATTCAAGTTACGAGTTTTTTCCTTCCTCAGAAACAAATTACATTATTTAGGTGTAACTAACAAAGGCGGTAACAAAGGTGTAACTAAAGCTGTCAATCTTCAAATCTGGAGTTATAATTCCAGTCTGCAAATCTGGTACATCTGAATGTTTGCAAATTAAGCTGATTTTGGATCACTTCTGATATTACTTTCTCAAGATCCAGGTACATGCAACACCTTTAGTTTTTTGCATGTGTGGCTTTTTTGGTGGGGGGAAACAGAAGCACAATTTGCTCTTGCTGTATTGTTGCATATAGATGTGCCCATCTGTCTCTTAGGGCTGGTTTCTCAGGTTTAGAAAATGAATGCCGTACAACCCTTCTGTGTTGCTGTTTAGTTCAAGGATAGTGTTGCGTGGTTTGATGGTCCTTCATGTCAAAATTCCCTGTCTGTGGAGACTTGGCACACCAAAGAGAGAGATTTGTGTCTAGTTTTCTTACCAATGTGCTCAATTTCATGTCTAGGGAGCTTATGATGCAAGAGGACTTCCCATCCACTTTCTGAAGGGGGCAAAGTTCCAGGAGAGCTGTTTCACACCATGTAAACAAGGGTCTAAGCTATTGGGTGAAGTTTTCCAGAGATCAGAGGCCAGGGTTGGTGTCTGGGCCAAGATTTCCATACAGGCATATTTGCACTCAGGCACCTTCTTGATCGCTTAGCATTTGCAGTTACGCTGATTACCTTGCTTGACTGCATTTTCATGCAGGGTTTTCTTAAACAGCAAAACCATCTTTTGCCATTTGTGAATTTGTGAGTACAGTGGTACTTCTGGTTGCGAACGGGATCCATTCCGGAGCCCCGTTCACAACATGAGCAGAACACAACCTAGGAGTCTGCGTGTGCGCGGGCCGCGATTTGCCGCTTCTGCGCATGTGCGTGACGTCATTTTGAGTGTCTGCGCATGCGCGAGCAGCGAAACCTGGAAGTAACCTTTTCTGGTACTTCCGGGTCGCTGTGGGACGCAACCTAAAAAGATTTAACCTGAAGCAAACGTATTATTATTGATGAGGAATTTGTATTATAATAAATAGGATTCATACTTTAGGAAAGTTATGTGACATCAGAGTGAATGAGGCATCAGTCTGGGAGTTTCAAGGCAACCACTGTTTTGAGACATGGAGGAAGATTTCAGTGAAACAGTACATGAGCTCATGGAACTGTTCCTCCCGGAGCTGGTTGGACATAAGTAGAGCATGTTGAATCAGGCCAATGCCCACCTGCATATTTTATTTATAAAACACCTACAGTTACTGGATGCAGTAAAATAAAAAAGAAATGACAATTCTCAGCTCACATGTAACCAATATAATTGGAGTGGTAAGGGAACAGGCATGAAAAGGGGGGCAAGGCAGTATGAAACAACAGAGTCTGAATTTTTTTAAGTATCGAAAGAGTTTGCAGAAGAAAATGCTGTTCAGAATTAATAGTTTCCCATAAGTTTTTTAAAAGATAGATACTAAGAAGCAGCAGGTTCCAGATGTAGGGGCAAACCTGAACAGCTGGTGAGTAATAGCACAAAGGAAAACAGAAGCCTTGCAGGAGATGAGCATGTCATATAGTATGGCTTGAAGTTGGCTTGTTTTTTTAATAACCATAGTTACGGCAAAGCACAGTTTGTCTGGTGGTAAATGTCACAGCAAGCTGTGGTTAGTTTAAAATAGAAGGGAAAAGCTTCAGCTTCAGAGAGCCAGTGTGGTGTAGTGGTTAAGAGTGGTAGTCTCGTAATCTGGGGAACCGGGTTCGTGTCTCCGCTCCTCCACATGCAGTTGCTGGGTGGCCTTGGGCTAGTCACACTTCTTTGAAGTCTCTCAGCCCCACTCACCTCACAGAGTGTTTGTTGTGGGGGAGGAAGGGAAAGGAGAAGGTTAGCCGCTTTGAGACTCCTGCGGGTAGTGATAAAGCGGGATATCAAATCCAAAACTACTACTCTTCTTCTTCTTCTTCTTCTTCTTCTTCTTCTTCTTCTTCTTCTTCTTCTTCTTCTTCTTCTTCTTCTTTTCTCACACCTAAACAGGAAGAAAGGGAAAAGGGGAGGAAAAGTTTACATCCTCTAGTCTGACTGTGGCTTGTCCACATCACACCAGAGACAAAGCTAGGGGTTAGCAAAACTGGCCCCTACTGGGGGCCCAGGTCCAGGAGGAGCACAAAATTCACCTATCAAACTATGGAGTGTGTGTTGTATGGAATGTATGGCGCTGCAGCACTGCTATCGCAGCAAGATGAAACACAGGAGAAGCTTCCCGTCCTTCTTGTACCGCAGCACAAAGGTGTTTGCTATTGCAGTAAAGTGATTTTTCGGTGTGTGCTGATACAGTGGTACCTTCAGGTTACAGACTCCGCTAACCCAGAAATAATACCTCGGGTTAAGAACTTTGCTTCAGGATGAGAACAGAAATCGTGTTCCGGCGGCGTGGCAGCAGCAGGAGGCCCCATTAGCTAAAATTGTGCTTCAGGTTAAGAACAGTTTCAGGTTAAGAATGGCCCTCCGGAACAAATTAAGTACTTAACCTGAGGTACCACTGCATAGCTCCTTGCCAAGGGTGCAAGGGACCCTAGGTACGCCTCTGCACCACACCAAACAGCCGTTCAGCATTTTGTGTGAAAGAGGCCAATATATCGAGAGGAGCATGATAGAGACAACGTGAGTCAGCAGAAGAAGATAAAGGCATAAATGTTGGACCAGCTTTTCAGTACCAGATAGATTCTACTTTATGGTCAATCAGAAATAAATGATGAGACTGCCTTGTCTTTACCTACGTAGCTTTTCTTCTAAAAAATTGTATTCAGCATGAATTAACATTTTTAACTCACAATTGCCAGATGCAAAAAGCAGTTCTAAGCAAGCGAAAAATCGCATTTGGCAGTTTTCAACCCTTGGGCGATCTAGCTTGAAGACTCACACCCCCTTATAACTTTTGGAAATGGTCAGTGTTAAAAGGGATTGTGCTGATAGTTTGCCCAATATATTAATATTCCAAGTGCTGCTGAAGCCTGTTGGTCAGCTTCCTTGGCTAATGAGGCTGCAGGTGATATTTTCTGCTGTTTTTCAAAACCCATTTTGCATTGTAACCAGGGAGCTGCCTGTTCTCTTTGGCAAACTAGCAGCAGGCTCTTTGGATAGCAACTGGAGAATCTTCCGTGGATACCTGTAGCTGACCTACTTCTAGCTTCCTTTTATTTAATTTCACTGTCACTGCTTCAGAGGAGGGCTGCCATACATTAGCAGACCTGGCACCCAGAATCACACTTTACCCAAAAGAGTAGAGCACAGCTGAGTTTTTACAATACAAATGCTTGGCAGGTATCTGATCTTTCTCTCTGCCCTAGCTTAGTGTTTCTGTTCTCAATAATTTTAACAGGCACAGAAGTGGGAATTCTGTTCACATTTACCTGGAATAAGTTCCATTGAGCTCACTGGGGCTTACTTCTGAGTAGACATGAATAATAATAATAATAATTTATTTATACCCTGTCCATCTGGCTGGGTTTCCCCAGCCACCCTGGGCAGCTCCCAACAGAATATTAAAAACACAATAAAATATCAAACGATAAAAAATTCCCAGTACAGTGTTGCCTTCGGATGTCTTCTAAAATTCAGATAGTTGGGAGGGTGTTCTACAGGGTGGGCAGGGAGGATGTCACTACCGAGAAGGTCCTCTGCCTGGTTCCCTGTCACCTCACTTCTCGCAGTGAGGGAACCACCAGAAGGCCCTCAGTGGCTGCGGAAACCCAGCCAGATGGGCAGGGTAGAAATAATAAAGTTGTTGTTGTTGTTGTTGTTGTTGTTGTTGTTGTTGTTGTTATGCTTGTGCTAGTGGACCAGACAGTGTTGTTTATTCCCCATCTTTCAATAGCCTTAAAAAAATAAATCTCATCCCATTGGTCTAAATGGGAGAAAAATGAATACACCAGCCCAAGAGCAGGGTAACTGGGGAACTGGTAAGGCTTTAGATCCCATAGATCCACAGCTCCATTGATCCACACCTGACATGCCCCTGTTTCCCCCCTCTTTGTTGTGGAAACACTAACAGCAGAGAATAATTCTAGGAGTTGAGTTTCCTCTTTGAGGGCATATCTCCCTCTCCATCCACAGAAAGAGCTCCACCAAATCTTATGAGACACCCTTCCAGGGACCATAGAATTGGTTCATCACCATTATCCTGATTTATAGGCAAGACACATCTTCATTCTTATTTATGGGCATAGCCTCCATAAGGCACCTTGCATAGTCATTAAATAAAATAAAATTTTATATTTAAAAATTTAAAATTTAAAAACGAGAAAATCAGCATAGGAAAACAGCATGAAATTTTAAAACAGGTCAATCAATTAAAAATATAAATGGATTAGGCAGCAAAATATAAGCCAGCAAAGCAAATTAGCAGTATTGGTCTAAATGCAGATTGACATGCTGATTTACTACATCAGTGAGAACAAGGACTAAGTTTTACTTGTTTGCGAAGAAATGGTTTAAGACAGTTGCAGTGTACTATAAAGGCCGAGTATCCAAAATAAAACGATGCATTGTTTGAAAAGAAAAAAATAGAAACTCATTATTTTTAAGCTAATCACAATATCCCGAAGAAATCTGACATGGTTTTTGTGACGTTCTGGGAAAGGCAACCCTGATGTTTTGCAAATAGTAACAAGGGGAAAGACCAATTAAATTGATGGCAGTTTGTGACAGCAGGAGTTAATAGTGCTACAGGCTGGTACAATGCTACTTCCGTGGAAAATGCAGTCTAGCGGTGGCAGACCCAAGTTTCTTCCAGGTAAAAAAGGTAAAGGGGCCCCTGACCGTTAAGTCCAGTCGCTGACGGCTCTGGGGTTGTGGCGCTCATCTCGCTTTACTGGTGTTTGTCCACAGACAGTTTTTCCAGGTCATGTGGCCAGCATGACTAAGCCGCTTCTGGTGAAACAGAGCAGTGCACGGAAACACCATTTAAGGAATTAAGGAAACAAACAGGATTCTTCTCATGGGTCTTCATTCTGCTCTTTGTGGGACGCGAGTGGCGCTGTGGTCTAAACCACCAAGCCTCTTGGGCTTGCTGATCGTAAGGTCAGTAGTTCGAATCTGCAGAACAGGGTGAGCTCCCATTGCTATGTCCTTGCTCCTGCCAACCTAGCAGTTTGAAAACACCAGTGTGAGTAGACAAATAGGTATCACTGAGGCAGGAAGGTAAACAGTGTTTCTGTGCAATCTGGCATTCATCACCGTGTTCCGTTGTGCCAGAAGCAGTTTAGTCATGCTGGTCACATGACCTGGAAAAGCTGTCTGTGGACAAACGCTGGCTCCCACGGCCTGAAAGTGAGATGAGTGCTGCAACCCCATAGTTTAATTTGATTAGACTTAACCTTCCAGTGGTCCTTTACCTTTGCCTTTCATTGTCCTCTGAGTTTTGACTGTAAGAAAAGCGTTCAAGTTAGACTATTGGGGCAGCCATATTCCTTCCTAATCATTCTTTTTCCTAACAGATAATCAGAAATCATAGGTGACTTTCTTTGTGTCTCTATGCTTCGTGGTGGAAGCAGTCATGCTTTTTCTGTGTTGTTCCCTCAAGAATTTTGGAACATCATCATGTCTGATCACTCCCTGGGGGAATTTTTGCTGTATTTGTATTCACAGCATACAGCAGCAAGGAGCCCACAAACTAGCCACCCCAGGATGTGGGTGGTTTGATGCCCTATTTTGATTTTTTTAAATTAAAAAACAGTTTTAAAGTAATGAAGCGGCTCACAATACTTCGACACCTAGTAAAGGGATTCTCCAGAGTGCAGACTCTGAAGTGGACTCATGATAATATTTGTGTCATGATCCACCCAAATCTAATCAGGCGAGTTTGCTTTGGAATTTTTCTAAGATGCCTTCCCCATTGCTATACATCCTTCAAATGTCCAAGCTAGTATTCTGTGATAATTGCACAAACAGGAAAAGAAGACCTATTGGACCTTCTGCTCTATTACATGGTGAACCCAGCAACTAACAGTAGGATTACTGCACATTGGTTACTGCTGTTGTTTGTTTGCATCTTGTTGGGCCTAGCCTTCTTGTGCCATATATAAGTGGATGCATGCAGCAACACGTAGACAGATTGTGATTTAAGAACGGGGGAGGACTTGTAAAATGTGAGATATTTGTACTGCTGGCTGTAAATGCTACCGTCATCACCTATCCCAGCCTAGAAACACATTTACATTTTCATCTCACACTGGAACTCTTCCCAGAAACGGTTAAACAAAACACGGTGTGAAATCATCCCTCTACCTACAATTCATTTTGGATGAGATTTCCGAAAGGTCATAATATGAGTCCAGTAATCCCCTTGATTTAGAGAAGCATTTGTGCATCCACCTATCTTTTGTGCTTGCTGATTAATAACTGTACGCACTTTAATTACATTGCCATTTTGAAAAACCATCTGAGAAATGGAGTGAAATAACTTTGGATACAAACCATGAAGGAAAACTGAGATTCAAAGAGGCCTCTCTTTCGTTCTAACGGCTCTAAAGTGGTACCTCCTCCCCTCCACCTTCGCAATTCAGGGTGTGCATGTCAGGTTTGCTTGCTGAGTTCCTGAAAAAAGAACACAAAGGACAAGGACCAGATGGGACAGTCTAAATGTGGTAGATGTGCTTAACACCTTCTCTGCCTGACACCAAATGCCCTGGAAATCTGAACGCAGTGTGTTCAAGTCATTCAAGTTAGAACTCATCTTTCTTTATTTCAAATGTTATATGCATGAAGTGGGGAGGGATCCACACAACTAAAAGGCTTGTGAGGCTGTGATACTGGCCTCACCCTTGATGAGATACAAATTTCCCTGGTGCTGTGCATAGTGACTACCCATTAGTGTTGATGTCTGCAGGAGGTGTCTCTATGCATTTTTACAGGAACTGGAACCTGCTTATGGAGCTCTGTCCTAGCTGATATCGTCCCCCACACTGACAAAGTTTAGGCGTCACCTTAAAACACCAGTTTTGCTAGGCTTGTGGTGCCTAGATGTATATTAGAACAATAAGAGTTTTAGCACCAGCCATTGGATTTTAAGCGTTTTTATTAATCTGCTATAATTTTGACAATAAATTCATGATACCTGTGTTATATTGTAAGATTGTTGTTAGCTGGGCCCAAGTTTTGCCAGAAGGAAGGTGTGGAATGAAAATAGCATGATAATAATTAAATATAACCTGAGTGACCAGGGAAGTCTTGTTGTGTAAAGCTCTATGAGCCTAGACTTTCCTCTGCAGACATCCACAGTGAACACATGGATGTCTGGTACAGAAGAAGCAGCATGGCATCTCTGTACTGTTAACTAGTAATAATATTAATAATAAGTTATTATTTATATGCTGCCCATCTGACTGCGTTGCCCCAGCCACTCTGGGCAGCTTCCAACAAATTAAATAATCAAACACAGTAAAACACCATGTATTAAAAACTTCCCTGCCTTCAGATGTCTTCTAAAAATCAGATAGTTGAATGGGAGGCCATTCTACAGAGCGGGTGCCACTACTGAGAAGGCCCTCTGCCTGGTTCCCTATAACCTCACTTCTTGCAATGAAGAAACCTCCAGAAGGCCACTTGGAGTTGGAACTCAGTGTCTGGGCTGGATGATGGGGGTGGAGATGTTCCTTCGGGTATACAGATCCAAGGCCATTTAGGGCTTTGAAGGTCAGCACCAACACTTTGAATTGTGCTCGGAAATGTAGTGTGATGCCAATGTGGTGTGGTTGCTAGAAACTGGACTAGGAACTGGAAAATCAGCCTTCAAATCCCACTCAGCCATGAAGCTCACTGAGTATCCTTGGGGCAGTCATTGTCTGCCAGCACCTTGTGATGGGCAGCACCTTGTGACATCTTGAGCTCCCTAGAGGAAAAGTGGAATATAAATGTATTGAAACAAAACACCCATGTGTACCCCCTTCCTACTTATAAAGTGAGGAGAGACATCTAAGGCCCCATCTGCACTGTGCATTTAAAGTTACAGTGGCATTTTGGGTTACAGACGCTTCAGGTTACAGACTCCGCTAACCCAGAAATAGTACCTCGGGTTAAGAACTTTGCTTCAGGATGAGAACAGAAATCGCATGGCGGTGGCGCAGTGGCAGCGGGAGGCCCCATTAGCTAAAGTGGTACCTCAGGTTAAGAATAGTTTCAGGTTAAGAACGGACTTCCAGAACGAATTAAGTTCTTAACCCAAGGTACCACTGTATACAACTTTATAGACAGTCATTGCTTCCTCCAAAGCATCCTGAGAAATGTAGTTCCTTAAGCATGCTGAGGGTTGTTAGGATATACCTACTCCCCTCACAGAAATACAATCCCCAGAGTTCAGTGGGAAGATGGATTGAGTTAAACCTCTCTCTCTGATCATTGTAGCTCTGTGGGGTCAAAAGAGGTCCCCTAACAAATCTCAGCATTCTTAACTAGAGTTCACAGGATTCTTTAGGGGAAGCCCAAATCATTCCAGAGACCAGTTCAAGGACATGCTCTGTTATTTATTCAAGATGCCATCAAAGGGTCTTGCAGCTGGTGGTTAGTTTCCTTCACTTCTAGTACTTTTATTACTCCAAATGTACTTTTATTACTCCAAAATGAACAATAGAGTCTATTAGCTTATTTACAGACTGTTTTAATGAAAACCGAAACCAATGGGGTCAGTACGAGGTAATAAATGTCAAGGAGTGCAGGAGAATATAGATGTAGTCTGTTCTGTTCCCTGGTCTCAAGGATCTGTTTGCTACACAATGACAATGCTGATTTTCCCTTTAGTCATTGCTCTTAGTCCTCTGTGGTTTGATAGGCCAGGACATAGCTCTCAGGAGTCTTTGGTGCCTTCAGTTGTCCTTGATAGAGGGTCACATGCCCTGTCTTGCTCCCATAGAAGTTCACATCGAGGCCAGAATTCAGCATTCTCAGGGTTTCTGTTCTTAATGTATTTCACACTTGATCAAACTATTATTTGTAGTTAATAATGAGCTTTCAAAAAGTTAATAATGGGCTTTCAAAAAGTGTGAGGCATAGACAGGAATCGAGGCAAAGCTATTCTAAGGCAATATTAACACTATTTCTGTAATATTTACTTTCTAACTGTCATGTGGTACAGCTTGTTAACAAATTATGCATGTTTTGTTAGACAATATGAACTCAACTACTGTATGTATCCTGATTTATAACAAGAAAATATACTCTCTGGTCATTTAAACTATTATGAGTTGTTTTATCACAAATTTACCACCTGGTGTTTCAAACAGAAGAACTTTGTAAAAGAAATATTGTAAGGAGCTTTCGCGAACAGACAGAGTAATTGTAAAGAGCAGTGTTTTTAAAATCTAAAGCTTTCTGTCTTTCTGTCACTTTGTGCTTAAATCAGCAAATTCAAGCTTTATGCCAGGTCAAAAATAGAAACCCCATGCAGGAAAATCCCACAAAGATTTGTTCGAAATAGGTCAGAATACCAAATTACGCTTCCATTGTGTGATACTCGGAATCTTAAGACTTCAAAACACAAAAAGGGAGCTACTCAGAAGAATCAAATTGCTCCCTAACAATGGCTCATGTTCTTAAAAGACCCCTTCGGTTTTTCATTCCTTTTCATGCCTTTGCTTTCCTTTGCAATACCACCAACCACCTTAGCATTTAAGAACAGACATAGAGAAAAAGAAATACCGTATTTTTTGCTCTATAAGACTCACTTTTCTCCTCCTAAAAAGTAAGGGGAAATGTGTGTGCGTCTTATGGAGCGAATGCAGGCTGAGCAGCTATCTCAGAAGCCAGAACAGCAAGAGGGATTGCTGCTTTCACTGCGCAGCGATCCCTCTTGCTGTTCTGGCTTCTGAGATTCAGAATATTTTTTTTCTTGTTTTCCTCCTCCAAAAAACTAGGTGCGTCTTGTGGTCTGGTGTGTCTTATAGAGCAAAAGATACGGTAATTACTTTTAGCAAAATTACAAAAAAAACCCCTCCAAAACCCCAACTTCAGTGCAATGATGGGCATGTCTAGGAACTGCATGCATGCTGCTATGGGTTTTGTGATGAAAGAAAGGTAGGCTGTTAATGTACAAGAATAAATAAATGCAGTGTGGCCTGAGGGGCTGAGCTCTAGTTAGGTCATGCACAAGAAGATGCCCTCAGATACCCTCCAAGTGTCCTGATTTTCCAGGGACAGTGTTATATACTAAGCTTGGATCCTACAACAATAGGCAGGTAGGATCCTGGGATGCAACAACTGATTGGCCTGCAGGAGAAGACCAATCAGGCTCCAGGAGGTAAGCAGAATCAGCTAATCAGATGGGACTCATTGTGTAAATAATGTATATAAAGGCCTGAGGTTTTGGGGGGAAATTCAATCACTGTTTTACAAGCTGCAATAAAGAGCATGAAATCACTGCAGGACTCTGAGTATATTTCAGACAGTCTCAGAATTACAAAAGCCATCCTGGCTTCTGATTTGATCTCAGAATGTCCCTATTTCCCCTGCCAGTAGTGCCTCCGCCAAGCTTAGGGAGTAGGATGAACTGGTGCTTACACTCAGCGTTGGTGGCAGTGGCTATGAGGGAGCATCCCATTGTCTCTCCATGGCTGCTGCTGCCCTGGAAAGAATTGTGCTGTGTTCCAGTGGTGGCGCCCGCCCTTCCACTGGTAGAAAATGCTCGGGGGGGGCTGGGGGAGCCAAAATTTGGGGGGGTGAGTCAATGAGGACCATTTGTCTGGGAATTAGTAACTCCAGCGGGGCCAGCAACAGAAACACAGAAGCCAAATGTCTCTATTTTCATCTGAGGAATGGTGGAGGGTATGGAAGATTGGGGAAATGATCTGGTGAGATGCAGGCCACATGTCAAATAACAACTCCCCCCCCAAAAAAAGTCTTCTGGATTTGAAAGTATTTCAGTTTTGAATGCTCTTTCATGTAGACCAAGCCCTGCAGATGGAACAGTAGAGAGGGAGAAAGGTTCTATGCCAAATCTTTCGTTATTGTGCTGTCTAGTTTTTGACACAGAGGAGCAGTCAAGAATTCGACCATCTGCCTGCAGTCTGAAGTGCTACCATCTATGGGCAGCACACTTGAACACTTCCACTGGAGAGGTGGGTTTTGATAGGGAGTTTGAAGGAAAAGTGGGATGTACATGCACTTACCATGTTGGTAGCCAACCTGGGACATCCTACATCAGTACAGAGACTTGTTTCATGAGCCAAGGCAGTAGAATTGTGTTTGTTTTTAAATGTGTCGTCTTCATAGTAGAAATAATTCCTGTGTCCTTAGCCTGCAGGTGATTGGTAAGATATTTGAAAGTGGATGCACTTAACTGCTTTTCAGAATCAAGCAGCCAACACCCTATCTTCTGGATTCAAGGTATTATGAAGCAGCAAAATGGTGGCTCTGTAGAGTTTGATCACAGGCTATGTTTCTTTGACTTCAGGTTGGCTTCATGAACTAGGAAAACGTTTGGAGTCTCCCTACCTTGGCAATAATACATCAGGAGGCCCATCCCTCAGAAGTGCCTATATTGCTGCCCTCTACTTCACCCTCAGCAGCCTCACCAGCGTTGGGTTTGGTAACGTCTCAGCCAACACTGATGCTGAGAAGATTTTTTCCATTTGCACAATGCTGATAGGGGGTAAGTAAACGTATTAAGTGCAGAAGGGAGAACCTGGGGTGGGGTGGGGGTAGGAATGCAGTAGTTCAGAACTATGGTGCATGCAGCAGCACCGTGAAGGGTTAATAATTGTAGGAGCAGCCATGTGCCTTCCAGATTCAGCATAGGAAGAAGAACCCTTACCAGTTGTTCTTACTAGTGACAGGACTGGTTGAAGTCATTTTACATTAAGATATTGAACTTCCATTTGTAAATAGCAGTGTCTGTTCTTATTAAAAGTCTGGGAACAACTCTAATTTTCTATTAAAGTAACAACATTGGGCTGGGGGTGAGGGAATATTTTCAGGTGGTACTTCAGTACAAATTAAACCAAATTCTAAATAGTAAACTAATCAATGATGCCTTTTTAAAGCAAGGCTGAGGTTCGTCAGAAAACATTATAAAAAAACGCATTTTGTTATGTATTAGGCTGTAAGATTGACAACATTGCAGCTGAACTAATTAAGCCATGCAAATTTCACACCACACAGCTGTGATTGTTGTAGTTATTGTCGAGTGAAGCATTAATATTCATCGTGCAGCACAGAACTTTAGACTCCATCCTTAAAAAGCAAGCGTTTGGGGCATGCTACAGATAAACAAGTTGTTGTTGTTGTTGTTACTATTGCTAAGTAAATTTCTATACTGCCCTTTATCCGAAGATCACAGGGAAGTTTGCAATACAAAAACACAAACATACATTTGATAATAATAAAAACAATACACACACACACACACAGAGAGAGAGAGAGAGAGAGAGAGTTTAAATGATCAACAAAAATTGTTTTATTAGCCCAAAGGCCTCGTGGAAAAGGAAATATTTTGCCTGGTGCCTATACGGACCTTTGTTTTGTTCAAATCTTGCTTTGGACCCATTCTGCATGGCTGTGATCTTAAGTTCAGCAGCGCTCATGTCCCACCGTGAGTAAAAGGAGAACCCAACAACCTAGAGCTTGCTGAATACAATATAGATATACACAAAGAAAAAACAAACAAACCTGAGTTAGCACTGGAAAAGAAAGTTACTGCTATCAAATATCACACTGAATTAAATCTACTAATAACCTATTATGTAAAGCCACTTGTGATATTGAACTGATTGTCCTAGATTTGGTGCTGAATGTTTATCATTACCTAATGTTCACTCCAGACCTAGCCTGCATGGCTGTTCTCTGTTATAACTTCCTCATTAAGTAGGAATTGAAAAGCTGACAGTGTGAGATATTCTCAACACTGAGGAAAATATTCATGCAAAAAGGAGGGGGGCTGGGAAATGAGGAAAAACAGTCTTCCTCCCAGCTGTATTAATATCCCTGTTCTGTTTTGAAAACAAATAGCTGTGATTATAATCAGCTGAAAGAGGAGCAGTGTCTTATTAATTAGATGAGTAAACTTTATGTGATTTACTATCATAATTAGCTAAGCAAAACCTATAATAATATTAATGTAAGGGAAGTGAGCAGAATGGAACTGGTCACTGGGGACGTAGTTAGGAAATAGTCAAGAAGAAATCCAAGTTACTCTCAGGTACATTTTTCTGACTGGATCTCAATGGCAAAACTCACATTAATTCTAATAGGCTGAGATCACTGTTTAAAATGCCATGGAGTGCAGTTTACTAAATTAGAAATAACCTTAATTCTTTTTGCTATGGATAAGGAACACATATTATGTTGTTTAAAATAGTAAGATTTTTTATTTTAAAAAAACCAATAACAATATTCTAGGAACATAAAATATATTCTTTCAGTTTTAGTTCTCTCTGTGGACTACAGTTATTATCTGGGTCAGGAATGTAATGTAGAAGCAAGAAAGAATTTTCATTTGTTGGGGGGTGGGGAAGTAGTGGCAGCATATGCCAGGAAAGAGAAAGATAGTTTGAAAAATCTTTATGTTATAAGATTTGGAAAAAATATTAGCTCTTCAATGTATTCACCCAACAGATCTGGGGGTTTAGATTCTGCTGCCAAACATTTCCAAGTGGGAACTGTGCAATATGCAGAAGTACCAGCATAAAAGCAAACTGAAAGTTTTATTACAGGTTCAAATTATAGGTCAGCTGAGCAAATGTATACGTAGCATATAGTAGATTTTAATTCTCCAGCCTTTATCTTCATTTTGCTCTCTTCTGAGACAGATTTGCAAGATGCATTCTGCATATTCTGACTTCCTGGTGTTTTAATAATATTCATGAATGTCCTCTGGTTTTTAGTATGTTTTAAACTGAAATATCACAAAAGCATTTATGAATCTCTACATTTTCCAAACTGCTTTCTCAGCAGAGCAGAGCAGAGCCAGTCATTGATTCTCACTATCAAACTTACTTTATTCATTCCGGATCATTTGCTGCTTGCCTTTTATTATGTTGCCATCATTAATGAGCAAGTTCTTTCTTTCTTTCCTGTAACTCCAGCATCAGTTTTGGCAACAGTGGGGTCTCTTTTCTGCTTCAGTATGGTTTCTCTCTTTTACAGCTTTGATGCATGCCTTGGTGTTTGGTAATGTGACTGCTATTATTCAACGGATGTACTCCAGGTGGTCCCTTTATCACACAAGAACCAAGGACCTGAAGGATTTCATAAGGGTCCATCATCTACCACAGCAGTTAAAGCAAAGAATGCTTGAATATTTCCAAACCACCTGGTCTGTCAATAACGGAATAGATTCCAATGAGGTAATCAGAGTCTTTCTAGCTATAAATTCTTAAATCAACAATGTTGGTGATGTTTTATTTTGCCATTTGGTGACATTGTATTTCTGGAACAATCTTACTTGTAT
The DNA here is from genome assembly GCF_965153285.1 of Podarcis tiliguerta. NCBI lineage: Eukaryota > Metazoa > Chordata > Lepidosauria > Squamata > Lacertidae > Podarcis > Podarcis tiliguerta. The sequence continues at coordinate 21,189,194 of NC_139545.1, read as the reverse complement.
GCATAGGGTGGTATCCAGCATTCTCTGTCCACTAGTGAGAGGGTTAGGTGACAGGTGAGTTTTAATGTTGCGCAACTGAGGAATTCAGCGCAACAATTGTGTTAGCAGAAACTCCCTGTGGAACAGATTGAGCAACCAATTGCGTGAACCAATTAGGGAAGCTTTTAACCAATTTAGGGAAGCTTTTAAGGTTTAATAGGTTATTGTATTTTAGTGTTTTGTTGGAAGCCACCCAGAGTGGCTGGGGAAACCCAGCCAGATGGGCAGGGTATAAATAAATTATTATTATTATTATTATTATTATTATTATTATTATTACCAGGTGCTTCCCGCAACCCGTGACCGTCTCCCCAATAAACATACAAGACGGCAATATGTTTGGTCAATTTAGGTCACAACTTCATTGATTACGGATGTAGAAGTTTGGCATAGGCGTTGGGTATAACTGTTGAACCACCAGCCCACCTGTTGGGGTATACCTGTTAAGGTATCAACCTGGGATGAAGGGGGCCTATGACACACATCAAGTAGGGACCCCTTGTGGGGTTGCTGCTCTGAGGAGTGCTATGGCTGGGCATCTGGACGGAAGTGATTCCTTCTGGATCCCTTTAACAGGATACCTCTGAATACATAAACTTGTGAGTTCAAAGCTAACTTTGTTGCACAGGTGCATTTACCTTCAATGCTTTTGTGGAAGGTGCCTCAAGCAACTTCCATGATCTAGCCAGGAAATAGCCGGTGGATTGGGGTGGAGCCTGAAGGCCACTCCGCCCTGCCCCTAGGGTGGAGCCAGCTGATTAGCCTGCCCATGGTAGGCCAATTATTGGGCAGGGTACTATTCAGTTCCCAGGCCAGCGTGAGGCACATTAGGTGGTCAGCTAGCCTGGGGAAACCCCTCAATAGTTGCTCTCGGCTGGATCAAGGAGCAACAAAGTTAGCTTTGCATTCACATTTCAGCCCCTCGAGCTGAACTTTTTCAGAAACTTTTTCAGCTCTGTATTTTGTTTAAAGGTGATGTGACCACAAACGTACACAGTATTTCAAGTGTGATCGCACAGTTGACTTTGTAAAATGACAAATAGAGGAGCTAAATGGATAAAGGTGTAGATTTACTGAAATTTAACAGGAAACTTTCTCCCCCTTTCTGGCTAGCTTTTAAAGGACTTTCCTGATGAGCTGCGCTCTGACATCACCATGCACTTGAACAAGGAGATTCTGCAGCTGTCCCTTTTTGAGTGTGCCAGCCGCGGGTGCCTCAGGTCTCTGTCTCTGCATATCAAAACCTCCTTTTGTGCTCCTGGGGAGTACCTCCTCCGGCAGGGAGATGCCTTGCAGGCTATCTATTTTGTGTGCTCAGGTTCCATGGAAGTTCTAAAAGATAGCATGGTGCTGGCAATTCTAGGTAAGTTCTTGGATGTGCTCTACTATTGCCAGACGGAGAGTGAAGTTAAAAAAAATATATGGGTAGTGCAATCAAAACTATACGATGTCTCCATGATATATATAGCAAGGTAAACCCTATCTCGACTGAAAGAAAGGCATTTTGCAAAGAAACGCAGATTAACTTTTGGGCGGCCCTCATACATGTTCACTTCATCAAATCTGGCCCTCCTTGGAATTTTTTTGGATCCTCTAGTTCACAAAGTAAGTGCATGCATTTCCCAGTCTCCTGTTCCTCCTCTCCATTTATTTCAGTGGAGTTGGGCCAATGTGAGCCCCATTGTGTGCATGTATTGGCTCATTCCATTGTTTTGAACGGGGAAGATTGCACATGCAGGAGAACCATGTTTACGTGTAAGCAGGTGTGGCTCTAGATCACTTGTTAAAAGTGGGAAGGTTTGAATAGGGAAATCCTTTCCCCAGTCAGATATAGAGTGTAATTCTTAGAATAACTAATAATTTCCAGAATTACTTCAAGCACAAAAAAATGCTTTATTCTTATTTTATATTCTACCACCAAACAGGGAGTATATATGGCAATGAATACAACGCCATGCTCTACCAAACCATCCCCATGTAAAATGCCAATATAATCTTTGAGCAAAATTCAGAAGACTGAAATTTTCTTATACCTAAGAATTTCTGCTTTGGCTATGGAAGAGGTTATTTAATAACAGTTAATCTGTGTTTCTTTGCAAAATGCCTTTCTTTCAGTCGAGATAGGGAAAGCAGAGATTTAAGAAGTAATGACAGTTCCAACTGCAAAGCAAAAAACATGGCATTTCAATTTATTTTACACTGAGCTTCAGCTAGATTGCAACAGAATACACCTGAGTGAAGCAATTACAAAATTGAAACTATTAGTGTGTGCACCATAGAAGTCAGCAGCTTTGTGCTATTCATACTATCATCCTTACTGACTCCTCCCATTATTATTAATTACCAGAATTCCCAGAGCCACTAGTTTCAACTTACTTACAGAAGCTTAATAGTTCTGAATCTTTGTATTTGGGTCCCTGTGTATTCCGCACGATCTGTTTAAGCTGTTTCTGAGCAAAGTCAAAAAATTGTTCATGAATAATATTGCTCTCCTCTTTTGTATTTTCTTTTAGGTAAAGGAGATTTAATTGGAGCAAATCTCTCAATTAAGGACCAAGTGATTAAAACAAACGCTGATGTGAAAGCCCTAACCTACTGTGACCTCCAATGTATAATACTCAAAGGACTCTTTGAAGTGTTAGACCTTTACCCAGAATATGCTCACAAGTTTGTTGAAGAAATTCAGCATGATCTCACATATAATCTTCGGGAAGGCCATGAAAGTGATGTAAGTAGATTTAATAGGACTACAGTTACTTCCAGCTTTAAAATTAGCTCTTGTGTTTCAGCAGTTCTTCATACGTACATCAGGGTAAAAATATATGTATAGTGTTCATTTTTCAAATGAATTCTGCTTGGGTCCAACTTAACAATTCAGACACAGCTTAATCAAATTATTGATAATGAATTGTAGGTCTGATACAAATTACTCTATGCTTCTATTTAAATTATTCATTGGGTGTGGGTTTTGTCCTTGTGTGCTTATATTTTCAAATATTTGCTAGTCCTGCTAAACCTTAATCCAAACTAACATTAAGCCATTTCTATTTTACATCCTAAGTAAGAGTTAATTCTCGCTGCAATTTAATATAGTTCAGAGAGTTGTTTCAGTTTTTAATACAAGAAAATGTTGCCAACGTACATACACAAGGGAGAATTGCAATTTATGATGGCTGTTAAGGTAAACTGAACTACACAAGCCCTAAAAGACCAGGAGTCTGTTGAGAGTTCTCCACACATGATCATTAATGGGCTTATTTTCAGAGCTAAGGTATATGAACTACAACAGTGAATAAAACCCACTAGGCAGAGAAAAGCCATGCATCAAAAGTTCAAGAGTTGTATGCATGCCTTTTATTTTTCATCTAATGAAACCAAACACTGCAATCCCTAGATCTTAGAGATTTCTTCCTAGCTCCCAAGGAATAATACAACCATTTTTCTAATGCACTAGAACCTGTCAATTCATGCCGTGAAATATTTGGAACGCTCCTATCTGCACATCCTATAAATTGTGCTTTCTTCACATTGTGCTTTTTTGGGGAGAAAAACTTGGTACAGTTTTCCCCACCCTACCCCACATAGTCCTTAATATAGTGAACATCTCAAGGTTGGCTCTGAGAACAATGTGTCTTTCTGCTTCTGTGGCTTTATTCTTGCCTCTTTGGTAAATCTCAAACAGCTAGAGTGTGTGGGTGGGGCAGATGTCATGATTTCATGACTATCTCAAATGCCAGTGTCATCCATCCCCATGGAATTGTGACACTGGCATAGAAAGTAATTGCTCTTCCCCATAAGATACCACTTAGGCTCAGAGACGGAGCTAGCTGCTCTGGCACCCAGAGAGGCACACATGCTGTGCACCCGGGGGCAGGGCTAGCTGGCCACAGGGGCGGGGCGAGCATCCCAGGAGGGTGCTGCCCATGACGAGCGTCCTAGGGGGGCAGGGCGGTGATGTCACCCCCTCAGGGATGACACCCAGGGCAAGCTGCACCCAACACACACCCCTTCCTCCGCCAGTGATTAGGCTGCAATCCTAATTCCACTTACCTGGGAATAAGCCCCACTGAATTCAATACAGCATAACCCTAACCATGAGTAATCAGAAATTAGTCACTAAATTGCATAAGTAAGTAACGACGACCTAGCTCACAGATTTGTTGCAAGGCCAAGGTGTCCTGATATGAGAGCAAAGTTATCGGAGCTATCTATGCTGAACTTTAATTAGATTTTTGTGAAGTTTCCTGTTGTTTGGGTTCCCCTCAGGCATTTGTAGCTGAGAACGTATTTGCATAAACTAATTGGCTAGATCAACACCTGTGGGATGCTTCGCATGTTACACTTTTAACAGGGGACACATTAAAGACCTCTGTTTGACACCTGCTAAACTGAAAGCCACAAACAGATTTCCGTAGTATGTTTTCATGGTATATATGAGCTGAGGAAAATATGTGTGCACTGCAAACACACCTGTATATGCTGCAGACATCATGGTTTAGGAGGCGGGTGGTGCTGTGGGTTAAACCACAGAGCCTAGGACTTGCCGATCAGAACGTCAGCGGTTCAAATCCCTGCGACGGGGTGAGCTCCCATTGCTCAGTCCCTGCTCCTGCCAACCTAGCAGTTTGAAAGCACATCAAAGTGCAAGTAGATAAATAGGTACCACTCCAGCGGGAAGTTAACGGCATTTCCGTGTGCTGCTCTAGTTCACCAGAAGCGGCTTAGTCATGCTGGCCACATGACCCGGAAGCTGTACGCCGGCTCCCTCGGCCAAGAAAGCGAGATGAGCGCCTCAACCCCAGAGTCGGCCACGACTAGACCTACTGGTCAGGGGTCCCTTAACCTTTAATGTGTGCCCATGAAAACTGTAATGTGTGCCCATAAAAACCGTGGTGTGTGAAGCAACACAAAGTGACTATACATCAATATGATTTGCTGATATTGAGCTGAAATTTCTCAGAAGACATGGTTCAGGAGATGCTCTTAATTCAACCCCACCTCCTGTTTATTACATACACACACCTGAAATTTTCCCAGAATATATTCACCATTTCTTTATGGCGAATGCCATTTTCCAATCCTGCTCCAATGACCTGGAATGATACTAAATCTGGGCCATCATGAATGATTCAGAATGGTGAGCAGATTGGCAGGATAATTGTTGTTGCTGCTACTTGCCGTGATAGCTCCCTAAAAAAATAAAAAAATATTTAGGGGGGAAAGAAGGAAGCTGGGCTGCTACTACTGCTTGTGATGAGTCCAACCCCTGTGAAATTGTTAGATATATTTTCCTCCCCTTGGAAAAATTCAATGAAAGCTGTCTCTTCCAAAAAAATAGGGTGGAGAATTTTGCACACAGCTCCCAACACCAAGCATTGCTGCTGGTTCCTGAGAGGCTCAGGGAGTTTGGCACAGTGCAGGAATGGTGGCAGGAGTGGAGGATTGGCTCTGTCACTGTGCTCACACCATGCTGAGAGCTCTGCCCTTCAACCCTCTAAGGAACCAGCATTGATGCTCAACCTTGGAAGGGCAGATAAGCAACCCCATTGACCTCTACTGGTTCATATATGGTGCATCCAGGAGCAGACATGCCCCAGTGGACGTTCCCAGCGTATATAATAGGAAATGACAAGTGAGGACAACTGGTTATTTTTTAAAGGGGCTAAATAAACTGTTTCATCTTATTTGCAGTTGTATGAATGGGGAGGACAGCGTCCAAAGTCCATTTTGGGGGCCTAATTCAGCCCGCCAGTCAATTTAATCCAACCTCCATGGCAGTATATGTTCTGGGGTAAAATCCTAAAAAAATCTCAGCAACTTTGGTCGGCCCTCACCTCACGCATGTTCACTTCATCAAATCTGGCCCTCTTTGAAAAAAGTTTGGTCACCTTTGGTGTAATGGCACAAGAACCCTAAGAATTGGAAATCCACCTACGATTACTTCAATATTTAATAAAACTAGAACAATCTGTCTATCTAGTGTTCTGCAGTAAACAGTAGAGTTCTAATGGATAGTCAACATAGTATTTCTGCTTCTTCTCTACTCCTAAATCTGACTCTTAATACTACTTCCTTAGTACGCATACAAAAAGAACAGTCAACAGCAGAGACAATTGCTACCCGGTGTATTATTAATATTATTCCAAGAGAAGAACTCATGCAGCCTATTTTTACTTATTTAGTAATAAACTTAATTGAACTGAGTAGACATGTATAGGATTGCACTCTAAATTGTATACATTGTAGAATTCAATGTTAAATTGATTTGCAAAACTCCCCAAACAAGGCAATTTTATTGCATTTTCTCCAAATATTTTCCACCAGTTTGCACCCTGGAGCAAGTGCTTTGAGTCCATTTTGAAGGGGGATGCCTCAGAAGATATGGGCAGAGAGGAGTGTGGTCCTTTTTCCTGATGACTTTCTCGTTTGATCCAAAAGGCAAAGCACCACCCTTATTGGCACTTCTTGTTGCACTTTTTCTTTTCTTTACATATGCTAGTGCAGTGTAAGAAAACTATTCAGCTTTTCTGCTTCCTAGGACTGCTCCCCCAGGAACCTTAAATCATAGAATGGCCTTGCATGAACTTTATTATTTCCTCCTGTTTCTTTGGATCAACCCCTACTCGCATGAAAGACAAAAATGAGTGCTGCCAGATGCACTTGGCTATATTTGTTGAGATTTCATGAGTAAGCAAAATTTGAGAACTCCTGATCAGCAATACAGGGCACGTTAACTTCCATGTAGATACTGACGAGAGTGTATGAAGAATATTCTGTGACACCGATTATCTAATGAGTACTTGGAAAAAAGCCATCTCATTAATGGTCGTCACATTTAATCACCAATCTTATGGCTCGGAGTTTTTATGACAACCCTCAAAAGAGGTTAGATTATTTAGCAATTGTTCACCACGTACATATAATATCTAGTTGTGTGCATAACTTTTCACTGGATATGTATAAAACCTATAAGCTATTTATGGTGGTTTTCCTCATTAAGAATTGAATTGATCTTTTCTTTGCCAGTGTTTTGGTCCAACATAGGTAATCTTTCCTTTACACGAAAAATAAGAGAATTTTGGCAAATTCACATTCAGTAATTGTGTTGGGGCTTGAGTTTCTTTTTATTTCATTTTCCTCCCAATCCAAAAGGAGATCTTTGTAGTTTTTGTGATAGGGAGATTATCTCTCTCCACGAAAAATAAGCACATATGTGCTGTGCAATCCAGTACCTCAGAAGTAAGCCCCATTGAGTTCAATGGAACTTACTCCAGGTAAGTGAGAGAGGGATTGCAAACTAAGAAAATTTCAGAGGACTATGCAGGTTAACACTGAAAATCTGAAATCTGTTGAATGTTGACAGTTACATAAAGTATTTGTTACCACGTACTGGTGAACGAGCAGTAAGTTAGATGTCTTTTTTGGGAAGCTCAGCTGAGATTGCAAGCATTCCTCTTGTGAGTGTGCTGGTTTAGATAGGTAGATTTTAATATGCCTAGAAAGGTAAGAAAAGATGGAAAGTAACAGAGAGATTATTTGGTATCAGCCTCTTGGGGAAGAGTAACAAAAATGGCAACATGAATTGAATGCTTCAAGGGACCCTGATGACGCTGGCAGCAACATCAATGCCCAAGTGGTTGGCAGTGTTATCTGAAGCTGGTGAGGTGTGTACCTATAGTCTAGCACTGTTATTGTGCTTTTTTCCCTGTGGATTATTGGGATAGTTCAAGACTGCAAAAAAGAACATCTCTTTCTCTCAGTTGCATGCACAAACAAGCGTCTATATCATTCCTTTAAACTAAGCCTGTATGTGCTTTGCCAACACAATGCTTTCTTTTATTTTGTTTATTATTGTTTATTATTATTGTTTATTTTGTCTTTATTAAAGGCTTCCATTGGTGCTTCTCTGTCATTTGCAGATTGCTTAAATGCAGTTACATGACAGCTTAGGAAACCTTGTTAACATCCACCCTGCATTCTTTACATGGATTGCTGGTAGAGTGGCAAATTGATTTAACACTAACATTATTGGTTTCTGTTTTTCCTGAATGGCATATATCCTAGTTACATTTGAGAGCTGCACCTGGAATTTTATTTTGGGAGTGACCTGTGCCACCCACTCTTTGGATATGTCACTGTGTGCTGGTTGTTGGTCAGGCCTTTGTTGTGGCGAGACTATACATTCTCCATTGCAAGTGTTTGGATGCAATGCAGCTGTAGTAAGGCTGATGGGGATGACACAGAACCTCCGAACTCCCAAGACCAGCTTTCTGACCTTTCCTCAGATGCTAGATCAGGGTCTTCCAAACTTGGGTCTCCATCTCATCCTGCTAGCTAGGGATGATGGGAGTTGTAGTCCAAAAAAGTTGGAGACCCAAGTTTGTGAAACTCTATTCTAGACTGATATTCTCAGGGTTGCTGACCTCACTTCCTACTTCCTGTTCCTCAATCCCACCTTTCATTTGTCTCTCTCAACCCTGATTGAAATGGATCCAGAAAATCAGTTTCTTCCAAAAGCGCCTGGATCTGGTCTGCGACCACTCGCTCCAGAACCTTGGTCAGGAAAGGAGGATTAGCAACTGGCCGGTAGATAGTTAGGTTTTCCAAATCCAGGGGAGGTTTCTTAAGGAGTGGTTTTACCACTGCCTCCTTCAAACAGCCAGGGACCACCCCGTCTCATAAAAAGGCATTGATCACCTCCTTGGCCCAACTTCTGCTGATGCATATAAGTTCCAAATGCTGTCATTAAATTAATCTTTGCTACTCCTTTAGCCAGTGAGAAAAGAATTCAAATAAAATAGTTGCATCTTCTACATACTTTGGGGAGGGATCCATTATTTGTTCACTTTACCACAGCTTTTCTTCCCTTCCTGTTTGGTCCTTCAGAGATGTAGCCTTTGGAGGAATGAACACAGGCCACCCGTTAGGTAATACTATACTGTACTAGAAACCTCCCTTCCCATGTGTCAGGCTATACTAACATGCATACTCTGCTTCTGCATCGAACCCACTGCAATACATTCAGCCATTGTCAGGGAACGGAGACAACTCACTTTGCTGCACCCAAGAGTTCTTGGGTCACTCTCCTCTTATGTAGTCCTGCTCCCAGCAGTGAGGACCTGCTAAGAAGAAGACATGGACAAGGTTAGGAACAACCCCATTCCTTGTGAATCATTGGCTTCATAGCTGTTCATGTGGCACAATAGAAAAGGGTAAGGTCCTTATATATTTAAGTACTAAACTGGAAGGAGTAGAGATGGCACGGATAGAGTATTTGCGATGAGAGCTTACTGCAAAAGAAAAGTTAAAGTAAGTTTAAGCCTATGGCAAGATTTGAAGTAAGTTTTGAGAGAGCTCATTGTTGGCTCTTTCTGGTTTTGCCGTGGGATGTGATAGCACAACCATGAACTCATTTGCTAAATGACGCCAAGTGAGATTACTACTGTGCCCCCAGAAACAGAATGATAACACCTTTCCCCTGTAGCCGCAGTGAGATTTGATTCATCTCTTAACACCAAGCGTTGTAGCAGCCTGAGTCACTCAGAGGTCTTCTGTGCATTCCACAAACTTTAATGAAGTCCCAAAGGAAGATGAAAACCTCTGAGGGAAGCATGACTTCTCTCCTTTTGGTTCAGTGAGGTACTATCAATATGTGTCACATCGTGGAGAGAAAGATGGCTTGCTTGAATATGTAGAGATCTGTCACTGCAGACAGGATGTATAATTAGCAGGAATGCTTTTCCTACAAAGCACTAAAAATAGCACTCATGTGTTCCATCCTGCCCAGCACTGACAAAACCAAATATTTGCAAATTGAAAATAATAAGTATTATATAGCCAAGAGGAAAAGAAAGGTCCTTTGAATGGTTCTCACATTGCATATAGAATAATGTGTGTACAAATCTCATTGGTTGCAAGTGGGATTCTTTCACTTTGAAGATGTAGCTGTGTGACTGATGCTTGGTATAGGCTGAAATCCAGAACTCTGATCCTGCATGGGACTTTCACTGTAGACTATGACTAGGAATGGGTTGATTCTGGTTCTCTTGCTTTCTCATTTTTCCAGTCTAAAATCCAGTTCTCCACATTTCTGCAGTATTTTTTAATTATATTTTTAATCGCCATGAAAATTCTTCAGCATTTTAGTGCTAATTTCTCCTAATAGACGGTTCTTTTTGTATGCACTTTTGACTACTGTACACATATTTTTTTTGCAAGCAATTTGTCCTGATGCAAAGCATTTTTGTAAGTTGTTTTTTAACTAATAGGTTCCTTTTTATGCATAATTTGGAGGACTGCAAATCAAAATTTGGATAAGTGTGTAACTTAGCTAACCTACTGTTTAGTAGGTATACAAATTTTGTGCAGGACTCTTCCCCCCAATACTTCCTTGTAATTATTTTATTCTCTCTAGGTTGGCTGGGCAGCAGAGGAGGGCGGAATCTATCTGGCCAGCTTTTAAAACAGATGTTTGATACACATAAATAAAAAATGAAAGTGTTCTGTACTGTAATAGCAAGCTAAATTACATCGCCTCCTCGTTGTTGTTAAAGATATGCTACTAAATATGCTAGTTCAAGAGTTTGCAACCCTAGGCTTTGTGGTGACTGAAAGAGGGACAAAGCTCAACTATTAATTTTAGCTTTTAAACCATTTTGAACTCTCTCCCTCCTCATTCACCTCGCTTCCTAGGATTATTACATGAGGCATCAGATTATAAAGCTTAGCCAGAGGGTTACATGTTTGGACGAGGGGGGTGGAGATCCATAGTCCAGCAAAGCGGCTTATCTGTGTTTTTAAAATGTGGTGCAAGGAGGTTATAAAGCACTGAGCCAAGTAGCCTTTTGGCCAGAAAAACCATCTTAGGTTCAACAGGCATTTGTGTGTGAGAGTGAGGGGTGTGTGTGTTAAATCTAAACACGGGTTCTGTTCTGATCATAGTAGCCCTGGAAGAGCTAGAACATACAGACTCAAAAGGAGGAGTTGCAGTCCTATGCACAAGTTTTACAACAAAAATCATGGGATTATGAAACCAAAGGTCATGAGGGCAAGCTTGTAATCAGCCACTTGCCTGGTTGCCTGTAGCAAGTTACAAATGACTCAGAAGTCCAAGAGAATCCCAGTTGCACTGTGGTTTTTAGTTTGAAAGAGCTAATACCTTTGTCTTTGAGACAAAGCAGCTCTATCGACATCACAGTTTGTTAAACAGCCATTTGCTTCCCCCTTTTCTATTTTTTTTTAAAACTGTGAATTTCATAAGTTTGTCTTTAAATGCAAACAGAATCAAATTTCTCCCTCACCTAACCATAGTTTGTCCTGGTTCACACAAAACAGTAAACTGTGGTTAGCTGAAAACAAAAGTGAATTCTTCCCGTCTTCCTTGTTGCTGCACTGGAGGAGAAGAGGGGAAGAAGGAACCATGTGAACCCAAGACTCATTAACATAGCTATCAACTATGGTTTAGAATTACATCCAAACATAACTATTATCTTCTGAAATGCAGTTAAGTCCTAGACTTTCCCAGTGTTGTGCAACAGTTGATAGTATTGGGTTCTTTTCACTTATGACAACTTGTATTGGTTGGTATATAAACTTGTATAGGTTGGTATATAAATTGTCCCAACTAGCAGGAAGCCATACTTATTGACTGCTGCACTGGATTAGAAGTTCCAACACCCAGCTGCTATGAATCCTTGATCTCTACGAATGGAGAGACCAGTAGTTGCCAAAATGTCCCCATTCCCCCAATTAGCTAGCAGTGGTCAGGGATGGTGGGAATTGTAGTCCAAAAGCAGCTAGGGACCCAAGTTTTGAAAGCACTGCTTTAAAGCATTTGGAATTTTGATATATGTTTGGTTAGACTTGTATGTGATGTATTTTAGGGACACACTATGCATTGCATGTAATGAAGGGCTAACACCATTTTTCTTTAAAGAAAAGTGCATACCCTCCAACATTTTTCCAGCGAAAATAAGGACATCCCATTCCATAATGATGATTTTACTATTTTTACCCCACACATCTTATCCTGGGTTGCCTCAGCCATTCTGGGCAGCTTCCAACACACATAAAAACATAATAAAACATTAAACATTTTTTTAAAAACACTTCCCTATACAGGATTGCCTTCAGATGGTTTGGGGTGGGGGTCAGATAACTCCATACCTTCCAACATTTCTCCAATGAAAACAGAGACATGCTAAGGAAAAGTGGGTCATTTTGGGATCAAATCAGAAACCGGGACAGCTTCTCTAAATCAGTGACGTCCCTGGAAAATAGGGACACTTGGAGGGCCTAAAAGTGCATTAAAGTGCACTATGAATGGAAAACCAGAGGGAGAGTAATTAAACCTGGTCTCACTGACTGCTTTTCAGCTCAGCTCTCTGCCCAAACTGCTCCCCCTCTGCCCACAGAGTCCCAGATGTATGAATCAAGAGCTTAGCAGCAGGAAGTGCTGTGGAAAATTTGACTGGGAACAATGGCTGACAGGGAAAGCTTTGGACACTTCTGCCCGCTACTAAAAATTGCTTCTACCACAGCTGTGGTGTATACATATACATACATACACACACACACACACACATACATACATACATACCCTGTTAGTGTAACAACCCTATGCAAAAATATGACATGGCTTCAATATACACATTTGTGTTCAACTTGCAAATTGTACCACAGATGGTGCAATCCATTAAATGTATTCAGGATCTACCGCTGGACCATTTCCCACCAAAATTATTGGCATTGGACCCCCCTTCTGCTGCAGCTTACTTTATACTGCAAAATTATTGACTTGACTGTGATGCCAAAACTACTGAGTGTTGCAACAGCTCTTTTTTAAATAGCCATGCTTGTTTGGAATCCAATTTTATTGCTTTGCTTTTAATCTTCACTAAACCATCTATATAAATGTCTCCTTTAGAACCAAACTAGACACGACGCAGGAGATATATTACTAGCATAGGCTTCATTTTGTTTCATTTCTACTTTTTTATTTTTGTTACTATGCAAGCAGCTGCTTGGGGCTTCTAATTTGATCAGAGAGGCAGCCCTGGGAAGAGAGTGCTTTAACCCTTTACCTTACCTAAATCACAACTTTAGCCTGCTGTTAGTTATGTTGCCCGGTGTGTGGGTGGGGGGTAGAACGTGACGTGGATTGGCAGGGATGTGTACAATGTCAGTAGCTGTCTCTTTCCCCCCTCATACCCCAGATGGAGCTAATAACTATTTCAAATGGGTGCAATTTAGATCAGGGGAATGCCACAGAAGGCAAGGATACTTTTTATCGATTCAGTGCCAGGTGAAAAGTCATCCATCTGCTTGGGCTTTGTGGGGAATAGTAGGAGTAACATTGTGCCTGAAAGTGAGCATCCCAGGTTGTGGCTCCCTGGGTATTTTTTATGGGTAGGTTATATTTTTTATGTTCTGTGTTGAACCATTTATTGTAGGGTTGTTTTAGTGTTTTATTGTACTGTAATCCTTCCTGGGATTATATGGAGAAGGATAGGTCAGAAATGGCTGGTTAAATAAATAAGCAAGCAGCCTCACATGGTTGGTTGATTTAAAAAAGAAAAGAAAAGAATAAAGCATAGGAGAGCCTAATCATCATATGTATATCCCATATCAGGTCTTGTTGAGCCCTTATAGCTTCATGTAAGGTAAAAAAGCTAAAGGCAAAGGACCCCTGGACAGTTAAGTCCAATCAAAGGAGACTATGGGGTTGCGGTGCTCATCTCACTTCCAGGATGAGGGAGCCGGAGTTTGTCCACAGACAGTTTTCCGGGTCATGTGGCCAGCATGACTAAACCGCTTCTGGCGCAACGTGACGTAAGCCCAGAGCGCACAGAAATGCCATTTACCTTCCCACCACAGTGGTACCTATTTATCTACTTGCACTGGCGCACTTTCGAATTGCTAGGTTGGCAGGACCTGGGACAGAGCAACAGGTGCTCACCCCGTCATGGGGATTCAAACTACCAACCTTCCGATAAGGCTCATGGTTTAGACCACAGCGCCATCTGCATCCCAATATAAGCTCCATATAAACCTTACCTTACATATAAAGATGTGTGTTTCTATCCAACTTTCCCTGCCTCTCCAATCCCGCCTGAACCTTGAATGCGAGATGGGGAGGTGGATGGATACAAATACCCCTGTTCAGTGACAGTGATGGCTTGTGTGAGGTGATGAGCAAGAGTCTATGTGCATGCAGCAGTGAGGAGGGGGGCGCCATTCCAGTAAAATTTCCATACATTCACAACTGTATTTCTGTGGGACCTAACTTTTCTATCCCTGTAAAAATACAATGAATACTGTCAGCTCAGAAGCAGAAGAAACATGTTTTTTCATTTGTTACTTAAACTACTTTTTCTGCTGGCACTAAGGGAAGTGCTCGAATATTTAGGAGTTCCCTCGTCCGCCAGAGATACATAAAATGCGATCAAACTGAACAGAAGCTGAGCAAGCTGATGAAGTGAAAAATTAAAATTCAGGAGATGTTGGACTAGAAAATTGTCTTGGGAATGTTATATTCAATTATTGAGTTTAGTTACAGTAACAATTATAGCTAACCTAAGAGGTCCTTCAGATCGCATTTGTCTCAGTAGGATGCAATTTGGGGATTTACATATTTCATTCAAAAATAAAACATATATCCTCCCGCTCAAAGGAAAGTAGAGAGAGATGAACATGTATGAGTCACTAAGCTTTTAGGTGATACAGTAATCCCTTGTTATATGCTCACATATTTTCCATTACCACACAGAAAAATCCCTAGGAACAAAGCATATGACATTTGATCTACATTCATATTGCCCACATTCACAAACAGAATTTTGTACTTCTTAATACTAAGCATATTACCATTCCAATTTGAGTGGAAATCCAGTTCATAGGCTGGGTTAGTGTTTTTGCAAACCCCCACCCCAAATTAGCAGACATACAAAACATAGAACAACTAATTCAGTGCATATGAAAAGGTTTAAATGTCCTTCTTTGTGATATATCCACATTTTCTTTTGGTCTGAATACAACATCAAGATGACCAGCCAAAGCTCTTTCAAATCAAATGAATGAGAACAGAGGGTAATACTTGGGAGGGTTTTTTTATACATAGTAATGCAATAAGAGAAGGGGATGTGGGTGGCACTATGGTCTAAACCACTTTGCCTCTTGGGCTTGCCAATCAGAAGGTTGGAGGTTTGAATCCCCATGATGAGGTGAGCTCCCATTGCTCAGTCCCAGCTACTGCCAACCTAGCAGTTTGAAAGCACGCAAAAAAAGTGCAAGTAGATAAATAGGTACCACTCCGGTGGGAAGGTAAACGGTGTTTCTGTGTGCTGCTCTGGAAGCGGCTTAGTCATGCTGGCCACATGACCTGGAAAAACTGTCTGCAGACAAACGCCGGCTCCCTTGGCCTGTAAAGCAAGATGAGCGCCGCAACCCCAGAGTCGTCTGCGACTCGACTATCAGAGGACTTTTACCTTTTAATGCAATAAGAAATGAGCGAAGCTGTTTCAAAATGAATGCATAGCTCTGTCCAATATGGCCGTCGAAGGGCAGAATAATATAATTTGAGTACTCTTTAATATTAAAGATAGAATAATTAAAAAATATGTCATACAGATTTCTCTCCCCACCCCCACCCCATTTTATCTGTAGAGAACTAGAAAGGATGAGCATTGCCATTATACTAGTTCATTCCATAACAGGGTTCTCAACCTTTCAAGGATGTTTTTAAAGAAAAGGATATGGGGGTCACAAAATGGACTGTTGCAAATGCATGGCCATTCACAAAATAGCTGCTCCCACTTTTTCAGGATCACCCCAGAACTAGCACACACTCACATAAACACACATGCTCATTCTCCCTAACATATTTTATCACTGTCAGTGTGGACCAAGATACTGGTGATTGCTTTAGTTCTCAATACCACAATGGTGTCACATGGAAGAAGGTATGAGCCTGGTGAAAACTGAATTACCGCTGAATCATCTCTGGGTTTTAGTTTTCCACCCTGCTGTGGAGTCACACATTTGAGTTAAATAACACAAGCTGGTGATTGAAGATCTATGCAAAGGTTTGATAATGTTGTTGCTTTGTGTTTATTTGGTCTGTCTCTCACACTTTTCTTCTAGAATCAATAGACCGATTCCTGTGATCAGAAAAATCAAAGCCTGCTTTTCTCTTTTGATCAAAACATTTCTATCTCCTCCTTGTTGACCTCCTTATTTAGGGTTAAGCAAAGCCTGTTCCTAGCATCCTTTAAAAAGTATTAAAGTGATAAGAAATCAGGGCATCTCTGCAGGTCCTCTCACAATTAATGGATCTTATATTTAAATACACTAAGAGGCAGAAGGTGACAAAA